>NW_020189964.1:2996677-3041996 GCF_900000015.1 Plasmopara halstedii | reverse complement strand
GACGGCGATGCCGTATGATATCTGCAAGACGCAGGGCGTCGACCCTGACCCAGGGTGTATCTTCTGTAGACGATAGCGCGTAATCATATACCCTTGTCAACGGTATGACGGGAGAGAAAGACGGCGACGTCACTTTCGAAGCTATTCCTGCGGTGAACGCTCTTCTTGAGCTGAACGGGCGGTACTTCGAAGAGTTTAGCGGCGCTTTGAACGCAGGCAATTAAGCCGAGGTGGTTACGGAAGACCAAACGTGGAGATTAAATAGTCGTTGCTTCTGGATGAAGCTATCCTAGAGGTCACTAAGAAGGTGTTGAGAGCACGTAGTGAATCGTTGATCCTGAAGGATCCTTTAATAAAGGAATTGAAAGATGTCGTCTCCAAAGACCCGCCGTCAGTTCTACCGCCGGACCGAGGTGCACGTCATGAAATTGACCGGATTCAGGGAACCAAATACTGCGTAACTCGCCAATAGACCCTGATCACAGAGCAGTGTGGCGTCATTGACGACTTTTTCCGTGCGAAACACGAGGCAAGAATGGTGCGTGAGAGCAAGTCCCCCCATTCGACACCCACGTGTTGTGTCCGAAATCTGAACGGCAAGTGAGGTATTACAATAAGCCAAACGCTGTCACCATTCTGGCACAAACGCCAATTCTTGGCAGGGATGCTCTCCAGAACAATATGGCTGGCTGTTAAAGTACAGCGCATTCGACTTGGTCGGATTTTTACTACCAGTTGCTTATGAGAGCGATAATATTTCACAAACAGCGTTGAGTACTCCGAGCGGGATGTCTGAGAGTGGATGGTTATGCTTCAAGGGCTTTTAAATGCACCAGCAACATTTAATCATTTTGTGACACAACAGTTTAGTCCCCATTGGGCGCATGCTCAGCCATACTTCGACGTCTTCTTCGTCCACAGTTTTGCGGGGCACGGGAAGGTAGATGAGGAAAGCCACATCGTCCATTGAGAGCGGTGCTCGAGTGCATACGCACGAATATGCTGGATGCTTATGCCGATGAGTGCATCTTTGGCGCAGAAGATTCCTTTTCAGGATGCTTCATTGGAAGGCGTGGCCTTCAAGCGGATCCCTCTAAGGTCAAGCCATTGTGGACTGGCCGGTTTGAAAGAGCCAAAAGGACTTGCGCAAGTGGCTTGACCTCGCCAACTACTTGCACAAGTATAGCCCAAATTATGAGGAAATGTCACGGCCATTGTCTAATCTCTTTAAGAAGGATGAGGAATGGAGTTTGGACACCGAGCATCGGGAGGCTTTTGATAGGGTCAAATACAGCCTCCTTCATGCACCAATACTGGCGTTACCAGACCCCGATCGTCATTCTAGTACGCTTCAGATTTGCCATCGACTGTGCACTGCTGCAAGCAGACACCGAGGGGCGAGATCGGGTGATCGCATTCGAATCTCGCCAGCTCGAGGTTGCGACAAGGAACTACCCAGTTCATGACATGGAATTACTTGCGATAAAGTATACACTTGTCAATTTGAGGGTGCACCTGCTTGGCGTAAAGCCGTTTATGATCTACACCGATCATGCGTCCTTACGCACTGCGCCTTAATCACCTCACCTCTCGCAGAGGATGGCCAGGTGGTTCTCATTTTTTCAGAATATAAGTTCAAGGTGAAAACAATCCAGAAAAGCAGAACACTTTGAATGATGCGTTTTCACGCAGACCGGACTATGAGGTTGCTCATGTCACGACGGTAATGTCGTCTGTAACGGATTTGATCCACGCCGCATACGCAGGTGACGGTATGTGTGTAACGCTGCTACAGGCTCCCGGGAGCAAGGAGTTTGGAAACTCGGACAATAAATTGTCGGAGCGTTTGCGCGCACAGTTACACCGATATTCGTTGAGAAACGGTTTGCTGTATTATAGCACTGATTCAAACGAATCGTGGTCTCTCATGATGATAATTTAAAATACCGTATCCTCTGTGAGGCCCACGACACCCCCCCTTAGTGGTCGTCTCGGTTGTGAGAGGGCGTACAGCTCGGTGAGTTACCACCAAGCTGTACAAATAGACAAGCACGTATGCGCAAGTGTGAGTCGTGTCAAAGGGTGAAACCCTCTCCGGATGCGGTGGTGCCGCTTGCCAGTTACCTGAACCCTCCGGGTGTCGGTAGTCCATGAGTATGAATTTTGTGTTTAGACTGCTGAAGGACTCGGTGGGCAACATGGCTCTGGTGGTCTTTGTGGACCATTTGAGCACGATGGCTCATCTTGCGGCAGTCCCGGACACCATCGGCGGTGTGAGAACAGCGACGCCGTTTATCAATCCTGTATTTCGATGGACTCCCGGATTCAATTGTTTCTGATGAAGACCCGCGCTTCACTAGGAAGTTTTGGCTATACGCTTCAGGGTGCTGGGCACTAAGATGACCATGTCAACAGCGGACCATCCGCAGACTGATGATCAGACTAAGCGCGTGAATCACGTCGTCAAAGATGTTTCTCGCAGCGTCTGCACTGATACGCCGAAGCGCTGGAGCGCTATGTTGCCACTCGAAGAGTTTGCCCTGAACAATGCAGTGCATTGATCTACCTGCTATACCCGTTCTACGTGAACGGCTATTTATTCATCGCGTCCCGCTGACGATGCCATCCCATGGAGCAGGGCTTGGCGAGGGAAGGATATCCGAGCGGCTAGCTGATGTCAGCCCCCTCACTGTGCGTAAAGAAGTTGGTGACTTTCTGTCTACCAAACTGAGTGTGTTCGCGATGCGATGGCTGAAAGCCAAGCCATGCAGACTGAATATGCAGGCGGAAGAAACAAAACTTTGAGGTCGGAGATCTGGTTTTATTAAAGGCTAAAACCATCCTACACATGTAATTTCTGCTGTTCTTAGGACGAAGCTCCGTCCACGGTTTATTTGACCTTTCATAGTTGTAGCCAAGCGAGGCCTAGCCTGTACGTTGAACCTTCCGAGAAGGATGCGCGCCCATCCGGTGTTTTATGTGGGCTTGCTTTAGCCGTACCGGGATTCGACGCTAGAGGAAGCGGGACCGTTGGCGTCGGGGAGGCGCCCAAAGATGAATGGCCGCCCAGAAGTTGAACTAGCAACTGGTTCTGAGCATGGATTGCAACAATTTACGTTTCCAACGGCACAAGGCGCTCCACTATCACACGGAGTGAAGCGTTCGCGTGCTCGACGGCTACGAGTCGCTCCGACAGAGCACGATCATCCTCAACGTGAGGCAGGTGCACAATGTACACCAGGCATCAAGTACTTCCGCACAGCAAAAGGCGACCTCGGAGAGATGCTCGGCAAAGTACCGATGACGACGGTTCTCGTCCTCCAACTCGAAGAGCATCGCGAGTCACCGGACGGCGATTGACTTTGTCGTCATCGCCCCCGCCGATTGACTTAGTCGTCATCGCCCCCGCCGACTCTTCTCGTTGAGTATGATGGCGTCCACTACCACGTGGAACGCCTTGTAGTTCGACGTCGTCGACGGAATTTAACCCAATATCTTGTGAAGTGGCGAAGATACCCAAACTCCGAGAAGTCGTGGGAGATTGAGTTGTCACTTCGGCAAGACTGCCCAGACGTCGTAGACGCTTGTGATTAGAAGGATCATGACGCTTCATTTTGCTTCGGCAAGACTGCCCAGACGTCGTAGACACTTGTGATTAGAAGGGTCATGACGCTTCGTTTTTTTTGCAATTCTCGGCAGTAGCACAGGAAGCTAGAGGGCCGTGAGCTGAGCTCAAGCTACGACCCTGAGCTATTGTGGCCGTTAACTTACCGGTGTAAGATACCACAGAGCCTGCAGGAGCGTTATGGATTGTCGCAGGGCGAAAATACGCAGGAAGTCGGCGTTGCACCTTGAGTTTGGCGAACTCAAATTTAAGATGGCGCTCTACGCTCATGTCCACTTTACTTGTGACTTCGCTGTAAGGTAAACAGCAAAGAAAGTTTCCAGTGCCGCTGCACAAGCTCCTCATCATCTGCAGCAGTTTCACCAGGGGCGACCACCACAGGAATGGTCCGCATTGCGGGAATAGGATTACCTCCTTTTTGAGCTCGAAGTCGAGCGTGCTCCCGATTCATTGGAATCTCTTGGTGTACCAAAAAGCGAGCTCACAGAGCTTTTCGTTGATCAAGCTCAGCTTGCGTAGTGGCCGGGAGTCTGACTACGTAGACGCCTAATGATCGAGTGATCGCGTCTTTCGATTTAGTAGCGGTGACCGCCGAGCGGATGCCGTATTCTTCACGAGTGTCCAAGGCCGAAAGTGGATACGAGCCCAGGAGAGCACCTCCGGTCGCTGCTCCTGTGCTTCGTCGAGGCCGACGTATATAGTATACGCAGGGTTTGAGCTGGACTCACGTCCCGCCTTGGCACACTATATCTTCCTATACTGGGAAAGATGTGTCCGACTCGTTGTCGTCTTCCTCGAACTCCCCGACATGGAAATCCGTTGCCCGAGGAGGTCGCGGTGTGTTGCGCTCAGTTGCCGAGGGCTTGGGATGTGCTTCCCGGGAAGCCGCGGACGTACTGAATCTGTGCAGAAGATGAAGGGCTTGCCCGCGGGCGTCCTCGCTACCAGCCAGGCTAAGTGTATTTTTTACGTATCGTAGACACAGGGTTCATAGAGCGGAGAATGTTTGAAGTTGTTCTTGAAGAGCGTTTATGTGTCTCAGACACGCGAGCCTCGTATGAGGCGACCGTTCAATGTGAAATGGTGATTTTCACGATTTTAATGGGTGAGAGTGTAACGAGGTTACAGTGACCTTGTAAGAAAGGGCAAATCGCACAATTCTGTGCGGCCATTTATAGGTGTGTATTTTACAGTTAGTGTAATAATACAGTGGTGTGGCTACACCGTAACAAGAAGACACCACGCGACAGGATTGCCAGTAGTACTGCATATTAATATATTATTGAGGTATTACTAAAGAAGCTGGATTTACATATTGGCGGCTCTGCTGCAACTTAAACTATTAAATTTAGTTTTGAAACGAACAAGAGTGTTCGTTTGCCTTGGTAAACGTTTTTAGTACTTAGAAGTAGCGGTTGCGATCTGCCACAATAGAACTCGTTCTTGGAAAGAACGTAAGGTTGGTGACCTTAGCTTAGCTTCCTTTGAGCAAAGAGATACGGCAGCCCCGCTGCAAATATAATGTCGCTGTAAAAACGCTGTGACATCTAACATTGAAAACCAGCGGGTACGGAAAAGCGCAGTGAAAATTTAGCTTTAGTCACCTATTTGACGCTGATGAAATACCATACCCGTAACAAAATCATCACTTAACATTTTGAAAGACCTCGAGTCGACCTGCTGGCTAGCCTGTGCATCAGAATTTTGCTATTTACGATTTGAACGATTTGGAGTGGATCTCTTTCCACGCTAGTCTGGTTAACTTTAGGCATTAATGTATGGACCCAGGCTTCACAATCAAATAGGCAACTTTACGCGGTATCATTGCATCAGACAGACCCCTCAATATTTCTTTTTTGTGAACACGAAGAAAAACAACTTTTTTTACAATCATTATATTCAAGCTTGCTCAGTAAACCCCTAAAATGAAAATTTCCGATCACTTTTTTGAGCTTTCATGAAATAAGCGTAACGATGTTGTAAAATTTGAAACGCAAATACCATATCTGTTTTGACTTGTGTTGAAATCGGTAAGGAGTCTAAGGGCATCAGAGAAGTCATCAAGGTAGAATCTCTGCGAATGTGTCCTCATTTTTTTTTAATGATACTGTGATTAAGTTAGCCGAACCCATTCGTAGTATGCCTCAACCATCTCACTCAGCATCTCAAACAAACTTCGCCATACACATCAACACCTCTTAAGGTTTCACAGTCATCTTGCCCTTGTTCTATGACGTGGTGCCATCGCAGCTCAAATATGTCGTGTATATCGGATACGTTGTCAATACAAGTGCCACTGCTTCGTAAGACTCAGTTAGATGAAACTGAGTCTCCTGGGCAAAGTGCATCTGTACATTTTGAGCCACCAGCGCATCAAACACATCCTTTGTTCTATATGAGCTAAACAAACCACATCTGATCCCTACTCTTATGACGTCTGGTTGGGAATCAAGTAACAAATCAATTGCCCAGTGGCTGTATTTTCTTCGTCGCCGATGTAGGCATCCGGTTTCGAGTTGCTTGAGTGCCTCGAACCAACCAAACCGATGATGAACATCTATCTACAAGGACGTCCAACAGACATTTGATGATCGTGATGGATACACAACGAAACTTTTGGGGAAATCCAACGCGCTTTGTTAAAGCTAAGAGGATCTTTCAACGCGACAGCGGTCCTGAACTTAGGCTTGTGTCTCAGCGCATAGATCAGGGTACCTGGTAAAATGCACGGACTAAGATCACTCAAAGAATTCCTGCACGTCCTCTACCATTGTTTCATTTAAATCTTCAAAAGGATCTAGCTACTCATTACAGATCTGTACCTTGTCAATTGCAAGTTTGACACTTTCTTTAACTGAATTAAACACCCTAATAAAATAAACACCACAGCTCTTCGTCCACGCGCAATAGCCGCTAGCGAGAAATGCTTGCCTTTTATCAAGTTTTGACAGCAAGCACATTAGGTGGTCAGCATTCAACTTGGCACTTGCATCGTGGTTTGTAATTCGCAAATTCAAACATTGAGTGACATAAAGCCTTTGGAAGCGAGTGTTATAATTTTTAATGCAAAACTCCGTTTCGTATTCCTAAAAATTCGTTGAACACTCAAGCCATGTGTATTTTGCACTTTTAACTAAATATTGAGCTAAATCTAACCACACAAACGATAGATTTGTATTCACACAAGCAAAGATCGACCAATCGTTGCTTTATAACTCATCGCGAGAACCCTTCTTCTTCTTCGATTTTTTCTTCTGTTCCTTGTGCTTCTTTTTGCTCTTTTTGTTATTCTTTTTCGCCCGCTTTTCCTTTTGCTGTGACTTGAGCATTTTCTCCAGCTCCTCGCGCTGCTGCTTCTCCTCGGAAAGAATTTCACTTAGCATATCGTCCAAATCTTCATCATCGGCAATGCCATTGGTGTCAGCTGCTACTTCTTGAATTTCTTCAAACGAACACTCTTCGACAAATTCTGGCACATTTCCAATCGGCGCAGTACTTATTCTACCAGAAAGCACGCTTTTTAAAAACGCAGCCGCATTTTCCTCGTCAAAAAGACCCACATTTGTAGCATAGCGCTGCTTTGATGGTGAATACACAGCAAGCGTCGGCATTTGAAAGAGACCGACTCCAAACGCTTCGGCAAATGCTTTTTGACATTTTCCATTGACCCACATAAAGTGAAACGGCTCTTTGTTCTGCTTACTCTGAGCTGCCACATGCGCAAAGGTAACCAACCACTTCGCAAGGCGAGACTCTGTATCACTTATCGTATCCACATGGTCCTCAAAGAATCCTATTGCACAAATCTTGTTGCCACCGCACAGGTCAGCCATATTCTGCCGAGTCATATACGGCACAAGTGTCTGGGCAGACGTTTCGTCAATAGATGAAAAATCGATTGTCTTGCTATCCGGCTCAGTATCTTGAGGGTGAGGAAATTGGGCAAGAACCTGCAGTATAAACTGGATAACATTTGGGTAGTTGTAAGGGCCATTCCTTTTTTTATCGTAGGCAACGATTCCAAATGGTGTCGATTTCTGGTCTTCTATCTCGGCTTGAGATGGCACAAGACATACTAGCGACGTACTAGCAGATGGCTTGATTGAAAATTGCTTCTTCAGTTCATCATTGGCATCGTAGATAACAGCCAGCATGATTTTCTGCGTCGGGACAGAAAGCAACAAAGCTTTGGCCATCGGTGGTGTGTGTTTCTTATTAGTGAAAAATAAAGTGGGCAATGCGTGGTCATGTCGTGCACGGGAAATGAATCCATTTAATTCAGGAGCAGAATTAATGACAACAGTGAGGTCTGGAATAGCTGCTATTGCTGACTCTATTGCCTCATTGATGGTTGTATATGTCTGTGGATCAACATCACCTCGCATCAGCTTGTTGTCAGCAGCCAGCTCTAAAGGAAAAATACGAATTCCAGGTCCACCATACTGCTCACATAGATCAATTTCTTTCACACAACTAACTGCACCCATCGATACGACGCCTGCTTTACGATGCAATCCCATCAACATCTCTCTCCACTCTTCTTGATTTAGCTCTTGCTCGCGCTCGGCATCCAAAAATTCAATTATCCAGATCACATCCGAGCGAAGCACAACATCGCCAAAAGTCTCTCGAGATAAAAATTTAACGAACGATAAGTCTTCGTTTCCTTGTTTCGATCCCTTCTTAGCTGGATCCTTACTTTGAATCGCAAATGGCTGTACAAATCCTTTCAGTTCTTCGTATGTCTTTGTATTTTCAGCCATTAACGTAACACTTTCCGTCATAGATCTCAACATGACCAAACTTGGCAACTCCTCAATTTTCAACGCAGTCATGATGTCTTTCGCTCCTTCCTCAACATGACTTAAGAACACAAAATTCACTCCTTGACCATAAAATTCTGCCGCTAAAGCTCGATACATTGGTGATGCATGCTTTTGTTCTGAAAGTAATAGTGCCACAGATTCGTCGTCTTGTTTTTCACTCAATCGCTTTTCGAGGCCTGTCATTGTTGCTTCATCACCCTTGAGCTCTTGCACAAATTCAGTGGGAATTGCTTGCTTCAGCATCTTTTTCAATTTTCGTGCATTATCCAAGATTGCAATATCAATAACCTTTGAATCACGATAGATTTTACCCGTGTACGGATTCTCCTTGGGTGGACCTTTGTAGATTACAAACGCAGGTAATGATTTTAATTTCCATTTGTTGCCGATTGAATCTTCATGACGTGACGCAATGTCTACAACACCAAAAGTCACAAGTCCTTCAAGTTGCTTCTCAACTTCCGGTAACACTGGATATGCTTGTGCATACAGATCTTCAAGGCTCATTTCCTGATTCTTTTCGTCTGTACTTAAGATCAGCAGCGCATGCAATTTAGCTGAGTTCTCAACAGAAGCAAATTCAGTAGTTGATGTGAAAGTCTCGAGAGCGTTCATGTTGCGCCACCATGACGCACAGCATAGACACAAGACGCCAAGTTTGGCTTGAAGATTCATTGAGTTACAATTGTTGATAATAAAATCAAATGACGTGGCGTAATAAAATAAGATTTTGGAGACAAAAATTCTCGAATATTGCAGTTTGTATATAATTAAAAAGGTAGTGTGATGATATTGGATAGGTGTTGAGATTGGGCTGATGAGTGGCTGATAATCTGCTACATTTTGTCGATGAACGTTGACAGTCTTTACCTTGAACAGACATCAAATGAGTTGGCAATATGCTACTAGGAAAGTAAAATTTACCGTGCGCTAGACATTTTCTTAAACTGATAGTGAGATTCTTATAATAAGCTTGGCGTTCTGTAACAGAAAAGTGTTGCTTATTGGTAAGACTCTGATAAAGAATCGCGGATTAAGCTGGCAATGAATATATTACTGAAGGTGTCGTATTGTCTGTACCACATTGATGCGTTTGGTTGCAGCGAACACGTAAGGAGTTTCAATGATATGAAGCATACAAACCAGCTGCCAACACGCCCAGCTATCTCAAAAATTATTCATACTTTCAACCCAAATAGTATCTCACCAGATACAGCAGTACATGTTGCTCGCTTCGTGTGCTTCTTGTAAGTATCGACACTATGATACTGCATGTCACTATTCTTCAAGTATTCTACGCCTCGTAGAGGCTCCAGTCTTTCTTCAGCACGCCATTAATGCGCTTAACCTTAGGGTCTGTCTTGCCTGATTATCATACATTCAGTCCTGTGAGTATTGTGCGGCAGAAATATAATAAACTGCAATAATTACGACGCACCGCGAAACGTAAATTTGCCAAAGACTTTGCCGTGCTTTAGATCGGGTGAGGGTCGAATGCGCACAACCTCCCAATACGAAGGTTCTGCATATTTCGACCAGATGCCACGCGTCACACGCTTTCCCTCTCCAAAATTACGCGTCGGGGTCAAGACCTGGAAAGCGTTTTTAAAACTCTTGGCTACCGTTGCCATGATGGGCTTTTGCGAAGTTAAAAAAACGTATGAGGTCGAACTAATTGCTGATTGGTATTAAATGTGAGAAAGCGAGTATGCGGTAACGTAAAATTTTATTCAAACTATTACAACAAAATTTAGCGAAGACCAAATGGTAATTTGTGTTTAGGCACTTATTGTGTTCATTAAAAAGCGTATCTTTCTTTCATACATTAGAATGCTAATTATGATGTGCTCTGTTTATCGTGTCCTACATAATCGGCTCCGTCTTCAACCCGTGTCATGCTTAAGATATTATTGTAGACTGAAGATGTTTGCCTTTCGGGATGCAGATTACAAAATCATAGCAGATACTTGTCGTCTGCTATGATTATTTATTCAAGATTATCTAATTATACATATCAAATTTATCTTAAGCAATGAACAATATCATTTTGACCGTGAATAGATTTGTGATAATGACACCACCGTAATCTTGTGTTTTTTCACTCATTCCGTTCATGCATTGTGTGGCGTCATCATGCCACTCCCAATCACCGCTAACACTGTGTAAGCTGACATTCGGGATAATCTTTCATATCTGTACATTCAAAAGCCACTGAGTCATGAGAGCTTCAGTATGCATTTTCGTGAATCGATTCTCTGCGTCCACGAAGTCGATTTTAGCCGTCTCAATTATGCTTTCAACATTTTCTCTCGTGATGTAAATGCTTGATGTCCACATACTGGGTAATGACTCAACGCGATGATCGTACTTAAATTAAATCTTCTCCATTTCCTTCCAGTAAAGCAGACTACACAGTAAGCGTTATCAAGGATTAAAAAAAAACGATCGGAAACACCATTCGTTCGTATACTCCAGTAGTTGAATATTTGCTTGCATAGAATCAGATACGAAAGAGGTCCAAGCATCATATGGTGAAGCGTTCACATACACAACCTTGATTTAGGAGTTACGTCGAAAACGTTCCGGTCAGATGGCAAGGATTGAAGCCGACCGTTGGTGTTCGCGCCTAGGCTCGCAGGAAGAACAACGTAGTGTATCTACACCCAAGAGTCGATCAATTTTGGAAGGGTGCAAATTTTCTATGACTCAGACCTCCGCATCCGTTTGTTGACACTATAATATTTATCAGTCACCTCGGCTTTTTGCGAACCGAACCGCTTCATCAATTGCGTATATAAGGTGCTATGCGCTTTGGCACTCTTGCCATCGTTTATCTGCAACTCCACGATATAAGTTGCGTTATCTATCGTCTTCACTTGAAAGTGCCTTTAGGGTGTCTGTGACGTCACGGATCTACAAGGCTTATTTACTGCAATAATGATGTCCTCAACATACGGACATTTGTTGTTCTTGAGCAAGTACTATAATCTTGATGAGGCTTTTGATGCTGAGCGTTCCGACGTTTGAGGATCGGAACGAAAAAAACCCTCGCCTGGATGAGGAAAGTTGAAATGGTCATGGCTTCGGACTTTCTGCTAAATGAGATTCAGCGCGTCGCACATGCAATCTCCAAGTTAAGAGGTCCCGCGCGAGAATGAGCACTCAAGCGCGATGTCTCGGTGAAATAGGTGATCCCAACTTGGAAAGACCTGTAGCGACAGACGTCGCGAGTGTTTGCTCGCTTAACCAGGCGTAAAGTTGCTTTCAGAGTGATTGTCCACACGTCGAAAAAGGTGAGACCCTGCAGACTTTGTATGTCCCGGGCTGCAATGGATTCCGATCCTTTCCTAAGGGCGGTAGCAGTTACTATGTTCGCGGAGGGTCTCCAAACAAGTGCGGCTTCAACTGAAAACTTCCGCTTTAACCATACCTCTTACAGAGAATCGATGGGTATCTCAAACAATGCAATATACAGCCTCTGTGCTGTGAAGGTAGGGTGGAGTGATGAAAACGAAAGCTCTAGGAGCGCGCCAGAGGTCATAGACCTCAGTCATGTTCATAAATAAAATAGGAATATCTTAGCTGCTGAGTAGCTTCACGTACTCAAAGACTTTCTTCTGCGGTAAAATAAATTATTTATTCTTTATGTACCCCCATTGCGCTTGGCTGAAAAGCTCGATTGGTAGGTCTGTCACGCAAGGGAGGACAACGAAGCTCTCGCGGAGAATGCTCAGTAGCCGCAGAGCGGCCTACTGGAAAGAGTCGAGGTCGTTTCAATTAGAGAAAAACGTTTTCTTTAATCGCGCTGAAACTTACAGCATGGATTTGTTGTTGGTTGACATAAGCTCTGGGATTTGAGAAGCCGTGAGATAGCCTGATAGATTGTTGCGTTATTTGATTACGGATGATGCACGGCTGTCGACAACAGTAGATAGTATGCGGTAGTACTGAAGCTGCCAAACGCAAATATGGTGTATGTGCACCTAGCAACGGTGACACTAGGATGATTTCGATCAGTATGTAGAACATTTAAGTAACGTTTGTGGACGTTATCAGCGTGGAACATCATTCAGTCCTGGACTTATAATTGAGATGATAACACATTCTAGGTATGGAGTGACTGGAATGCCACGAGTCATGGGTCTAATGAAACTCAAAAAGGCTTGGTGTCACGCACGTTTGTTTTGGTGGAGCTTTGACGGGTATCTACTTGAAATAAGTAGCGCGTTGTTGCGCAAAATATGGGACTACCCGATATTGACAATAATATTATTGCTAGGGGCCTTGTGCCCGGAAGACAGATACGGTATTTAGCCGAGTTCTTATGACAGATGAAAATGAGCGATTGTTTATGTCAGTCTCTAGATTGTTCCTCTATTGAGACAGGAAAGTATTGATTCGCAGAGTGTTTCTCTATCAAGACAACAACAAAACAGTTGTAAGTTGTTGTCTACTATTCCAAGACCATTGCAGGGTGGAACCAATTAATTATCGCAATCTTCCTTACCAGAGACGGCATCTCGAACCGTGAATATGAGGAATAGCCTTCAAGATAAGAAGGATAACTCATCATTGACGCGATGCACTGCAAAGTCAGTACTAACGTGTATCAAGCCAACCGTGTGAAGTAGTGAAGATCTACTGTAACGGGGTTGCATGTACCCTGGTAACAGGGGTGTGTGTCACACGAGATGTGCATGGTGCGACTGCACCCAAACAAAAATACGGTATGTGGCTAGGTGGCCAGTAGATATGCATGTATTTAGATTTTACTATATATATTTAGTATATTTAGGAAAATCTTAACTTTCAAAACTTGGATAAAAAATCAGTTTTGGATTCTAAAACGAATTTAATTAGCCTTGGGAAGGCAATAATTACTCTTGGAGTAAGCGGATTGCGATCCACTAACTCGTACTTGTTCTGAGTATAGAACGAAAGGTCGGTGACCTAAATGACGCTCCCTCAAGCGCTAAGCTACGGCAGCCCCGCTGCATCTACCGTAAGTGACGAGAAAGACTATCGCGAACGCAGTCACCGGTGTATTTCTAAGAATGGTAGGTTCCACGTTATCTTTAGCTGGGAATAATTTCTCGGAGAAAGGTGTAAAAGGTTGCAAGACGGTGATGCCTATGGTTGACACCAGAAGAGGAGCTGAGCTCGTCAGCTGTCAGAGATAAACCCATCATTGAGGAGACTCGCGGACCTCTGGATTTGTGAGTCAGAACAGTTATCCTGAAGGATTTTACGCATCCTCTGTTGACGCAATATTATTAAGTGGTAATGAAATTCACCACGCGTGTTCCTCCAAATAGAGAAGTGTGTCATGAATTTGTCATGGTTTCTAAACCCAAATATTGCGTCTACTTGCGTAAGTACAGTGTCAACCATGCTGCCCCATCACCAATCATCTGTAAAGGATGAAAGGAATGTCGGGGTGTGGCGGAAATGATGGCCTCTAAAGCTATCATGTGTGTCTCCTTTCGACTCCAAATTGGTCATTTCACGTCGTCTGTGACACTTTAGCGAAAGGCTAAGTTTTACCAAAAGCGGATATCAATGGGCACGAACACGTGATCGTGTTCGAGCCTCGCCAGCTGAAAGCTGCTGAGAAGAAAGTACCATGACCATGACTTGCAATAAAGTTTGCTTTACTCAACTTCGGGGTGCACCTGTTTGGCTTTTGGCTATTTATAATCGTTTCGCATAGCGACGCCGTCACCTCACCTCTTCCAGATAATTGCAAGATGGTTTTCCTTCTTTGCCGAGCATACCTTTTTGCCAAGGTGTAGACCAAATCACTTAATTTGGTGGCTGATGCGCTTTCGCGCCGCCTCGATAATGAATCGTCGCTTTTCGAAGTAGTGGCGTCTCAAGTTGATAAGGCGAAACGTACGGCATTTGGGTTACACTGAACGTATTTAGCATTGTTGATATATCTGAAGAGCAAGAATTATGAGAATTCAGATGTGGCGTTATCGAAGAGCGCGCTTACACACCTGCTACGCTATGCCTTATACAAAATCTTGCCGTATCATAGCACTGAATTATATGAGACTCAGCGTGAAGTGATGAAGACATCAGGTACAAAATACTGTACGTGACACATGAAATTCCACTCATTGGACACCTCATAAGAGGAAAGATGTACTGCTCGGTGAGCGCTATGAAATGGAGGATCAACAGGAAAAAGAGTCTTAGCACATAAGCGCGAACGTGTGGAACGTGGCAACGGTTTAAAAGCGCGCCGCATGTGGTGGGACTTTTGACCAGACTGCCGATTTCGGCATACTGTAGGCAGTCAATCTGTATGGACGCTTCTTGATCTCCCAACAAAACAGTTCGGCAATGCTGATATTGTGGTCTTTGTGGACTGTCCGAGCAAGTTGGTTCATCTTAGAAATTATTCGACTGGTGAGGGTTTTTTATTCGTCTAGGTGTTGCACCAACATGACTTGCCGGTAGCCATTGTGATATTAGATATCCGTACTTTACAGCGAAGTATTGGCAAACACTTCTCGATGGACTCAGCACCAGATGGATATGTCAACCGCTGAACATCCGTAAACAGGTGGTCAAACGGAGAGCTTGAATTCCGCTGTAGATGATATTGTTCAAATATCTTGCTCAGATAGATTGCGGTGCTGGAGCGATTCGATTTCAGTTATTTAGTAGGAATCGGAATTGCCCAGTGCATATCTCTACAGACTTTACTCCAACTTACAAAATGGTTTAGTAACCCCACGCTTGCCTTTGATATCACGACGAAGCGGCTCTGGTTAAGGTATAGGAGAGGCCGTCGATCTAAATCAACTTACTCATATCAGCTCAATTATACTTCTAAGCAAATCCGATGATTACATCTCAATGATATTGAGGTGATGCGCATGGCGCCTGACGCTATGGTTGAGAGCCATGACAAACAAAAGCAACACCACGATGCCAGAGACAAAAAAAATATACGCAAATACATTGTGAGGCAAAAGGTCGTATTGAATGCAGCCAAAGTACTGACAAATTAAGTGGTATAACCAGGTCGCGACCACGCCTTATCGTGCCGCTCACGGTCGTAGCAAAGAAAGGATTGAACTACACTCTTAATACCCTTCAGAGATTGTAAACACATTAAGTATTTTATGTTGTCTGACCGACGCCAAACTTCGATCCCGCTCTTACGAACGAGTCGGGCGTGAAGAGCTCTTTTCCAGAAAAAGCGACGCCTCTACCATAGCATATAACTAAGCTATACTCAACTCCAAAGCAGCGACGCAAATCCGCGAAATCGTGTCCCGATCATCATTCAAAAGGCGTCCAGTCGTCAACATCGCCTCGGGAATATGTCTGCCATCATGTCCTACGAAGTTAAGTAGTATGGCTTGATGACTTCCATTCTGGCTCACTCACAAATAAATTTGTCTTACGTCTGCATGCTTCGCAGATCGCAGCCTGGGAGTAATCATTGGCCTTAACACTTAACACTTGAACTTTCAAACCAGCGCACGCAATTAGTAGCTCGTAGGCAATATACGAGGCCGATGTTAATTCAGCGTTCGATTGAAAATTGCGATGTGGATTTGTAGACACATTTCGCTGTACTCGATATGTGTTTTCGTGATAATTTGTTTAGTTGACACCTACGATATGGAAAACAAACAGCAGTCAAAAATCTAGCTGGAACGGTCCCGTCTACTAGAAACGTTAGGACATGGTTCAGAGCAAAAATTTACAAGGCATTTCGTGAAAAAGTGACGCGGATCAATGTATGTATTCAAAGCATTTCGGCGGAACCTATACATTCGCACCGAGGTTGTCATACACTTTGCTTAGAAGAAGATTTGGCTTTTAGAGTCCGCATAAACTAACGCGCAGAAGTCGGGTTCGTGCGCTTTTACCAGGAGCAGAACCGAAAGGTTTTACAAGAGTATATATTTAGATCTATATCTATCAAGAGTAACACCAAATAAATGCCAAACCATTTTCTCGCGTTCTTTGCGACAAAGACCGATTACCTGTCTCCCATAGTTGTCTTACGACCAGCTAGCAGCCCAAGTGTACCACAAACCTCTCCTTATCGAAGATCTGTTATCTCCATAGATACCGAAATGCCAATCACTTAGAAATTCTCACATAACTTTTCGGTGCTAATGTGAGTATTGTCTAATTTTGGTCTGACTCTTGTTCAGACGGTTGGAAGTTGTCATGACAGCACGTCATGCCGACTTAGCAGCGGAAACTATTGGTGTTCTCTTTCCTATTGTCTCAATGTTAAACGTTCGCTAGCTCAGTAGGACAAACTTTGACTGGGGTCAATAAAAATAAAAGAATCATTTAAGGCATTTACGACATACTTTTCATCACACACACCTGCTACATCCAATATAAGAGCATCGACGGGCTTTTGTCTTTGCATCGATGATTAAACTAGGCGTATCGCAAACATCCCTCAAAAATATATAATTCACGTCGATTATCAGCCGCGCTTCGATAAATCTTTCTTGCGGCAACCATTCAAGCGCACATAAGATTTATTTGATAGAGTATTATTATTTCAGCTTGACCTGCAAGCGTAAGCGATCAAGAAATTTCGTCGACGCATTTTTTGTCCCTGAAGATGGTGTAAAGTCTCCATTGATATGGTAGCATTTTTTTTCTTAAGTCGAGGCCATACTCCCCCTGTCCAACCGCATGATCACTCTGCAGTATTTTACGGATAAGTTCGACTGAATAAGACTACAGAAAAGTCTCAAGCAGTTAACGTTATGAGCGGGTACTCACCTTTAAGCCTTTTCAGCCTCAGCCTCATCGAATGACATCCAGTACGAATGATGGTATAGTAAGGAGAATTGGTTGTCTTGGCTCTCACCTTGATGGCTTTCAAGTACAAATTATTTGGGTTACGACCTCCTCGCGTTTTCGACCGTTTCCACAATTGCTGAATACAGAGCCTACCGAGCTCATGGGTTACGACATTGCAAAGTACCCGTACGTTAGTACATCGATCAATCGCATGGGTTTCAGCCACCAACGATGAAATCCATGATTGGCAAGGCTAGATCATCAAAAGCAAAATGTCTCTTTCTTTTTATGTCATCGTTAGTGAGAAGGTTCTGATATTACACATAAGTACACACATACTAATATCGTTTAATGCTATGCTGTCCGAACAACATGCACAACATTCTCTGAAATGAAATGATACTACATCCACTTGTTGCTTGATCAAACACCTTGAACCTTCAACAGGATAACATGCATGATTTGATCGTATTCGGATATTAATGTTAATACATGCTCCCAAATGAAATCAGATATCAAGTTTTCGATAGTCGACTGCTTTTTGATTTCGCAATCTACACCAACTTCGACAACTCATTTTGTACATTCTATTCCGAATGACAAGCATGTAAGAAATCAAAAAATTTAGTTATTTAGCCCCGCATTTACACTTTGCGTATCGAGTCTTGGTATCTCGGGTTCGGCTTAATAAAGTTCTGACTTTTTCGCACAATCCTTGGAAAAAGTACTCTGTTCTTGGGCAAGACTTCGTCCACGTCTCAAACGTCATCCACCATTTTAGTTTTGAGCACGATTAACTGCATACGAAGAACGGTAAAAATAGGCAGAAAGCAAGAGTCTATTGACGCTTCGTGTTCCAAGTAGGCAGAGAATAGCTGCAGAGCCAGTGTTACGTACCGCGTCCGTCACGACGCGTCGTGTGAAAATTCCGGTTGTTTTAAAGGAAGACGAGCGCTCGGCGCCCGATAATGTGGCGCCAGGAGCTCAGAAGTCATCTCTTTTTCGTGGAAAGTCTTTTGATATGAAGGAGGGAACTCTTGGTGGTGGTCTAACCTTATTCACCACACACTCCGCTGGAAAGGATGATACAAACTTTCTTCAGGGATGTCATCACGGCTCTGAGGCTATTCGGACAGTTTTAAATCAGGATCGTGCTAATCAGCGAATTTCACGTATATATCCACACACCGATGCTACGTTTGTAGTCCAGACAAAGAAAACTCCTGTTGAAGTCCGTTATCATCCTATCACAAGCACATTTATGAATGAACCACGACTCGAACAACTGTATCAAGTTACTTTTGCGCGTGAAAATTCTGCAAGGGCATCACGAGTGTCGATGATCTTTTTTCTCATGTACCTAGCATTCACAGGGTCCAATTTGTCTAATCTAATTTCAAAAGACGCAAACGTTCGATCCCAGAGTTCTCAGTATTTTCTACTGGTTTTTACACCCATTTTACCCATTCCAGTGCTCATTTACATAAGCCGAAGACGAGCATACGAAATCTACTTTCAACGAATTTATACGCTCGTATTACTATGTTGGAGCTTTTCTATTATTGCAGGTGGTATGTTTTCAATGCTTACGGAATGGTACAGCTATGTCTCTAAGAACGTTGATGTAATTTTGGACGAGCTCGAAATTGGTGCTGGTGACGACGCACATATTTTCTACGTTAATAGCACGATGCGTTCGGATTGGCAACTAAAGCCAATCGCAGGTACTCGTGCAGAGGTGTTACAAGCATTTACTAAGGAGATCCTCCTTCCAGCAGCTACTATGAACATTAATCTTCTTCGACTAATCATGATCTCGGTATTTGTACCACTCTTACGAATTGATACACTTCATTTCGCAGTAGTTGGTGTGATCACAAGTGTCTCTTATATGACTCTGACGCTCATTTTTTATCCTGTCACCAACTCTATGCAGTTTATTTTGAATCGAATCTTAGTCATTTGTTTCCCGATGGTATTCACTTTTGTTATGTTGCTGCGTAACCGAGATGTCGATCGAGTAATGCGTCAAGACTTTTTACATGTTTGGGCGGTGGAACTAGAGGCCGAGAAAGCCACTCGAGAAAAAAATATAATCGCAGAGGAAAACAGAACTTTGAAACTAGAGTTGGCTCAACGTGATGGTCATTTTAATCTTGATTTGACCTCACCACTTCATGCGTTACTTGCAGAGTTAACTTCATTTCTTAATACGGTTGACTTGAGTGACGAGGATGCTCAGCGTGGCATGGCGATTGTTCGTAATCTTGCATGTTTAGATCAAAATCTTTTTGTGCCTGACATCAGTGCACAAATGAAGTCTGAGAAGGAGGTGGATAATGACACAAAAAATTGGGCCTTGTCAGTGCTGGCACGCAAGGATTACGCCGATACAAGTCGCTCTGGAGTTGCCATGTCACACAGCTCTCATTCTAATTCGAGAAGTCATCGAGGTGGCTTAAGTATGGGAGCTGGTGGTGTTGCAGGCCTGACGGTCATAGCCCCATTACCAGACATGCCAACGTGGGAAGAACAAACACTTTCGCGAGTGAAGCAATGCATTCAACAAGATGGTTGGGATCTGGACACTTTACAAATTGCCGATCAAACTGGCAATAGACCACTCATGTATGTGACTGCAGCGTTGTTTGAGCTCCATGGACTGCATGAAGAATTTCGGGTTGACCGTATAGTATTGCGAAATTTTTTATATATACTAGACGATGGCTATCTTGCCAATCCATACCACAACAGCAGTCACGCTGCTGACGTTGTGAACTCGGTGAATTTTCTCATCACAACATTAGCAGATGGACAAATTCGAGATACATTGACAAATCTCGAGTTTTACGCAGCACTTGTAGCTGCTGCGATTCACGATTTTCGTCACCCGGGAAAGTCCAATAATTACTTGATTAAAGCAAAACATGATTTGGCTCTGCAATACAATGACCGCAGTATTCTCGAGAGTATGCACCTTGCAGAAACGTTCTTTATTATGCGCAACCCGCTCTGCGATATATTTGGCCGTTTGAAGGATAAACCGTACCGAGAAATACGCAAGGCGATCATAGAGATGGTGCTAAGCACTGACTTATCCATGCATCTACAACTAGTAGGAAATCTTAAAGCTTTGTTGCTACAAGAAGCTACTGCAATTTCAGGAAATACCACAAATAGTGGGGCAGCTTTGGGGGGTCTTGTATCCGCTCCAAAATTCGTGACAGATCCGATGATAATAATGAAAGTTGTCATCAAGTGCGCTGACATTGGTCACGCTGCTAAGATGCGCAAGCTGCACGTTGTCTGGTCAGCGCTTATTATTGAAGAGTTTTTTTTACAGGGCGACAATGAGCGTGCAATCCAATCGGATATCTCGCCATTTATGGATCGAAATTCGGAAAACAGTGCAAAGGTATAGTTTTGATGATTTGAAGTTCTCGAAAACTGTCACTCTTATGTTTGCTTTCTTTCTTCTGATCAGAATCAAGTTGGATTTTTTGAGTTTATAGTTCTACCTTTTTACGATACAGTTGCTCAAGTGATTTTCGCACCAGAGTTTAGCGCTATACAGAATACTGCAGCTCAAAATTATACTTTATGGAAAGAGGCCGATCGGAGACAACTCACGTCTATTGTAGCTATCAAGAATGAAGTTTTTATGAATGACAAGGTTCAGGTACTGGAATGTTGTCAGGTATAAATAAAACTTCAAGTAAATTAAATATTGTTTTGCCTCTAATTTTCTCCATATGAGAGGATATACTTCACTGACGTTATCACCATGATGCCTGAGACATCGACACCGTATAAATTTATGGTTGATAGCTCTCAAACATCGCTATACCAAAATTCGGGAAAGTTTGTATTGCACCGATTAAAGAATCTGTTTTCGGTTAATTTATGACAGTTTGTTCATTTCCACCACTCAAAATAGTACTAAGCTAACCATAAAGTCAATTTAGGAAGCACCATGTGGAACCAGTTGGCAATGCTCGCTTCCTTGGTATTTCCCGAGCTCAACCTTACATTTGAACATATGAACGAATACAAATCAGAGGACAACTATCAGCAAACAAATCGCATGGGCATTTTTCCGATAAATCTAAGCTTGTCTCAATAAAACGTACAACAGAGCAGTGAGAATATTGAATGTATGAAAACGAATCTTTTGATTTTCAAATAATCATGCCTTGTCACTAAAACGTTTCGTCTGGAGCATCAAACATCCTGCCCACAAAACCTTCAATCCCATGTAATTTTTCTCCGCATTATACCTCGCTGAACTTGCGTGGTAGCAGCATTTGAGCGTGGCTCAATAATATTCCAGGCGTGGCCAATTAGACGCTTGTTGTTCTCGCACCTGACATGTTTGTTGCTATCGCATTGAAGAATATTCCCCGTGTGACACGACACGAAGTACAGAACACAGTCTGCGTCCGTCTCCATCATAAAAAGCTCCTTTTCGCCAGGGTCTTTTTTGTCAAAACGACAATCTCCATTTGTGGAAACGTGCAAGTATCGTCCGTTGTGATTCGATTGAATGGCAACCTTTCCGTCATGGACACGTCGTAGAGTAAGCTGCTCGTAAATATCACGATTGTCGAATACGCAGCGAGCTTCCTTGGTACCAAGTGGATTCTGCAAGTTTTTTCTCTACTGTGTCGAATGAATGATTACAGGTACGTCGAATGGAATTTCGCTTAAATTCATGGCAAACAAGATAAAATGAGAAGCTTTTCAATTTGAAAACTTTTCTTCCTTTCCTTTTGTGCGTTTCCAGTACCTTTCGAAGAAATGGCATTTGTTTTTCGGTAATGTATTGCTCTAATACATGCTTAAACTTACCTGGAAGAAAATAACGCCAATTGGATCGCCGTCCATGTTTCATGAGCATAGGGATGACGAACAGACCTGGATATGTCGTACCTTAATAATGTCATTTGAGCTAATTAAGAACTTGACACAAAGTCATTCTTTTTTTCGTTTGATACATAAATCGAATATTTTCTATGTCACAAATCCAGAAATTAATTTTTTTTAGCTCAAATGTAACTTGTTACGTTTATATGCTCAAGTTGATAACGATATGTAATTGAGAAAGCATATCTGCTACAAAATGCCAAGACAGTAGAAACAACACCTTTATCAACGCAATTGGATCATAATTGCGCGAGAGCCAAACAGTCAAAGTTCTTTCGTTAGTTCTTGATCTTACCGCCTGTGGCAGCAGCCGCATAGGGATTTTGTACCCCAGATGGACCGTATGACTTATACGCTGGTTGCGAATTAAGTGGCTGACGCTGGCCCACTTGCTGACCAGAATAATTTCGTGGGTGCGGATTGTACGGCTGCTGTCGTACAGGCATTGTAATCTCCTGATATCCATAACGACGATTGCGACGCGAGTGCATGACGTAGCAAGATAGCCCAACGAGCATTATCTCAAGCGACACAATAACAAATACAAAGACAGCAACAAGAAGCGATTGGTCATTCACCCACGAGATCATACGCGTCTCACACGCACAAAGCATCGTATGCTCTGTCATAGCATTGCTCAATGAAAAGCTCGGACCAGCACATTTCAGAAAAATACTTCCGGTTTGTAATTGTTCGTGCCGAATTGGACAATTTTCCTCCACAAATCGTGCAAACCATTCAAATTCTTGATTTGAACATGTAGCCAGAAGTGGCTGATTGCGTGTACCCGTCAAGTCGATCTCGACGTCAAATCCACAGCCATAATACACGTACTTGAACCTCCTGTTGATCCAGCGTAGCGTTTCCTGGTCTGCAGGAGAAAGTACTGATAGGTCAAAATCATGCTTAGCCACTTCTTCCAATGAGCTGTGAACATGAGTTAGAAAACCAGCCAACGATAGCTGGGCAATCACCGAGACGAGTACTAGAATAGCGTATGGGAACAAAAAGACTTTACTCTCCCATTGTGCTCCACAGCAGCCAAGTATAGCAATGAGGATAACTAGAGAGCCACACATGATAACGGAGGAAGCCACACCACCATCTGAAAATTCTGCGAGCGCCGGCAGCGACGCCATATAGCCTACAATATCACCATAAGAACTTGAATGTTATAATAGTTTTGCATCAATGATATTAGCTATACCTCCAATCGAGACGAGCACAGATCCTAACAGTAGAAATAATACATTTGTGAACACAAGAATGCTGCGGGACAGCGATCGCCACGCGTGCATCTTATCTAGTCACCGCGACGTATCAAACTTTTATGGCTCTAATTTATATGTCTGATTTAGGTCCCTTTCTATGAGAAATACCTTTTTCTTTTGAATCTGACAATAATGGGCGGCCGCATGACTACAGCACCGACGATCTCGTGGGAATTACCAAATGAAAACGTCGTACTTGTAGATGATGTCAAGGCACTAAAACAAGTGGTGCACGATGAAATGGAACTAATTGGCTGCGGCTTGCATCAGCTTCGCGTTGTTACGTACGAAATCTTTTGAGTTTTATTCCTTTAACGCTTCATGTCAAATCAATATTTTATGTAGTGTCTTAGGTCTAGGAAATGTAGCCGATGCAGTCGAGATTTTGGCTATTGGGTACATTTTAACTGTTTATGAAGACTCGGAAGGCATAATGACACCATGGGAATCTAGTAAGTGTTTTATTACAATAAGATGCAAAGTTTGTATTAATTTATATTAGGTCTTTTGACGGCGGCTGTATTTGCTGGAATGCTGGCTGGAGGCATGATCGGGGGAGTGGCTGGTGATATTTATGGTCGAAAACCAGTTTTACTCGTAACGTTGGCTATAAACGCGCTTGCTGCGTTTTTTTCGGCTTTTTCGCCAAATATCTACTGGCTGATATTCTTTCGGGCCCTCGCTGGTCTGGGCGTCGGTGGGGTAGTAGCTACATTATTTGCGTTGTGTCTGGAACATGTCCCGGTGTCGGCTCGTGGTCGATATGTCACAATTCTGTGCTCATTTTGGATGATCGGAGCAGTAGTAACAGCAGGGACAGCGTGGATAATGTTAGGCAAGTACAATAATGGAGAACGGATTCTCCATCTATCGTGGCGTTGGTTTGCTGGAATTGTCGGTCTACCGTCTTTTACCTGTCTAATACTGACAACGCAATACATTCCTGAGAGTCCACACTTTTTGGCAAGTAAAGGTGACGCTCAAGGGGTTACAGCGGTGCTTCAATATATTCATAAAATTCATCAAAGCGGTCGTCAGATTCAGATTCAATTTTTTAATGAAGGTGATAGTGTCGACAACAAAAAACGCGATTCCGGCGACATTACAAACTTGCACGATGCAATTTGTAGTAATAAAAGTCTGCAAATTGTAGCTGGTTTATTTGATCGATCAAATGCAGCATCAACGTTACTGTTGATGTTGTGTGGTTTCTCGCTAAGTTTTGGATCGTATGGTCTCTCTACTTGGATCACGAAGCTGTTTCAAAGTGCTGGTTTAAAAAACCCGTTTGAAAATGCTTTCTTATTTGCTGGAGCTAATTTACCAGGTAACGTTGTCAGGTGCGACCATCCTCTTTGATCGTGCAGTAGGTCTCTTATGATGACATGTTTTGCTAATTCTGACAAATGCTATAGTCTCTATTTGATCGATATAATAGGCCATCAACGCTTGTTCTCCGGCGCACTTTTCATGTCAGCACTCTGCGCGCTTCTATTTGCATTCAATATAGAAGGCTCGAAGACTATTATCGTTCTAGTCTCGTGTCTTTTCAGTGCGTGCACTACTGCAGCATGGAATGGAGTGCGTTTCTTGTATTCTTCTCGCAAATTGAGTCTTTGTATTTATCAATGTACTGCTGTCATTTGCTATAGTTTGGAGTTCTTTCGGCTGAGTCTTTTCCGCAAGAATTTCGAACGACAGGAATTGCGGTAGTGAATTGCTCAAATCGTGTCGCTGCTATCACATCGCAATTCGTAAACGGCTTTTTGATGGGTCCTCCTCCGCACCTAATGGCTTTGCTGTTGGTTACGACCGTAATTATGTGTACTGGTGGAATTGCATCGCGCTGGATTTCCATATACGAAATTGACAGGGGCGACAATATATTCAAGAGTGAAATTATTGATCCAGCTCAGGATAACTCGCTCAATTTGCAAGATGATGGCGAAGGAGAGCATATTGGCTTAATACATGGTGACTTTCTTCTTCGTGAGAAGAAATCAGGTAAGAAACGAGACAAGAATGGTGAATCTGACGATGGTGAGAGATGAACGATTTATTCGGCCAACCTAATCTCCAGCTTCGAACATGATAATTGAATCTGTCCATAAGTGTAAATAAGTGGTATAAATATTGAATTTTTGATGCTAGACGGTTATATTCATAAAGGTTATACTACATTTATTCTTGGTTGCACATTAATGCAATACAAAATCATTTTGCATGGTTTGCAATGCAGTAGTTAATTTTCAAAATGAGCAGTTATCTCTTGCAGAAAATATTTTGAGACAGAGAGCAAAACCGGTTTTAGTTGTGTCTTTTATCACGACTATTTACTGAGACCTTTTCAAATACCATCACTCTTACCGGTTTCTTGGAGTAGGGACGTATCGGTATTTGAGGAGGTTAACCGCACGTTAAGAATTAGAAAAAGTAAAGTCTCTACAATTAAAGATTTGAAATTTAAGCAGCAAACTAACTGGTTGGTTACGTTAAAGGGCCTCATTTTGAATCTTAGTTGGAGCATACAAAACTCATTTTTAAATGCGGAAACTTTGCATCAAAGTTTTCTCTGTAGAGATTCATGGCAACTCCGTTGTACTTGAACCACTGCCACAAACTGGTCGTTGAGGACTACATCTTCTGTACTAATGACACATGATCGTTTGAATATTTGGAAGGGGACAAGTATACCAGCTAAGCAGCTTATATCTATCGTTAATCCCAACCAAGTAGAAAGTTGGCGACCAAAGGCCACGTGTGATTTCGCTTGCCTGAAGCGTACACCAGCTATTACAAAACGCTTGCTCGGGTAAGACACCTTCACGAGTCTCCCAACTAGGCATTGGTGGGAGAATTGATGACACACACCGTGCGAACACTAATGTCAAGCATCCAGTTCTTTGAGGGTTGGGGCGAGGAATCTATCTACCTCTGGCCGAGAAAAATTGAGAGGGCTATATATATGACCGTGCTTTAAGGGGAGTATCAGCGTTCCGCGCTTGCAGTCATCAACCTCGAAAGCTGCGCACGTGAAACGGAACAAAAGTGCAATGTCTCGGGAAAAAAGACATTCTTATCAAGTGAAAGCGATTGTCGCGGGTGTTTCTACGGCAGAACTTATTTGGATGCGTTTGAAGGTTTTTGTATACCCGTCAATATAGGTGCAGCTTAGCGTACAATGTCCTAATCGATGAGCTTCTATCACCACAATGATGTCAGATCCTCTTCTGGAGGCGATGATGGTAATCATCTTCACGAATCCGAATATCTGAATGGTGGTGCTCGCACCAATAGCTTCCGCGTCCACACTTCTTCTTTGAGAATGTAGAGGGTGTAGCGCTGAAGGCAAAATCACTCCCTCCATAGCGAGAATCCGACAGAAAAGAAGCTTTTCGAATGTGCCAGAAGCGATGAACATCAGTGATGTCGAGGATCCAGAGAGGTTTCTTACCTGGTGAGTTGCATCACGGTACTCGTATAAGTTTTTTCTGTGGAGATACTAGACAACTGCGCATTATATACCCACTCGATCTCGGATAAAGGGTTCAGTCCCCACGCAAGAAGATTCGACGGACCCCTTCCTGGCTACGTCCAGACCGGTAGGAGAAGAGCGGCCTACTTGGAAAGAACTGGGCTCTATTGGGCATCGTAGAGCTTCTAATAAGAGAATCCTGCTTTGGATGAAGTTACTTTGTCGTGAAGTTAGTCTTATAGTTCATGGCTAGATAAACGTTTCGGATTTGTAGCCCTGATGATGGGCGACTGTCGAAACAGCTGACCGTACGCGAAGACCTGCAGAATGCGGATGCTTCTTGTGTCGGTTACACTGGTATACGTGTCGGCTGTTGTGGTAAACCCTCAAAGTCAAGTTCGATGACACTGACAGCGTGACGTCGTCTAGTCGTGGACATTGATTCGAGATACTATCTCATCCTGGGTATGGCGCGGCTAGAACGCCATGTATCATGAGTCGACGGAAATCGAAAAATGTCGATTCCACGCACTTCTTTCCCTTTGAAAGCGTGGTGAGTCATCATCCTACCACTACCCCGAAGCAAAACGTTTTGGCGCAAGCACGACGCTATGAAAGTTTTGGTGCAGGTCACGGGATTGTCTGAAACGGATAGCAATGCTTTTGCGAAATGTCGAGTAGAGCTCAGTGAGCAGAAGTGGCAGCTAGCCACGGTCAATGATGAGGCCGCAAAAATCGACTGAATGACATGACTACCACAATTTATCTTTGATGGGACAGAAAGATCAGCTGTAAGCTATGTGGAAATGTGTCGAGTCACGAAGCTGCCTCTATCGGAAGCAAAAGCGCTTTGGCGTGAACACAACGCTGTGATGGTTTCAGTGCAGAACATGGGGTGATCTTAAATGGATGGCAATGATATCGATAGGTTCCTCTAGTAGAGCTCAGTAAGCAGAAGTATTTGAAAGCCGCGTTTACGGGATAATACGCCAAGTATCGACTGAATGCCTTCATCCCTACAGTTTATCTCTGATGGGTCAGAAAAGGACAGCTGTAAGCTAGTGTCCCTTATGTCAAGACCGAGGGAGAGTAGAGGCGACTGGATATCACAGTCTCCCATGTCAGAGCCTTTGGTGTCGAAGTGCAACTAGGAGTCGCCAGAAGCAAAATAGGGACTTAGCGTTTAGGGGGGTGTTGGCTCATCCTTCTGATGGTTTAGCTGAGCTAGCACTACCGTGTGACGTTCTTACCATGCGGGTTAGTGAAATACAATGGGTGAGTGTCGATGAGGATCAGCGTAAGTTTTCTGATCGGTATAGCTTTGGGGACTGTAGATCTCTCCTTACTTTCTTCTGTAAAACCCAGCTTGGTGCTGAAGAAATTATTTTTCGGCGATATAGACAAGTAGTTTCAAGACGCTGATGTCATCAAAAATGTTACGACAGGTACCGGAGGAGGAGATGAGCTCGTCAATCATAAGAAATAAGTCTGCCATTGAGAACACTATTAAAGCGCTATGTACTAGGACGGAGAGATTCTCACGCAGAATGCTCTAGAAGGGATGGTCATGTCACGAGGACTGGCAAGAGCATTAGTGACGCCTCATAGTCTGGTGCCGCAGCTATAAAGCCCACATCGGAGCTACGCAAACCATATTCAACACACTTAGCTGTATAAGTGATAAGCTTAATACAAACGCAGACGATCGAACGCTGCTCGCCTTTACATCATGTATTTCTCCACATCAGAGTTTCTCTGCACGATTATGCGGCCTTTCCCAGCAGAAGCCGCAAGATCGGCACGATTCTGGACATGAATAGCGGCAACACCAGCCGGATGACCGTCGCTGGTGTACTCGATAGTGTTTGTGGCATTACTAGCCCCTCCAAATCATCCATTTTCTCACCAAAACCGCCTCGTGCTTCGTACAGAAGAAACTTCACACTGTTCTTGTGAAATGAGTCACTGTTGTGGAAATCATTAAATGGTTCTTACAACCAGCTGTATGATATGACGCTCTCATCTATTATGGAGCGACATGCGTGGTTGGCCTCCTGTCATCGCGTCGTGAATTTTGATAGCATATAAATTCTATCTCAATCAAGGATGAAAACTCTAACTCGGCGTAATGTGGCGTTAGAACAATATTAATACTTTCCATAAATGCGATCACAGGCCAAAATGGAGTCACGAGGTGGTGCATTGGATGATTTGATGCGACTCTTAGAAAATCATTTCAGATCTAGACCCATCGTTTCATATGAAACAGCAAATTCTTGTAGACTCCCCTAGATTTTTCGATGCGATCGTTTTTTTTTAATTTTTCGCCGTCATATTTTGTACACTAACCTGAGCAACACCGTATAGGTTCTTGTTAATTTATAGAGAAAGCTATCCCACCCCTCGCGCTGAATTTTCTGCCATTGTTCCATTGACAGATTAATCCGAGCAAGATTATAAAAATCTAATTGTATGTATATCTACTTGTCCTTTAAAGTTAAGCTACACAATTGTGTGGTCACATCATCTTGTATAGTTCACACCATTGTGTGACCACATCTTCTTGTGTGAGCCACACCCTTCATACCAGGGTACGTGAAACACCATTACACTCTCCCCATTCAAGATTGTGAACACGTGCAGTCACGTTCAACTGTCGCCTTGAACGACGCTCGGGTGTCTAAGACACCTCAATATTACCAGTAAATTCATCACAAACTCTCTGCTCAATAAGCCCTGTGCCGAGGACGCGGAATACACCCAGCCTCAGTGGTTCCGAGAACGCCCGCGGGCAGAGCCCTTCTTTGTCTCCTGCACGCGGTGCAATTCCAAACAGTTCGTCCGAGGTTTCAAGAAAAGCGCAGCTCATGTTCTCAATTACTGAGCATCGCGCCGCGCATTGTCAGCGACAGGGTCGCACGACCAAGGACGCAGACGCAATGTCTACTCCCGACCGCACGCCGCGCCCACCCTGGGCGATGGTTTAATTCGTCGAGGATCTAGAGGAAGTCGACTACGAGTCGAATACTTCAAGCTCAGGATGGGAAGAATAAGAGGGCGAGGTGTACCAGCGCCGCGGTTTGAGCCCAAACCTTGCAAACACCGTGTCTGCTTCCCGATCTCTTGACTTTCGGGAGAAGTGGTATCATTCCAAATCACCTCGTGTGGAATGCTGCCACCGCTCGGCGGATTCCACTGCAGAAGCGAGGAACACGATCACTTAATCGTTGGGCGGCTACGTGATTGGACCCCCGGACACTAAACAAGCTGATCTTGACCAACGAAATGCGCTCCGAGTTCGCTATTTGGTCTCTCAAAATTCTCAATGGATCAACATTACGCTCGCCTTCGAGCTCAAAAAGGAGGTGCTCCTGTACCCGCAAAGCGGACCATTCCTGTGACGCTCGCTAATGGCGAAACCGCTGCAGATGATGAGGAGCTCTCTGAGCGATGGATGCAGCGGCACTGGAAACGTTCCTTCGCAGTCTAACTTACAGCGAAGCCACAAAGAAGTGGACATGCGCGAATAGCGCCCTCTTAAAATTGAGTTGGCCAAACTCAAGGCGCGACGCCAAACCTCCTGCATATTGTCGCCCTCGACATATGTAACAATTTGTCACGCTCCCGCAAACTCTGTGGTCTCTCACAGGGGTTAGTCTACGACCACAGCAGCACAGGGCATAGCTTGAGCTGAGCTTATGGCCGTCCGGCTTCTACCAAGAATCTCTTGTTTCTGAGTGCCTGTAGCAACGCTACACACATACTGTCACCCTCGTATGCAGCGCGGATCAAATTCGTCCTTGACGACGTCACCGTCGTGACATGCGCAAGCTCATAACCCGGTCTGCGTGACAACGCATCAGCCAAAGCATTCTGCTTTCCGGGCTTATAAAACACCTCAAAGTTATATATGACAAAGAATGAGAGCCACCTGGCCATCCTCTGCGAAGGGTGAGGCGACTGAGTCGCCGTGCGTAATGACGCATGATTCGTGTAGATCACAAATGGCTTTGAGCCAAGCAGTCGCATCCTGAACTTGACAAGTACATACTTCATCGCAAGTAATTTATTGTCGTGGACTGGGCAATTCCTCTCCGCAACCTTGAGCTGGCGAGATGCGAATGCGATCACCCGATCTCGCTCCTCGGCGTCTGCTTGCAGCTGTACACAGCCAATGGCAAAGTCCGAAGCGTCACAACTGCCACTAAAAGGACGATCGGAGTCTGGCAACGTCAGTATTGGTGCATGAAGGAGGCTGTCTTTGACCCTGTCAAAATCTTTCCGATGCTCGGTGTTCCAACACCGTTCTGCATCTTCTTTAGGAGATTCGACAATGGCCTTGCCATATCCGCATAATTTGCGCTATACTTGTGCAAGTAGTTGGCGAGGTCAAACCATTTACGCAAGTCTTTTTAGTTCTTTGGACCCGGCCAGTCCACAATGGCCTTGGATCCGCTCGAAGGCCACGCTTCCCTATGAACCAGTCTAAAACGAATTTTCTCGCGCCGAAAATGCACTTATCGGCATTACCTTACAGTTTATTCTCTGCTTCCTAGCAGAGGTGGCTTCATGATTCACCAATGCTCCACCAGGAGACGTGCGCATAGCACTCAAGGTCTTCGTACTCCGATCAATCAATTGCTCATAGTGTTCCGACCGTGCCATACATTGCATCCAAAACTTAGACTAAGCAGCCTTCCACGCTATCGATGTATAGAAACTTGACATCGAGGTCCACAGAGACCGCTGGCACAGCGAGACAAGTTCCTGTCGCTAAACAAACAGTGACAGTGTCACTCAACCGCGCTTTCAGCACCTCAGCATACATCTGACCTTCCTTGATCATGGAGCGTGAAGCATAACTGCCCGATACTACGAAATCAGTAAAGCTCTGTATTGGCGCTTCAAAGTCCTTTATAGTCGCTTTTACGACCTGCATGCCCGCCCGGCTTGCATACGCTTTCCGTGTTAAAGTGCACGGAGTTCTTCGGGGATGTACCACACTGCCCTCTATCCCTTTGAGGCTCAACGGAACTCAGTTAGGGCGCCCAGCGCCTACTGGGTCGTCTGGTTTCCCCACGACTTACCAGAATGGTTAGAAGCGGCACGTCGGTTCGACGAATCTTTACGCGCCTTGAACAGGGAACAACCAGTCCGAAGGTAACGGGTGTCTCCACAAACAAATAACCGTCGGGTGTTTAAACGCTGCTCGGCAGCTCGGAGCACTCCCTCCTCTTTCTCAGCATAGCTGAGATCCATTGGCTCAGGCCCACTCGACGATGTGTATTCCAACCAAGTCGTGCCAACTTAAAGCTGATTTTGGCATTAACTGTCCCGCTCACCGCTTCTTCAAAAAAAGACGGATGCACACGGATGACTTCTATTCTGGCCACGCCAGTGCGGAGGCTTTCCATAAAGATCAATGCGACCACCTCGGGAGTGATTCGGCTGCCATCGCGGCAATGAGAGCTCTCAACGCTTGGACAAAGCCCACCAGCTTTTTCTTGCCCTGTCGGGCGGCTAGATAACGCAATTGCACGCGATATACCTGATTAGGCGGCGAGAACACTCGCAATAGCATCATCTTCAGCTCCTTCCAGGACGGGAACGCAGCGTCCACCAAAGCACCGCAGGTTAGTGCCCATTCTCGCGCTCGGCCCCCGAGCTTGGAGATAGCTAGCGCCACGCGCTGTTTCTCGTTCTGGAGCATGGCAGATGCCATAGCCATCTTCGTCTCTCTCAGGGCCAAACAGAGACATCAGATTTTTAAGCCCGTCCTGCATGCCCTGGGGCAAATAGGAGTATTCCTTTATCCTCACAGAGGATCAGTCGTAACGACTCAGGAGTAGATTGACAGCGAGTGCACCTAAGTGCAGCGGGGCTGTCGTAGCTCTTTGCTTAGAGAAAGTTAAGCTAAGGTCTCCAATCTTACGGTTTTTACAAGAACCAGTACGAGTGCAGCGGGGCTGTCGTAGCTCTCTGCTTAGAGAAAGTTAAGCTAAGGTCTCCAATCTTTCGGTTTTTACAAGAACCAGTACGACTGCAGCGGGTCGCAATATGCTACCTCCAAGAGCACTGCAAACCTTGACCAAGGTAAATGACTTTTCTTTTCAAGATCAGAACTGTACTTGATTGTTTTAGTTGCGGCATAGCCGCCGATATTTAAAACTTTAGCTTTTCCTGATGAATATAATAATATCTGTTTGATATCGTAAACCTAATTAATATGCATTACTACCGGCAATCTGCAACGTAGCAGCTACTTGTTACGGTGTAGCCACTTTATTGTGTGATTACACCGACTTGTGTAATCCACACCAATGTGCGGTCAAATCATCTTGTGTGACCAGCCATGCCATACAAATGTATGTGTGACCCCGTTACACCGAATCTTCTTACCTCTCAGCCAAAGACTAGGGAGTTGCAAATTGCGAATGTTGTGTCCTACTAAGGATGAAACCTCTGCAAGCTCTACGGAGCTGGTGGCCAGCCAAATTATTCTTTTCTTGCGTAAAAGTAGATATCACCAGCGCTACGGTTGTGTATTTTAAAACAGTTCAAGTCATTTCGAGTATTAGAGAGGTTTGACATGAGCTACTGCAACTTAAAGTTTGAATGGATGTTACTGAATGATGTTGCACAGCTGAAATTGACAGATGAGACGTCCCAAAATTTCTTGTTGGATCGTCCGGATGAACCTCATCCTGACCGCAATACATAATTGCACTTTGCATTTATATTTACACCTCTTCCAGGTCTGATAACAGATGGAGGGGGAAATTTTGGGCTTGAGCTGAACCCGTTAAAATAGCCACCTGGAAATTGTTAACGAAACCGCCTCAGAGAGAACGTCTACCGCCATTACGGGGATAAAAGCTCTTAATCTGGCCATATTTTGCCTGTTTCCACCATCAATGACGGGCGGACAAGAATTCTGATCGGACTCGATGGGTGAGGCTGCAACAACATCTGCGACTTATGTCACTTCAAAGTTTCCTTCAGGAATACGTCTTACATAAAGGTATTGCACATGAGTGTCCATTGCCCTCTACCTTGATGACTACATGTGCGACGTGCTGTTGCTTCGTCTGGAGCATGGACAAGTTTATGGCCATCCCAACTTCCTTTAAAAAAAGATGTTCAATGTCCCTTTCTAAGAGACTGGAGCTCAATATCAGAAGCAATGCGGTAGGTGTCATCTTGGATCTCGACAACTTCAAGCTGTAGCCCTCTGGAGATATCTCGCTGACGCATTTTTATAGCTGGAGAATGCATCCAGGCACGCGACCACCACATCTGACCACTGTGCTTACTCTTCCAGACCTCTTTGGAGCCGACAATCGATGCAAGCTAACCAAGCTTTCCAAGTCGTCCATCAACAGGTATGCCAAGACCTCATCTCCATTTTCACAGAGAGTCGAGTTTTTATCGTGGGATCGACTACCAGTGCTACTAATTGCGATGCGCTCTACACAGTGGAATCTTCGACTCAAATTGTTTGTGTATACAACCCGCAGAGGCTAGTTTTACATACTCCGTCCAAGAATCAAGCTTAGAGCCTAGAAAGAAAATGAGTATCTACTTTGCTCTGCCATCGTAGAGTGGCACGATTTCTGGGTTAGTATATTTAGGCTAATACTTTTCCATTTCTTTTGTAGAATCCATCGACTTGAGCTTTAGCTGTCACCACAATCATGCGGTACTGTAGTACTTATAAAGTTCATGATTACACGAAAGTGCAATGTGTTTTATACAATTTTGCGCTTTACAGAATATTTCAAACTATAGGATGTATCCTAACTTTTGTCCAGTCACTAAAGAGATTTAATTAAAAACAGTACAAAAACTAACCAAGTCATCTACTCAATACACCTATCCACTTCTTTAACCGTTCTCGGCTGTGTTAGTTATCAGTCGAGAATAGACGACATGATAAGAATTTCTTTGCGGCACTAGATAGATCAGAAGTTGCGGCTCCCAAATGTAACTAAAAATTGACCATGGGATCTATGTTGAAGAGGTGTATAAGTCTACGGTGATGGTGGTCGTTATGATATTCTGTATTGAATCTAAGTGCCTATCAGATGGCATCACCAATTGACTGCTACCAATGGTGTCTCCGTCTTTTTTCTGACGATGTCGCGGGCAAGCCATCCATTGTATCCGGCATAACCAACATAAAACAATGTATTACTGCATATTTCTACGTCCATTTGTCGACTCTGCTAAGATCACAGTACAAAATCCTAAAATCTGTATTACCCGATATCAGAAGACGTTGTAGCTGTCAGGTTTCAATTCTGTGCTATTTTCGGTTGAGAGTACTATTAGACAATGCAAGCACATCCCTGTAAGAAACAACCATGCAGACACGAAAATTTCACTAGCACCACCACCTCACCAAACATCAGGAATATCGCCCGAATGGTCACAGTCTTTAGTATACTAGCTAGCATACCGCATGATAAATGTGGAGCCACAACTATAGGCATTACATACAGTTACAAAGATATCGTCGAGTTATCAATCTGCTGCTAGGTGGAGAAGACGAAAACGAGCTATTTGCAGCTAATTGTTTGCATGAATTGTCCTTCCACAATACCACGGAGATTCTTAAAGATATCTGGGCATTTTCTGTTGTCATTGATGGTTGAGACCCGATTCTTCCAGCATACACACATTCATATATCGTATTCCCATTTGAAGGAAGCCACACATGTACAAAATGTTCAAGAAGTTCTTAGTGCATTTTGCTCTAAGCTGATCGGATGCTTAACAAATGGAGCGGCGAATATGCCAGCGTTGATTTGCGTATTCAAGATTCTGTAACCGAAGGATACTTTATCCGTGTTTAGTGCTTGTTACATCATATTGATACCGTTGCACTGACAGCATTTAACGCACTCAACACCCAACAAACTGCACATAGTCATCACCATTATTCGGCCATTCAAGGCAACAAAATTGATTTTGTGACTAATTACAAGCTTGGTTTTTATGAACCTCGTCAGTCGGTGGTTGCTGGAACATCGCTAAGATATACCTGACCACTTCAAACATCTTCGCCATGAAGGAAGCAACCTGCTTTGATACCTTGTGATTGAAATGTTGGAAATTGCTAGCAAATATCAACGATGTTTTCTCGCAAATTAATTACGGTGTCGCGAATTTGCAAGGACGCGCCGTTACTCTGGTATCACTGACGGCTAAAATTAAACAGCTGCGCTTTGTACAAGGCACAATGGAGAAAGACGTCGCTTTGTCTTGAGATCCCGACCGGTACATTATCTTTGACACTGGAAGGATGAGAATGAAGGTGAAGCATCGGTATTTTGCGCGGCCAAGAAAGAATCTCAGGCGGCTCTTGGAGACAGCACGGGAAGAGTTGTTACTTTTTGCTTCTGGCTTCTTGCTCAACAAATTAAGCGGGCTTTCCTCTGCGGCAGCTATTCGGATTCGCACCAATGCTGATGCCGTGATACTGTTACGTCCGCGTGGCTTCTAAATATTGTCATCATCTACCACAGCCGTATATCACATTGTTGGTGTGCATAAAAGACATTGGCATCCAACACAAGTAGTTTGTCTCGCCTAAACATGGAGTTTAATGTGTTGTGTTCTGGTTATTATTTGGGTAAAAATCGCCCGTCAGACCTTCTATCAATCTTGTGATTTTCTGTAAAGTTAAAATGGCAAGAACATGCTCGCCGCAGCTCACTCACGACTTTTCCCTCGATGGCTACTACATTCGAGATGGTTTCTCACCAATTCCAAACGAACTACCTAGTTTGCTTATATGTCGTTTTTATAATGCAAAGACCTGAGCATAGTGTCGAAGACCCGGTGGCGTAGGTGGAGTGGTCAATGCTTCTGGACCTAACGTTGTGTGGCGCGGGTTCGAGCCCCTCAGCGGACAAAATCGTAATCGTACCAAACATGCAAGAAATGTCGACTGCATGCAAAATATTACCGATAACAGCCAATAAGGACTTCGGCATGGCGACTCGTACAAGAAAAAAAATACCCTAGCGGAATGAAGCGATGTAATATCTTAGTCAGGGTCGAGTAGGTATAGCCGTGTAATAAAACAATACAAAGCAACTTTCAACTGAGCATAGTGGCGATTTTGCTAAATATCAACATAATATTTCATTTGCAAACAAACAACTTTTTGTAGCAAAATGAGCAACCACATTTCTATCGACTTTTTCCTGAGATGCTCATTCGTACAAAATACGTATCATTTGTTCTGATCTTTTTGTCGTAGCGGTCATTATTGCTCGGCGTCGCACCACAAGTCCTCACCTTACAAGAAAATATGACACGAGCTAGTTCGTCGATATGGATTAAGCTTGCTTCATATGTAAAGGTATAAAAATTAGGGCAACGTATTTCTCAATCTCACTTCAAAGTTATGCATGTAGTCCATTGGATTCTACAACAAATGTGATACGCTAATAAAACTTTCATTTTGCTTCTGTTTTAGGTTATTGGAGTCAACAATAATGCAATAATTGGTTTGCGGGCGCTACGTGTTCGCAATATTGTCATTCTTGAGCGGCTCACCATGACATAATGCATACAATAACTTGAGTTACCCAACGTATCATATTTAACTTTAAAAAAACGATGCCCGCTCATAAGCTTGCGCTACATAATTCAAGACGTGCGCTTAACGTTCCTTTTTTGGCTCGTTATCGTTCATGAGGCAATTCTGAAAGCCGCGCTCTAATTCAGAACGATCAAATCCTTGGCCAATAAGTACAAGTCGCGAAACTCGCTGTTCTCCATCAGCCCAAAGCATTCCAGGGGCAATTGTGTATGTATCCAGTACTCCTTGTACCACGCATTTGCGGTCTTTAGCGTCTCCGGCCACCGATAGCACTCCTTTGATGCGTAGAACATCTGCTCCTTTCACATATTGTGCAACCACTTGCGAAAGCCACTCACCAAATGCAGCAATATCCACGTCGCTTTCAACCTCGAAATGCATTGTGTTTATGCCTCCCGTGTGTTGTCCACGCGCCTTCACACTTTTCTTTTCACGCATCATGCTATCATTTTGTTCATTAAAAAGCACAGCATCAAATGTGTTGACATTCAGAATTCGATTTAGGTCAATATCAGCGTTAACACAGCTACACACCCTGGCTTCTTCATTAATTTTTTTCAAAGCCTTTTCAAGTCGCTTACACTCTTCCGCGGAAGCCAAATCCAACTTGTTCATCACCACAATGTCAGCATAGAGTATTTGCCGGTGTAATTCAATAGGAAAGTCATACTCTTCCTTCGATTGTTTCCAGTGTCTCTGCGTCGCCTTTGAGTCCACCATCGTCACAATAGCATCAAGTCGGAATCTCGACGCTCTAAGTCTTAAAAATGTCTCAATGATTGGTCCTGGATCTGCAAGACCCGATGTTTCGACTACAAGATAGTCAAATTTTTGTTTTTCCACAAGTTGTAACAGATAGTCTAAAATTCTTTCCAATTCGTCGCCTCCTTTTCCTTTGCCACCACGAGCCGTACAGCACATGCAACCATTCTGTAACACATATATCCCGTCTTCCTCCTTTCCACCAGCTTGCAGCAACGTATGATCAATACTCACGGCACCCAGCTCGTTTTCCAGTACCATAATTTTGTAAGTCAGCTGATCTTCAGTCAGTAAAATACGATTGAGTAGTGTCGTCTTTCCAGCACCTAAGAAGCCCGTTAAAATGGTTACAGGTACGGGTTGGGCCTTTTTTTCAATTGATTTCACTGATATTTCCTCTGTTTTACACTGAATCCGACGCTCACGACGTAGTTGTAGACACCACGCCACGACATTGGCCAGCAATAGAGAGAATACTATTAGAATGACGATTATAATACCAAGGAGTGTCCAGAAACTACGAGGAGACAGTGAAGGTGACCGCACTTCAATCAAATGAGACGGATTAGTGTCATAATGGTCAGCGAATGTTTCTGCTAGAAGTAGACCGAGAAACATGGCAATTGTATCTTGCGTTTGAAGAAGAAATGCAGAGCTCGAATTTATACCCGAAGCTTTGTTCGATTTTTCTTGATATGAGCTCTTATTGTCAGTATTTTGAGATCCTTATTTACTGTCAATTAACTTTCTACTACCATAATTTTGTCTTGATGATAAGCAATTTTGTAAAAGGTATCACAAAATATTACATCAGATCTGAAATTTTCTTGTGGAACACGATTACACGATAAGAGATGTGTCACGAAAGTAGCGCTCAACGACAGCGTCCGACATACTTAATTTCTTAAACTAGTTACGTTTTGTCATACATAAATGTAGACTTCAATTATTGCCAAAGCTGTGTGAAATCGAACTTTTTGGCAACTTTTGATCATATGGGCGATGCTTGTATTTTGACGCCGCTGCCGTTCATGTTAAGCTTCTGCACGTTGTCAGAACTACAGCAACTATCTCAAGTGTCGCGAGATGTGTCTAGTATCTGTGAGCCCGAATGGCGTCTTCGAACTATTGCAAGTTTTGGAGAGCTACGATTTGCCACGCGCCACTGGCGACGCTGTTTTCTATTACGTTCTCAATTTCAACGCAAAGCTGTAAAACATGTAACAGCTCGAGTATACCTGATGAATAATCGTGGTGAAACTCGTTTCTTTACGATTGAGAAAGGCACTCCTCTGATGTGTTCCCGAGAACGAGCCGTAGTTTACAATCGCTGCAAACGAATGTTTGACCTTTCATTAAGAATAAACCGATCAATTCAAGAAATTTCGGAAATTATTGGGATGGTATCTGTGGATGAAGCAAGAGGTTTATTAAATGAACATATTGGTCTTATGGCATCAGTTGCAGCGCTTCGAAGTTCACTAAACTTTGAAAGCGAGCTATTTCAGATATTTCCAGCCCCTGTTTTACTCGACACAAATTCATTGTTAAGAGTTACGCACAAATTTCATCATAAAGAAGATGTCGACTTTTTGCAATCGTCAATCATGATGATGCAGATTTGGGCATCTATTGATGGTGTGATTTATCGTCCATTAGCACCACCAACTACAATCCAAGAAACTCCAGATAATATTGATGAAATGACTACATACGCGTCGTATAAGCTACACGAATTATCAGGAATGACAATTAGTATTGATGATAATACATTGAGATACCGACTTCAACGAGACGAATTGTGCGTGAATGCTCTGGTGAGCAACACGTATTTATTATATCTGTTCAATCCACTTCAATATCGACCTTTAGATTGGACATTCGATGCACTTTTGCAAGTTGGTGATGCGAAATATGTATTACCTGTTCAAAGAGAAGGAGTTTTCTTGAATACGACATCGTATGCACTGCGTGTGTTTCTTTCGTATGGAAAAATACCAGCAACAGATGCTCAAGACAATCTGTCAGCGGTCACATCTAGCGTAGCAACCGAGTCCGTTGGTGGAAGAGCTCGAGGCAGTGATGATAGTGAACCACTCGAAATTCCATATGATGGACAGCGCGAAATCTTTGCCTTTCACTTGTCTGCTACAAACCGAATGTCAAAGAAATCGTACGTTATTGCTTCCAACGCCACGTGTTTGTCGCTCTTACCTTCTGAATCGTCCATTAAGCGACGCTTAAGACGACTAAGTCTTGCGTCGTCATCCACATTATCAGATGATGAAGAGGACGATAAAGACACAAGTTTTGTGACCAAAGCTTTACCATTGGAACGACACGTACACCTTTCATTCGATGCTATGATTTGCTATTGTTTCGCTTCAAGCTGTCAGCTTCAATATGTGGAATTCGCCATTGGCTTTGAGCCATTAATGCATCTACTCGGTGTCATTGACTTCCTTTCTGATGTGATGGGAAGCTAAAGCCAGCACAAATGACATCTCTTTGTTGATTCATATTTATACCGAATCAAACCGACAATCTAACTCAATAAACCTAATTCTACTATATTTATCAAGTGCGTTTTTTCGACTCAGTAGCTTGAAAACGTCTAATCCTCTTGACAAATATCGCAAAGAAAGTCATCACCACGATTGTTGCAGTCACTTTGTATTTTTTGATCTTCTTAAACATTCGCAGCAATACACGGACAGGAATTGGCGGCGGATGATACGGCGTCACTGGTGGCGTGTTTTCGGGATGGCATGTATCGAACTCAATTAACTGTCCCTTGTAAATATTCATTCCTCTGTAGTAAAGACAGACACTACCTTCCTTCTCTCCATCGTCAGTCACGTCCAGCACTGCGTATTGCCCCGATCCTGGAAAGGCCCCATGGCTATACGGTCCTCCTTTTATTGAGCCTGGTCGTCCCAAAGCAGCTGCATGAAGAACCGTCATATTGCCAGGACTATTGCTTCCGTCATCCACCGCCAACATGTGCGCGTCTCCACTCACTATAACAATCGGTACCCATTTGTTCAGCCCATGTCCTTTGATAAAATTTACAAGCTCTTGCTGTTCATGCACAAAATGACCCCATTTGCGCTCATCATCTAGCCAAGGCATGGTATTTACCCACACAATAAGTCGAATAGTTGGGTCATTTGTCGCTTGAAGAAGCTCATTCTTGAACCAATTTTTTTGCTTTTTACCAAGAACCGTCTTTGTCGGTGCAGCGGGAGCAGTATTTGGAGTTCGACCTGAGCGTAAATCGGTTAACAGGTACCGAACTCGGCCAATTGTAAAAGCTTGATGAACAGTATTTGAGCGAGAACGTCCTCCACCGAATGGATAATGGGGTACCATTTCATGATACGCTTGGACCGAAGCATTCCGTCCTGGAGCAGTTGAGTCGCTATTATCCGGACCGAAATCATGGTCGTCCCACATGTATACAAACGGAACATCCATTGCCAACATCGCTTGACCGGCTGGTGATGCAAAGATCGAGTTGTAGCTGTTTCGAAATGCCGCGACAGCGTTGACCTTTATATTGTGATAATGCAAATCTCCGATATGCAGAAACAAAAATGGATTTTTGTTCTTGATCTCGTGAAAGATCTACAAATGAAGACATGTTTCGATTTGAGGTTCAAATTTACAAATACAGTCATGGTTTCTTACTTCTGGATCGGAATTCTCGTCAGCACAAGAGCCAAAAACTACTCGATAGTTAAAAGAAGTCCCTTCCGTTCGAGGTGTCGTAAAACTACCTTTCCGCACAATCTCATCGTTTGTCAGAAGTCGTAACTCATATTGGTATTTCCTGTCACTATGTGGAAGATCGGAAAAGATACACTGCTTAACGTTAGGGGCGTCATAAGATGAAAGACTTCTCACTTCCCCATCTCCTGTTTCTCCTCCGTCCACACTCGAGCAATTTGTAATGACTGAATGACGTTTCTCACCCTCCAGCAGTTCTGGGAACGCATACAGTACAAAGTCCGAATCGACACAAGTGTAACCCTCGCGTAACCCAAATTTAAATGTAATAGAACGAGAAGTCAGCGCACCGCTCCACAACCACAATACATCAGATGGTAAACAAGAAGTATCTGCAGCCTGAAAAGGTAGTACATGGAGCGTTAGCGTGGCTGTTGTTAGCAAGAGAAGCTTGACGAGAAATTGGGCCATCGAATCTGGAAAGGATACGATATAGTGATGTAGCAGGAAAGTGGCACAACATCATTACCAATAATCTTTTTAGTATTTACAGAAGAACAATAAAAATATTGCAATTATTTTCATTCGAACTCAGCCAGAAATTCAAAGTGAGGCGCCACATCATCCACTGATAAACGCAATTGGCTAGCTAATGCTTCAATTCTGCTAAGACAAGACGTATTTTGTGTTTCGATTGCGTCATGGATAGATGCAGCTTTACGTAAGGCGTCACTGTGGTCACGACACCAACTTTTGACTTTCTCAGCAATAAGTCGCACTTGATTGCGACTACACTCGTTTGCTTTTGACGATGGTGGATGCAGCTCTCGACTCACTTGAATGTTTGCTTGCTTCGTTGGTGTATAATTTTTTAATATGAAAGGATGTTGAAGTAGATGGGAAGCAGGAGGTCGCAGCATTGGATTTTTTTGCAAACACTGGTCCAAAAAGTCACACAATTCTGAAGAAAATTGGTCACCAAAGTCCTGAAGTCGCGGTGATGGCTGTTCTTGAACAGCATGAACGACACCCCAGTAACCATCTTTAGTGGTTACTGGGAGTTTACCGACGGCACATGCCATTATTGCGAGGCCAAAGGACCAAACATCAGATGGATACGAATACATTCCCCCACTGATACGCTCCGGTGCCATGTATCTGACAACAAAGTTAGAATACATCCGTAGCATTGTAGAGAACTTAGTAACTTACAATAACGTGCCCGTGAATGTTGTTGCTTTCGCCAAAGTGCTCTCAAGGTCACGAGAGATACCGAAGTCTGAAATCTAAAGACAAAACATCGCTTTGTCAATACTGTAAACTCCTCTACCAACTTCGTTGACTCACCTTAACTTGTCCTTTATGATTGATCAGCATGTTGCTTAGCTTGATGTCACGGTGTAACTGATGATGTTCGTGTAAAAAGGCTAGTCCTTTTAAGCCACGCGCTGCTACATTCGCAATCTCTCTCTCACTTAAACCATCACTTTTACCTTGCACTTCTTCATTGATAGACTGCAAATAGTCTTCTAATGATCCACCATCCATATACTCAAGAACAATTGATACTGAACCAGTTTCAGGATTTGTGTACGCATCGTAAAACACCACCAGTTCTTCGCATGCAGCTTGTTTTGTTTCCACAGAAGTTGACGAAAACGTGGCTGTGGCTAATGGAACGAAATTAACGTACAATGACTTAAGTTCACGCACCATTTGATGTCGCTTTTGCTGGTCGTAAACGCGGATAACCTTCACTGCGACAAGTCGAAATGTTGGCATATACAACGCTTTGTAGACCTTTCCACCAGCTCCATGCCCTAATTCTTCCAATAGCACCAGATAATCCTTGGTACCTATCAAATCTTTTGCAGACGAATGGTGTCTCTCCCTGACTGGATGCTGCGGTGAAGTTAAAAATGGAGCATTCGTAATTCCCCGTGTCTGTAATCCAATTCACAATTAGTCTACATGCACAGTGTATAAAGCATTTGTGGTTTGTCATGACTGTCCTTACGTCAATTTCAAAGCCTTGCGTCTGAAGTCGACCAGTTGCCGAGAAATCAAATGATGCCGCCATTGTCTTTTCTTCCTTTTTGACTAAAGCAATATCCAATCCAAGTGATTCCACGTTTTGTCGGCTTCGTTTTGGGGCTGATTTAATCTCCCGGTCGCCATCGCTCACTTCAATTGTCAACTGACTCAATCCCAACGGCTTCAACCTCGCTCCACGTCGAGGAAAAGACTTTGCTCCCCCAGAATCAACATCAACATGCAGATTAAAGCCACCACTTTGGTGTAAAGTGCTCATCTTTTTCACTGGAGGCGAAGGTGTCGTAGCCGAGATTACTTTCTGCTCCAGTATCGAACTTGTCAGCTTTTGCACCTCTCTTTGTAGCTTTTTTTTATGGCTACGACTGACTCCTGATGCATCAAGAAACTTCTCCAAGCTCTTCGGAGATAACAAAGTCACTCCTGTAAGTTGCTGGACTTGTGCTTCTTCGACAAAAAGGGTTAAATCGTGAGCGTTCAACCATTTGCACACGTCGTCATTTTTCCAGGTAACAGTGAAGGTTTCAGCTTCTTGCGTCGTGTCAATTTCTGGCCTTTCAGTTTGTAATGTAAAGATTCTCACTCGTTGATGTAATAGCAATTTTCCTTTACGATGTCTGTGGACGTCGCATTGACTGCAATACACTAGACCACAGTCGTCGCATGTCACTTGAGCCGTTTTTTGCTCGCACTCGTCGCAAATTAAGTGCTTAAACATCGAATTTGAGTCTGAAGACTGATTGTCATGCGAACGCAGTGCCAATAGCTTATCCATCCCCACAACGGAACCGTACAAACACGTATCAATAGCGGATTCTGGTGCTTTCATGATATTTTCGTAGAATGACCTTTCAATCTGCTTTTTTCAATTTGTTAAGATGCGTTTGCGTAATAAATGCTTCCAAAAACGTCCTCTTGAGGTATTTTGTTCAACATATGCTGGACGTAACCATGTTGGCTATATTCTAAGAGCATTCTGAAGGATGTGTCGCACTTGTAAGTTAAATGACAATAGGGTCAAACAATTATCAAAGTCTGGCGCATAAGTCCCTGTGAAAAGACATTTTGGTTTTTGCAGTTTGCCGTACAGGAAAGAAACAAACACATCATGACTTGCAGCTATTCAATCTATTGTAGATTCGTAGCTTTCTAAGCTCTCTTAAGCAAAATAAAATCACGGTTTTTCATCCGCGTTTTCGCGATGTCTCTCGTGAAAAAGCAGAACCAATTAAAGATTCACTGTAGATG
>NW_020189964.1:2990527-2996667 GCF_900000015.1 Plasmopara halstedii | reverse complement strand
TATGAACTTTGTGGTTGGCCTGTCGAAGAACTCGGCGGGCAACACGGGTGTGGTGGTCTTTGTGGACCGTTTGAGCTGGATTGCTCATCTTGCGGTAGTGCCGGACACCATCGACAATGTGGGTACAGCGACGCTGTTTGTGGATCGTGCCTTTCGACAACATGGACTCCTGGAGTCAATTGTCTCTGACAGAGACCCACTCTTCACTAAGAAGTTTTGATCGACAATCTTCAGGATGCTAGGCACCAAGCTGACTATGAACAGCGAACCATTCGCATACCGATGGTCAAACTGGTTGATGCCGCTCTCCCACGGCTCAGGGCTTGGTTGGGGAGGAATAGCCGAGCGGCTAGCTGATGTCAGCCCCCTGCGTGAAAAGTGACTATTTGTCTACCAGACTGAGTGTCTTACGACATGTTTGCGATGAGATGGCTGAAAGCTCTGACATGCAAAAAGTATATGCATACGGAAGAAGCAGAAGAAATGTTGAAAACATTGAGGTCGGAGACCTAATTTTATTTAATGCTAAAACCCTCCTACACATTCTGCTATCTTCAAGATCAAGCTCCATCCACGGTTTATTTGAATTTTCAAGGTCGTGACCAAGCGAGGCCTTGCGTATACACTAAACCTTTCGAGAAAAGTTGCACCCCCTCCCGGTGTTTTATGTGGGCTTGCTTAAGCCGTTCCAAAATCCGGCGCAAGTAAACGCGGAGGCGTTGGCGCCGGGGTGGTGTCCAAAGGCGCCCAAACACCTAGAAGCTGAACTAGCAACTTTTTTTAGCTCAAAGCGCAACAATATATGTTTTCAACGGCACAAGGCGCTCCATCTTCACACGAAGTGACGCATTCGTCTGCTCGACGGCTAAGAGCCGCTCCTACAGAGCGCGATAATCCTCAACGTGAAGCAGTCGGTGTGCAACGTACTCCAAGCAATCGACAGCGGTATGCGACCCCAGCATTATGATCAGCGGAGTCCCGATGGCGACGGACCTTGTCCTCAAAAGCTCAAAGATTATCTCAAGTCATCGGACGGTGATCGACCAAGTCGTTATCGTCCGTTACCGACTCTTCTAGACGAGAATTGTGGTGTCCACTATCGCGTGAATTGTCTTGTGGGTCGACGTCGTCAACAGGGTCAAACCCGTGAAGTGGCGGGGATACCCAAACTCCAATAACTCGTGGGACTTTGAGTTGCCACTTCGGGAAGACTGCCCAGACGTCGTGGACGTTTATGATCAGAAGGATCATGACGCTCCGCGTCGTCGTACGGCCTGCGCTTCTCGGCAATAGCCAGTGAAGCCGAAGGGCCATAAGCTGAGCTCAAGCAATGGCCCTGAGCTGCTGTGATTTTAGACTCACCCCTGTGTAAATCCACATAGCTTGCGCGGGCGTGATGTATTAATTCATACGTCGCAGGGCGACAATACGAAGGAAGTCGGCGTCGCGCCTTGGGACGTAAAGGTGTTTTAGATACGCAAGCCTCGTTCGAGTCGACAGTTAAATCTAAATTGTGGGTATTCACAATTTGATGGAGGAAAGTGCAACGGGGCCACACATCCCCTTGTGTGAAGGGGTGGGTCTCACAAGATGGTGTGACCACACAATGGTGTGGCTTCACCTTGACAAGAAGCCACTACGTGATTGGACTGCCAGTAATTATGCATTTTAATTTGGTTTTACTGTTTGATTTGAAAGCCTATACATTTAGATATGGGCGGCTGTGCCGCAAGAAATGCGAAGAAATACAGTAAGATTCTAAATGGAAGAGAGTATTTGTCTTGAGTAAAGTTCTTGGATTCTTTTGGAGTTAGCGGATTGCGATCCGCTACACTTATACTGGTTCTAGTATAGAACGTTCGAGGTGAAGTGAATTGCAAAATTTCATATACAATAAATTTGCCACCAGCACGTTTAACAAATGTGCAGAAGTTCGAGGTCTACAATCAAAAGGCCAAAAATCAGTAGATGAGTCAAAGTGCGCTCGCGACATGGGCTACTCAAAATTTGGCGTTGAAATCTCTCAATCTGCTATCAGCAGCATCTTCAAAAAGCGAGCCCGAGACCATGACAGATGTTGAGCTTTTGATCAAACGGCCCGGGCTGCACATCATCCGCAGCTCGATATAGCCTTGACAACATGGGTGCTTCAATGCCAGACAAGGCATGTAGCAAAGCAAAAGTCTTTGCCGACCGACTTGGCTTACGCGAGGATGCAATGGGTGGCTGCAACGCTTTCAAGCGAGGAACAAGCTGCGTTCCATGGTGAGAATGGTACAGCATATCAGGCAGTAACCGATGCTGCCCTTTCAGCGCTTTTTAGCAGTCGTTGCTCGGTACGAGCTGAAGGATGTAAATCAACATGGATGAAACTGATGTGAATGTTTGCAACATACTTTATGTGGGAGTTTCCTAATTGATGTCTTTGTTGATTTATTCCATTCCATGGTTCCAAAAAAGACCATCATACAACAAGGGACGTAGATACGACAAAGGGGGGGGGTTGTCTGCATATAATCATAAGCTTTTAAATTAAAAGGTTGACAAAACTATTAGTTTCCCTTCTGCATTAGAGAACCGCATCATTATTCCCTTTGCTGCCAGCGCAGATGGGTCAGAGAAGCTCAAATCATCGTTCATTAGAAAGGCCAATAAGTCTCGCTGTTTCAATCCTAAGACAGGAGAGTAACTGGGTTTCGATTTTCACAGCAATAAGAAAGCATGGATGCCTTCTTCCAGGTTTGTTTGCCTTCGTTAAGTTAGTACTCGGAAGTAGCGGATTGCAATCCGCTACATTTGTACTGGTTCTCGGGAAGAACGAAAGGTCGGTGACCTTAGCTAAATTTCCTCTAAGCAAAGAGCTACAGCAATCCCCGCTGCAGGCACCGATATTTGAGGTAGCCCTGCAAGGCGACCAGTGTGGCGAAAAAAAAACAATTGATCACGGCAGCTACTGATATCTCTTCTCATCTGTTTTGCTCCATTTTATTGCGGTTAGCTGATCGATCTTATAGATGATGGTTTTAACTTCATCGTCACGATCCACAGGATTCGGAAGATGATAACGTCTGTAATGTCACCTGAACTCGGAGATTATCCCAGCATCCATGGGCTGGATCTTAGATATGCAGTTTAGAGGAAAGAAGACACTTCGACATTATTCACCTCGTGATCGGTAACTATGTGAGAAGTAGCTTTATCTAGAAAAAGAAAGATCTGCCTAGCTTAAATCAACAGTGGCTGAAACAGTTGAGATCAGATCTGAAGCTTTTACATAGTACCTTCATGTCGTTGTCAAGCCTTTACAACCACTCACTTCTGTTCAGAATCGAAACTGTATTAAACTGTTTTAGTTGCGGCAGAGCTGTTAATATCTTCGACTCAAGTGGTTCCTAATTAGTATAGTAATATCAAATTAATATGGCAGTACCTAATTAATGTAGTAATGTGCATTACTACTGGCAATCCTGCCACGTGGTGGCTTCTTGATACGGTGTAGCCACATCACTGTGTGATTACATTACCTTGTGTAATCCACTCCAATGTTGGTCGCACCGTCTTGTGTGACCCACCTCTTCATAGAAGGGTACGTGTAGTCGCGTTACACTTTCCACCATTAAAATTGTGAATATCCCCACTTCAAATTTAACGGTCGCCTCATACGAGACTCACGTGTCTGAGACACCTTAACGTTCTTTAAGTACAACTTTAATCATTCTCCGCTCTATGAGCCCTGTGTCTTCGACACGCAAAACCCTCAGCCTGGCTGGTAGCGGCGGCGCCCGCGGGCAAGTCCCTTCTTCTTCTGCACAGGGTGCATCTCCGGACAGTACGTCCGCGGCTTCACGAGAAAAATATCCCAAACCCTCGGCAACCGAGAGCAACACACCGCGCCCTCCCTGGGCGATGGATGTCTTCGGACTTGAAGGATGTTGACTACGAGTCAGACACTTCTTTCCCAGCACGGGATGACGAGGGGGATGAAGTGTGCCAACGGCACGACACCATGTCCGTTCCCCGACCTCTTGGCTTCCGGGGGAAGTGATTATACTACCAATCGCCTCGACGAGGCACAAGAGCAGCAATTGGACGCTGCTCACAGGGCGGCTCTGCTGCGCTCATATCCACGTTCGGTCTTAGAATCTCGTGTGGAATACGGCTTCCGCTCGGCGGATCCCGCCACTGAAGCGAAAGACGCGTTCACTTGATCGTTAGGCGTCTAAGTAGTCGAACCCCGGCCAATACACAAGCTCAGCTTGATCAGCGAAAACTTCTGCGGGCTCGCTTGTTGGTGCCGCAAGAGATACCAATGAATCGGTACCGGCTTCGAATGCTCGCTCAGAAGGTAGGCGCTCCTGTACCCGCAATGCGGACCATCCCTATGGTGCTCACTCCCCGCGAAACCGCTGCAAATGATGATGAGCTTATTGAGCGATAGGTGCAAAGGCACCGCAAACCTTCTTGGCTGTCTGCATTGCAGCGAATCCACAAGGAAGTGCACGTGCGCATAGAGCGCCATCTTAGATTTAAGTTTGTCAAACTCAAGGCGCAACGCCGACTTCCTGCGTACTGTGGCCCTGCGACATATGGAACAATCCAATTCGCCTCCGCGAACTCTGTGGTTTCTCACACGGGTAGGTCTGCGGCCACAGCAGCTCAAAGCCATTGTTTGAGATCGGCTCATGATCCTTCGACTTCCCGGGCTACTGCCGAGAAGCGCGGGCGCACGACGACGCGATGCTTCATGATCCTTTCGATCATGAGCGTCCACGACGTCTCGGCTTTCTTGCTGATGTGGCACCTCAAACTTCCACGAGTTCTCAGAGTTTAGGTATAGCCGCCACTTCACAAGTGGGTTGAACCCTGTCGACGACTTCGACCCACAAAGCCTTCCACGTGATAGCAGACGCCATCAAAACCATCGAGAACAGTTGGCGGCGGACAATGACGACTTGGTAAATCGTCGTCCAGTGACACACGATGATCTTTGAGCGTTGAAAGACAAAGTCCGTCGTCATCGACACTCTGCCGACCAACTCTTCGAGGTCGCCTACCGCTGTGCAGAAGACCTCGAGGATCTGGAGAACTTTGTGTACCCACTTTTTCTGTGTTGACGATAATCGTGCTCTGTCGGAGCAGCTCCAAGCCATCGAGCAGGCGAATACATCACTTCGTGCGACGGTGGAGCGCCTTGTGCCGTTGGAAACAGAAAGCGTTGCACTCAGTGCTCAGAGCCATTTGCTGGTTCAGCTTTGGGTGGCCGAGTGCATTTGGACACCGCCCCGGCGCCATCACTTCCGCGTTCACTTGCGCTGGATACCGGTACGGCTTAAGCAAGCCCACATAAATAACCGGGTGGGTGCGCATTCTTGTCGGAAGGTTCAGCGTATACGCAAGGCCTCGCTTAGCCACAACCTCAAAGCTCAATAAATTGTCGATGGAGCTTCGTCTCAAAGACAGCAGAAGCTGCATATGTATGAAGGTTTTAAGAATTTTTTGATAACCAGGTCTCCGACCTCGTAGTTTTCAATATTTCTTCTTCCTCTCCCGGCTTCATATTCCTTCTACAAATCTTGGCTTTCAGCTATCGCATCGCGATCATATCGTAAGACACTCAGCCTGGTAGACAGGAGGTCATCGACTACTTTACGCACGGTGAGGGGTCTGACATCAGCTAGCTGCTCGAATATTCTTCCCTAACCAAGCTTTAAACCATGGGATGGCGGCGCCAGCGTAACGCAAGGATTAACAAGCCCGCTCACGTAGAACGGTGTGTAGGAGGTAGATGAATGCACTGCATTGTTCAGATCAAATTCTGCGAGCGGCACCATAGCGCTCCAGTACTTCGGTGTCTCGGCGCAGACGCTGCGAAGGAGGCCTTCAACGACACGATTCACGCGCTCAGTTTGACCATCGGTATGCGAATGGTTCGCTGTTGACATAGTCAACTTGGTGCCTAGCACCCTGAAGATTGTCGATCAAAACTTCGTAGTGAAGCATGGGTCTCTGTCAGAGACAATTGACTCTAGGAGTCCATGTTGTCGAAAGGCACGATCCACAAACAGCGTCGCTGTACCCACACCGTCGATGGTGTCCGGCACTACCGCAAGATGAGCCATCCAGCTCAGACGGTCCACAAG
>NW_020189964.1:2986800-2990517 GCF_900000015.1 Plasmopara halstedii | reverse complement strand
CATTGTTGGTCGCATGAAGTATGGGACCTTTCTGCTCTTTATCTTTTTGTGGACGTCTCTGGTGTACGACCCGTTAGCCTACTGGATGTGGTCCCTGAAACTTGATGATTCTTGGGCAATCACAAACATGGGTTGGGAGGGAAAAATGGGATCGATCGATTTTGCTGGTGGTACTGTTATCCATATTTCTAGCGGTTTTGGTGCTCTCGCTGCTGCTCTGATGGTTGGGAAAAGATACAATCACAACGAAGCTATAAAACCACACAATGTACCTCTTGTAATGATCGGAGTTACGCTACTTTGGTTTGGCTGGTTTGGTTTTAATGCTGGCTCACAGGGTGCAGCGGATGGAATTGCTGCAACGGCTGCTATTAATACGCACTTGGCTTCGAGTGCAGGGTTCCTGACATGGGTTGGCCTCGAATTTTCTTGGTATAAAAAGATCGATCCATGTGGGGTTGCTACCGGAGCAGTAGCTGGCTTGGTAGCGATAACACCAGCCTGTGGTTATGTGTACCCTTGGGCAGCGGTAATTTTTGGCATTGTAGGTGCAATTACGGGTTTCGCAGCTATTCAGATGAAAAAGTATTTGCGCTATGATGATACCCTTGATTCTTTCGCTATTCACGGCTGCGTTGGCGTTATTGGTGGTTTAATGACGGGACTATTTGCCACATCGGACGTAAACCCAAACATCGATAACGGTGCTTTTTACGAGAACGGCGAGCTTTTTCTCCATCAATTGGTTTCCCAATGCTTTGCTGCAGCGTACTCATTTGCAGTGACACTGATTATCCTTCTCGTTCTTAAGCTCACAATTGGTTTACGCGTAGATGAGGACAAGGAAGTAAACGGTATTGACATCAGCTACCATGGTGGTCTCGCGTATGATTATAGGGTACACGAGAACACGTCAAAGGCGGAGACACGCGAGTTAAGCAGCGACTTTATGCAGTGATAGGTTCTTCGTCAGCTCTTAAGGTTCCATCTTTTTTTCTATTTTCATTTTAATTGCATTCAAAGCAAAAGCTTTGCTAAGTAGCACAATATATTGCAAAAGCTCATAGTTTTACTCTCCCATGCGTTATGTTCGCTCTGTAACCTTTAAAGCAAATAAGGTACATACCCTTACTATTCATACCAGCATTTGGTGGTGACACATCGTTTTTTAAGTATGATCATGTGGTGGTGTTAAGTTTTCTTCGTCTGGGTAGGCTAAAATGGAAAGTGACACTGAAGTATCGGCGTTACGGGCAACCAACTATTTCAAACATTAAATATATACCAGCAAATACGATGTCATTCAAGAGGTTGTTGCTTTCAACTACCACAATAGTCAATGATCCAGGGTTGTCTTGAATGATTCCAGACATTATAAGGCAGTGTGCCCCCAAGAAGGTTGCAGATGATGCTAAATTTGCGTTTTCGTAGTCGTTTGGAAAAGTAAAGAAATTGGTTTGAATGAATCAGGAAAAGCGGCTACATGGATTGTTACTGCCAAGCAAATAGTCCATAATCCGAAACTTCGTGGATTTATAAGGGATTTGAAGCGGAATGTGACTCCAGTATTGATCCAGACGACTATCAGAGCTCATGGGATATCCGCTGAGTATATGAATGGTTTAAATGCTTTAAAGAGCTCAAGAACGAGAGACGTATTTTGGTAATGACATACCGCAATATGAACTTGTGCCATCATACGCGGCTCAGCTATTTTTCGCGAAATCACAGGGTATTTTACGATATTGAGAATGGCGCTTTGAAGGAATTGTGCTTTGTATACCGTGAAGGTTTGGCGTCATATCCACAATTTTCCGCACGAAGAGTCGCTATGGATAGAACGTATTTGGAGACAGTGGTCGGTGGAATTTTACAAATTGCTTCTTCCCGCAATGGAAACAAAAAGATCAAAATTATTGCTATCGGATTGTTTCAGTGGACAATGAAGAAATTGGACTTGGGTTGTATAACCTTCTATCAAATCATTATCGTTTGCCAGCATATTTTCGTGATAAAGCTTTGCTGCAAGCATTGAAGGTAGATAATCCACATATTCCTCATTTTATTGTTTTCGACATTTAACTAAAAATACAAGTCAAGAGAACTCAAAAATGTGGTATGGGCACATACGGTCAGTGAATTTGCCAAGTAATCGATCGAGTTGACAAGTATGAACAGTGGCGCGTTTCAGTGGTTTTGTGATATTGGACATGGAAAATGGTCAACTGAGATAGTCGACAACCAAGGTTCAATATCCTGACGTCAGAAAATACCGAATCTACAACAGTATTCTCAGATGCATCCGAGCTCTACCAATTATTGATATCCTTCATGGCAATTGAACACCATGTAGGTGGAGAATACAAATATAGTACTCAACTGGGTTCTATGCATCGGTTAAGGTGAACAAATTAATAATCAAGAATAGAAGATGCAGAAGTGATTACAAACTGATCCCCAAGTTATGTTGTCTCAGTCGCAATGGGGATGAATAAAGTCGTTGTGCGCTTTACAGTAAAGTTTACTAAGACTGATCTCACTTGTTGGTATCGAGTTCCAATAGACATCGTTACTCCATGTGCTCATGCACTCATCGCATTGAAACATGCTAATAAAATAAATGCTGCTGGAAGATGTTATCACCCTCCATCGAGACATCAACATTTGCAGCCGCATACAGCAAACATTCAAATGAAACTATTCCTCTAATTACAATCAAAGACTTTTTGTCAGCATGTTATTGCGAGCCATATCAATTTGAAGAAGCGTGGAAATCTAGAAAGAATCGTATTCCGCCACAACAGGCAACTGCTCAGCTAAAAAAAACAGGTGCTAGATGCAGTGTTTCCCAAAAATATGGGTCATTACAGCAAAATTTGTGATGATGCGTAATCTTTATGGCTGTCTGACAAACTAGTTTCATGTCAGAGAACATTTTCTAGCTTAGCATGAGTCACCTCCACAAGATATAACGATGTTTTCAGTCACTTGATGTATTCTTACACTCGTGTTGTTTGCATACATGTCTATTGTATAGACATGACTATACTTGAAGTTGTATACAATTGATACATTATTTTCAAATATCTATTATATGTTTAATTTTTTTGTTTATCCGGTGGTTATTTATTTTCCCTAAACAAATAAATCTCAATCACTTATTTTATAATGAATATATGAGAAGAGAAGCGACTTCGTCGTCTACGCTCTCATTTTCAGCTTTAATTCATTTTTTGATGAATACTTCAACAATTATATTCGCTCGTCGACTTGATACATAGAGATTGATTTGATCGCCGCCGTTAGCTTCGAAAACGACGTCTCTATCGTATCTTTCTTGGTTTGCTTGTTGTTACTCTCGTCATCGTGATTGCAGATCATCTTCGCCACCCACCATATTTACATCCACCATTTTTCACTCATGTACCGAAGTTGCCGGAGTAAGAGTATTCATATCCGTCGCAGCCAAGATAGCAGTATCAAAACTGAGATAGTCATGACCATCCTTCTCTATCTGTATAACGACCGATCCTGTGGTGCAGTGGTACGCCGCTCACTTCAAGACCGAGAGTTCCAGGGTTCAATCCCCGGACCGGGTAGAGAGAGGTTAGAGTGTAATGAATAAAACCCTACAGCAAGTGCTTGACATGGCTTTCACGACTCCTTAAAAGGGAAGTCGTTTCCCATCATATCTATCTGTATAACGGTACCGATCCT
>NW_020189964.1:2968867-2986790 GCF_900000015.1 Plasmopara halstedii | reverse complement strand
GTAAAAATTGAGAAGTCATTACGTCTATAAATAATAATATAGACAAACTTTCAGCTGATCTAGTTATGGTAACAAATCTCGATTCCGATCCAGGAAGGGGTGCACGCACAGCACGGGCTTCTCGAGTCAAGGCTTTCTCTGTACATTGTGCACGGCAACTTCGTTCTTCGTTCCCCAGAAGAAGTCTGACACGATATTCGCGAGATAAACATTTAGAGTTAGAATCCAATCTTTTTGTTACGATATTGGGCTACATATGCCTATGCTATGTTGTCCGTGTTAGCTAAAGAAACTTCTCTTCTTCTATTTTTTAACATAATATATAGTATGCAAGGTATTTGGAGTTGGTCGAAAATATGATAACACACCTTAATATGTGTCGGCTTGTGATGCACGTTTGCCGTTTCAGCAAAATTATTAATGCTAAAGGGTCGGACTCTGTCTCGTGAATAACCGCTAGTTATCTCGTTCAACTACTTCAAGGTCTTTTACAAATGGAGCCGAAGCGCGTGGAGATCGGTGAGGAACAAGAGTGCAAAATCAGCAATGTTAAGCTGAGTGGAAAGACACACTTAAAAGGCGAAGAAGTGAAGTCTAGCAAAGACAGTGAGTCTCGTGCAGCCCAAGCTAAATTAGATCTTGACGTCGAACGGGAATGGAAACAGCTTCACGATGCTGGAATTGGAAAGATTGAAATTGCCAACAATTCGTGGGCAAAGACCGTTTGTGAAGGTCTTATCATGTAAGTTCGCGATGAGAAATCGAGATCGAAATGACGGTCATCTTCAATTGTTTCTTTTTTGGCAGAAATCACATGAATATGCGGTGTGCTGAAACTGGTCGACTGATGTGGCAATCGGATGAATGGCACGTCAATTTGAATTAAGCTTTGAGTACTACGATCTAATATGATAATTGATGATAGGGGCACTGATGTCTACCATGTTGAGCAAAAAGGTGTCAAATGAGAATATTTTGTAGATTACATTGTAAATAACGTGCATGCTTCATGATATAGCGCATCTTCCAAAAGACATTTTAAAGTGTTCTGCTATCTCTCGTGAAATCAATTTTAGTTCAGCAGAAGAGATTTCTAAATTTCGACTCGAGCAGCGTGTTTTTCTTGCTGGAAGCTGCATTGAAGGTGCGATTATAAATGTGTAGCACAACTTCACGTCGGAAAGTATGACACATCTTTCTCGCTGCTGATCAGAATGGATTTTTAGCTTTGGCTATGTAATCCCTGGCTCAACGAATACATGGCAACAAACGATTGAATCAGATGAACCTGAGAACATGCTAGATCCGGAGGCCATGAAGTACGGATTACTCAGCTGTAGCTTTATATTGAGTGTTCGTTATCTCACTCATTTCTATTTGATAATAGTGGCAAACTTACGATTGAGACAGCTTTTTACGACGGCCAGCTGCCTATTGCCAAGACAGTTTATAGAATATATTATGTCTAGTACGACGCTGTTTGGCGTCTTAGTTAAATGCGCCAACGATGCAAGTTGTTTAACGCAAATACATGTACTGGAGATAGTTCTATTCGTCCATACGGATCGGACGCTCTAGAGTCATAAATGTTTCTCTTCACTTGTAGCTGAATTATTAATCTTGTCAATGGGATCGGAATAGAACGGCAGTTCTGACTTAAAAAGGTACAAATCGTGAATTCGAATCGGTTGAGGATATTCGACACACTCGGTTTTCGAAGCATTCTTGCGTCGCTGATGCGCTACACTTTCGGCTGAATTGCTTCGACCAATAACCTGAATTATCAATTTCTTGGGATTTTCAAGAATCCACTTACGGTAATGCTGTGCTATTTCGCTCTTCGTTAACGTCTCCATCTCTTTTGCAAGCTGAGCATCAATATCGAATGCAAAACGACGCGTTGTGATCTCATACCAATACCTCTGTGTCGTTTCCAGTAGGTTGTGATCTGGTTCGAGCTTTAAAAGAATCTGCGCTTGTACGTGGTCGTCAAAGTGTTTATCTATCATCATCTCGATCGCCTCTTCAAAGTCAATCATGAAGCGATTCACACAGCTGGATATATACTCAGCTGCAAACATAGAGGATTGAACCATCACTCCAAAACCCAAGATGCCATTAGTCACACGAACAGTGCATGAAACGTCGTACCCTAGCTCTTGCTTTGTGCGAAGAGCGTCAAAAAGTGGTTCCTCCATCAACTGATGCAGCAAATCGGCGAATGCCAAGCTACGCAACGTCAACGGACCAATTTGAAAATAAAATTCTACTTGAGTATTAGTTTCCGTCTTGTTCTCACTTCGTTCCTTCAGGAGGAAACCCACAGGAGTCGGCGGAATAGTCGTGATGTATCGTTGGGGTATTTCGTGCATCTGTAGCGGTGAACACTTACAGTACAATTGCTCTTCGACATTCATGACCAATTTAATCGCTTCAACATGCGATATATTCCCGTGTGCAAAAGAGTCTAGCCGCGCATTGCCAGACCAAAGTTGGTTATCAACATAGTTTTTCAACGATTCAACTGTCGCCAATTTGATCGAATCCAAGCATGACTCGATAGGAAACGAATTCTTTTCCAGCAGTTGCAAGCGAAGATATTTCGCTTTTTGTGCCACCTTGGTGATAGCGTTCTTCGACTCACGCATCAACTCTTCTTGCAAAACTTCAAAGCGCGCTTCATCGATCTCGGTTCCAAATAAAGCTGCAACGACGACTTCTACAAGAAGGTGGAGTTTATCATTAAAGCCGCCGAAAATTAATTCTAAGCCAGTATCTTTTACTTGAAGTGAGTACATAAGGTCGGCCACATTCGCGTGGTACGCATATTCATTGAGCGCATCTTGAACAATTTTCACGTATAGCTGCGTATGGCTCCAATTCTCCACGTTAGCCACAACACTCGGCAAGTGTAGCAACAGCGCAATATGAGCACGAGGGGTAGCAAACACGCGATCCGGTTTAAACCACAGCTTGCCAAACTTGGTACCCTTACAAACGAGGTCTTGAACACCCTCTACATCCACTATTGCAAAATTTTTTGGAATAAATTGATTTCGACGAGGTAAATGCAGCTCGGAATTTAATCCTGCGCTCTTCCAGCGTTGGACAGTGGTATCCTTTATACATTCTCGCGTATACCTGATACCAAACCACTGCTCTTCAACAACCTTCTTACAGAAAGGCAAACATCATAAATCAATCTCATCTCATCTCATTAAAAGAAAAATGCACCCTGTATCATACCTGAGTTTGAAATTCTGCACAATCATCAAATGTTTGGGAAACAATCGAGATGCAAACAGAATCAGCAGTCAAGTGGCTAAGAACTTCCTCCACAAGCGCTTTCTTAAATGAACCCTTAAAAAGGTCGTAACGCAATATGTCTTCTGGTGCCACCTTGAACATCGACTATAAAGAAGAGCTTAGTATCATAGTGAACCAGTGCATCAAAACATATATGGGTCAAACCTGCATAATTTCACTTAGTTCCTCGCATCGTTCAACAGCACTATTTTCTTCTCGAAAGCGGAACGAAATATCGGCGAGAGCAGCTAATTCATCAAAGACCCACTCGGGACAGCCGTTTACTTGAAGCATATGCAGATACTCAAAAACAGCAACAGCGATATTTTCCCATTGAGAAATGCCTTCTTGTGTAAGCTTCATCGTGATATCAAACTTAGCTGCATACGTTCCAGAATCGTAACCATCTGTGTCAGTGACTCCAGCAGTCACTGCCGATATCCATCCTTTTTTCTTTAACTATTTCGCCAAGAAATGAATGGTTACTTGAGCTGACAAAAAACACAGAGGCATGAACTTACATGTGATAAGATCGATCCTTGACTTTCGTGGCCCAGAAGACTGGCAATGTAGTCTGCAGGTTTTTGATGATGCTGACCAAGAATTGGAGGGATCATCCAATCAAGATGGAGTGTGTGAATATCACGAACTGGTATAATCTTACAGATAAATGAGGCTTTAGCTATTGGCGCTCCGACTGGTGACCCAAACGCAGCAAAAGATGGGCCTTTCACATTTTTATTAGGAATGGCATTAAACGATTTCGTTACCCATTTCTCAAGCTCGTCCAGTGAATTTTCACCACAAACAACCAATTTCATGATGTTGGCCGAATAGAAAGTGGTGTAAAAATCCAGAATCTGGCTGCGAACATCTATGCCCAAGTTTTTGGGTATCTCTTGTAGACTCTTTTTGTTCCCCCAACTAAACCGATGATAAGGATGGGTGGCCAATGCCATGTCGCATAACACTTGTTGTGTCCGGATTCGGTCATTTTGAGTCGCTTGACTAAATTCAGACTCGATCGCTGAGAGCTCCCTGTCCATGGCTTCAGCTTTGAGTAGTGGAGAGATGAAAAAGTGTGCAAACATATCTAGTGCTGATTCCAAGTGTGCTGGTCCTACTTCAAACGTATAGCTTGTCCTTTCGTTGTCTGTTGCACCATTACTGTACCCTCCGTGAGCGCTTAAAAAAGCTTCAAATTCGTTCTCATCTGGGTACTTGGCACTACCCATAAACAACATGTGCTCTAAATAATGGGCTAAACCAGGGAGCTCCTCGGGCTCAGCGAAGCTGCCAACACCAACCGTAAGACAAGCACCAGCCCGGCGGCTAGGAACACCACTACTTGGTTCTTCATCGTCGTTGAACGAGGAACTCTCGTCGTCCTCGTCCTCGTCGCTACATTCGCTTTCCTCCCCACTAGAATTCGAGTCGTCCTCGTCAATGCTTTCTTTCTCCAGTGCTACAGCTGCTGCCACGTGGGCCATGTCAGCTGTAGATATTAATAGCACCTCTAATGCATTGGGCAAAGTCAGCAGTCGATACTTCTTCATATCATTATGCGACTTGGACTGCTCCACAGGGTCCATATTGCTTGTGAGTAACCTGACAAACTCAATGTAACCTTATGTAAAAATTGAGTACATCATTCGTCAATATTGGTATTAAAGCTTTTGGTCAAACTATTTACAATCATGAAGCTTCGCCGTGGTATTAATGTTGAGCACATCAAGCGCATGACGCTGCGTACGATACGTGAAAGAACTGAAGGCCAGTCAGAGACACTTGCATTCCTGGATGCACTCGAGCGCAATGACTTCGATGAAAATCAATGCAAGCGTGAGGCGCGCCAAATGATACTCACATTGGAGGAAAAGAGAAAGCGTCGCGCTGCTGAACACCGCTCTACGCTCAACTTTCACGTCATCCGCATGATGAAAGGGCATCACGACCCGAGCCGCTAGAAAATTGTTAGGCACATGATTTCGAGCAAGGGAGACAGGACTTAGACGGTGACCGACTTAATCCTGAAGTTAATGGACTGCTGCCATCAATGATAAGCTACCTGCTATCTAGGTGTTCGACCTATTTTTCACAATTCCTTAGCATAAGTTAGTCTCAGGTTTAGCATAATGCCAAACTTCATTTGATATGATACAAAGAACTTTGTCATTTTATTAAGAAACGACTCTAAGAAATACTAACATTTAGTGGCCAAGAAGGCCAAGTTGCATAAAGATTAAGATGTTTTAGTAGGAAATTAAACTCGCACTTTATCATTGAATAAGTGCATTAATTTCTTAACATGGAGGTCATATTGGGTTACAGCTGATATTTCTGTATGCGGCGCGAGTCCTTAAACGTTGGTGGTCACAAAGCTGGTGTTTTGTGGGTCTTCAAATCATCTGGACTCCTTAATACATCCCCTTACCATGAGCTCAAATAGTATGCGATTGCGTCATATCGAAGGCAATCGTGTGCTTGACTTTGACAATCACTGTCCAAATCTGCGACACTGTTAATTCCAGCATAATTTAAACTGCAGTATTAGGACAAATGTAGCCTGCTAATTTTTACTTTTATTGGAAGAAAATACAATAATGTGGTATCATAGTTTCAGCATTCAAACACTCAAATTGTAATCAATCGATGCAAACGCAGAAGGAGAACGTAGACACCAACGCCGTCGTTAGCAACGCCGCTGCCAGGGTGCGGATAAAAGGTGCGTCCAAATATCGTGCGAAAGACCTTCTAAATGCGCCATCCCACTGATTGCGTCTCCTCTCGCCATAGATACAAAAAAGTGTTTGGCACCGAAGCGCGGCTTTGTGATTCATAATGATGCAAAAACTGCAAAACAGAGCGGCTCAAAAGACAAAAAATCAGTAAAAAGCAGGTGGGATTGGAACTATCTGTATAGTGAATTGGTGTTGGAGCCACCCCAGAGTAAAGACATGATCGCTTTATTCACTGTAGCAGGCGTGTGCTAGGTGACATTTCCAACAATCAGCAGAATTGTCATGACGACAACCACATCGATGATGTGGTTTCAAATCCGAAAGGTGTGAATGATACAAAGAAGCTTCGCGCCGGCAAGAAGTTGCCTTTGATGCAATCAAAACGAAACGCAGGGACCCAGCCACCGAAAGCTTTAGAGGAAAGAAAAGCACTGACCTCTAGAAAACTTATTGAACGATCACATACAGATGAAATTCCGGTAAGTTATTTCATGAACACTCCAACAAGTGCTAATTTGGAATATGGTTTGATAACTTCCCTGCAGGATATTGAGCTTGCATACGGTGGCCTTACATCTCCCAAGTCAAAATCAGTGTATATGAAGGAATTGCGTGATGAGTTTTTGCACGACATCATCCATGACCAAACGCCAACGCTCTTTGACGACTTTGATCCGACGCGCATCTTTGACGATTGGAATGTTAGCCACGAACCCGCATTTCAATTGTGGACTCCACCAAATACACCAACGAAAGAAAAAACGGAGGTGCTTCCTGTTACAAAGTCACAGCTGATCATAGATCCAGAAGCTGATAATCTATCTGATCTACCTCCTCCCGACAATCTTCCCGAAGATGCTGTCGACTGCGACATTTTGCTCGAAGATATTCTTAGCGTGGATATTGAGGCTGGGTGCAGCGAATAAGATATAGTTGTAGATGTTCTTCATCATAATGAGTGGACTTAACGAGCTATTTAATGCAGTGCCGATATTTGCGTATCTTATCGAAAACAGGATGCATTTTCACTGGGTGCCTACGCGTGCCATCGTTAAAAATTTGGAAATGACATCGTCTCCTGCAGCTTGCCAGTCATCAATCGACGAAAAAAATGCGATGAGCTGCTCCTCTGGTGATGGCCCTGCAAACATTTGTCGAGGTGGTATTGGCACCTTGCGCTTGGTGTAATCCATTACTTCTTGGGCTCGCTTTATCACCTCCTGTGGAATTCCTATGATATCAGCAAATATAAGATCCGATGCGTTTCAGGTGATGCAAACTCCTGACTTACCGCACTTTGATGCGCAGCCTAGGGCATTGCTGTGACTCGATATACCGTGACGCAGCTCGTACAGCGGATCAGCACTTGATGTTGCAGGAGACGTATTTAAAGCATCTGTCGACGCCATGACAGTACAAATTATACGAGCTGTGTCAAGCAAGCCTTCGCATTGCTCTTCTTTAGCTTGTGAATCGACTATAAGCTTTGGCTCGAGAAGATTATATCGAAATATCTCCTGCTCACAAAAAAGTAAATTGAGTTTTCTGTGTAAACAGCTGTACGCCTCGCATGCTAACCAGAAAATGTGTCGTAAGTACAACACGCGGTCTCCCGTTTGCAAACCGCTTTTTTGCAAGGTAATTGATAGTTGAGCTCTAGGACAACAGGTAAGTAAATTAAAGGTCTACTACGCGTGCAATCAGGGTTTTTGAAAATTAAGGGCTACCAACAAAGCTATTCCATCGAGTTCAGCCGTTCCTTTTACAAGCATCACCATTTAGTGTTGTGCTTTAGTGCGCAAACGTTTTACAAACCTTTTCCGAATTCGTCGATCAAGAATAGCGAGCGATCATCCCCGTGATTCAGCATCCATGCCATCTATCACAAATAATTTATTAGGTTCAGAGCCGACTTTGTGAAATGGCTAATTTGTAACACCTGATTGCAGTCGATCGTGAAGGAGCTATGAGATACTGTAGCAGACTCCACGCTAGTGACATGTTCAGATTTCATGCTTTCAGCATTTATATCGATGACTTTTACCTTTGGATCCTTGTAAAGATTTTTGTGACTAATCCAATCTCCGCTGCGGATACTTGTGAGTAAGACGCTCATAGAAAGTTTTAGCGTGCACCTTTTTCTGCCGGAACGAACGACCCAATTTGTGCCATGTACTGCAAAAGGCCAACCATTTTTAGGTACACAGATTTTCCTGTAACAGATTAACTCTTCAGTATCGTGGTATCAAATTTAAATCACGAAGCATGACTGACCAGATCCGTTGTGGCCTGTTACAATTTTTAGAGAGTCATTTGAATCCAAAAAAATATCGTTGGGGATAAAGTGCTCGACAAGTAACTCTTGGAGTGGGTGGCGAACTTGGGTTGCCTTCAATGTGTGACCCTCACAAATATTTGGTCTTAACTCAATCAATAATTTGTCAGTGCACCTCAAAGTTCGTTCTGGATTAATTGTAATTTTCTTACCGAGTGAAGTTAAAACTTTTCGCGCAGGACGATAGTGAAATCAAGCAATCAAGATATGACATCATCCATGTAATTTCTACCATTTACGACTAGGTATCAGCCTTGAAATACAAGTGTAGACGGCGGAACAGTTTACCATGAACACTGCATTCATACTCCAGTATTGCCATCGTTAATTCTTCAAGCAGCTCTGTAATTGTATGAATGCTGTCAGCAGCATTTTTATAAATTGCACCACTCGAGAAAGTATTTGCCTTTTTGCATGTCAAGAATTAACCCTAAATTGGTCAAATTAGTAACGACAATTGCAGTATCTGCTCAAAAACAATATATATAATATATACCAAAAATGTCTCCTATCGATTCATCAAGATCACGACAACAGGCATCCTACGCAATGCTAAAAGTTATACCCGTTCAGTAGACAAAGAAAGCAAAAAATTTCACCTTGTAATAAAACGTTGTATCGTCCTCTTGAAATTGAAAAACAAACTCCGGTAATGTTGTGGGCGAGTCACAGCAGATGACATACCCAACTTGAGGAATATATTGGACAGTAATCGATGACAGAATCGGATTAGCCTCTTTTACTTGAAAAGCGACTTCCGTCAGCACCTGCCAACAAAAATAGTTGCAAAAAAGTTGAGAAGCAAAGCACAATCGGCAGCCACTGCAATGTACATTATCGAGATCTTCGTAGCGCTCTCGTGCTGCATCCAAAGCTTCAGATACACCACTTCGGATGACCACTGTAGTCTCTTGTTGGCTCTCTTCAAAATCTATCACGTTTACGAGAAGGTTGTTGATGTGGCTAGCACCTTGCTCCCCCGATACCTTAGAAAACACAGAAGGTAATGACGAAGCAGTATCTCCTCGAAGACTTCCGATCAGTGATCTAAAACCGATCAATAGCTGTTACATCAGAGACGTCAAGGATTATCGACAAACATCACCGAGCTTCCAGAAAGCTTCCGATAGATGTGGCAAATCGACACCAATCACCAACTGAAGCACAGCGTCTTTTAATGCGCTGGAAAATGCCAGCCACGTCTCGAAAACGCTTCAACTTTCCAAGCTTAATGTGGATAAAATATGAGCTAATGATACTTTCAGTAAATGAAGAAGGCACACAAATAACCAAAAGCTGCCGAATTTCGTCATTCTCAACATCCGTGAAAAACGCAACAGAGCTTTGGCGCTCTTCAATTCGACCCCTTGTGACAAGTGGAGTCAGCATCCAGCGGTGCAACATGAAGGCTCCCGATTTTGTCACGGTCCGATTGAGAAGACCAAAAAGACTAAACTTTTCTTAGCTAAGCGCACAAACGGTATTTAGATACGGATGTATCACCTGAAGCCTTCTTTAGCTCGACCAGCTCCCTAAACAGTGAATATGTCCTTAATGCTTCAATGTGCAGTACAAATTACCATATTGCACCTTGATGAGTGATGGGTGTGCCTCCTGCGTGACTCAATATACGTGTTAGTACAAGGTAAAAGAGTGTTCTCGATTCCTAGAATGGTCTACATGGTTAAATATCTGTAGAGATTGAAATGTAGACTTGTCAATAAACATGAAGCCGTCAAGTGCAATGTGCTCCACAGTTGAAAGGTACAGAGATTCCACATCATCAAGCTGATTCCCGATCTGCAAAATGTTTGCAGCGAGTCATATCTACCTCTCTCCAGAATCATCCTGCATACCTTTTCTGTAAGCAAATATATCAATAAGGCTACAACCACGAGGATGAGAAGCAGATCTTATCGCTCAAGCTTGCATAAAGATTCTATTTTACCGCCTGTTGCTCGGATAAGTTGAGTGCTCTCAAAGTCAAAGAAGCTGCCGAGAAAAGTGGAAGCTTCTCTTCTGCATTTTCAGCACGAAAATTTTAGCTGAGTCTGTACTTCTATATAAACATGAATGACAACAAGCTGTTTACCGCATTGATCGAATATGAGGCTTATTAAAGTCATCGGAAGCTGCACCGATTTGGACATGCTCAATTGTTTGGCAAGCTTTGAGGTAGTTGAAGTCTACTCGGCGTACGCCTTAAGTTCTTGCGCCAATACCAACAAAATTGCTTTGGTTTAATGAAGTGTTTATTACCTGAGTGCTACAAAATCTTATCTCATCAGTCCATTGCAACGTATTTGATTTGAACATATAGTATAAAATTTATTCCGCGGTATAAATTACCTTGCGTATGCTAATTCCTGTTTTCGTTTGGTGCGTGTCATCAAGCTTTTTTACGATTCGAAGCATTCCATTGGTGCTTGCATTTCGCGATGACACAAGCACATGATTTACTCGAAATTGTGTATGCAAGCGCTCAATGATCTGTCGAACAGTCAGCACACTTCCATTAATTTCAGTTCCATCAACAAATTTGGCATCCAGCTACCCCACTTCCTCAAGCTCCTCCATATCTGCTATCTGAGGCTGCAAGTTTTTGAGACTTGCTGATAGCGCGTCAAAAATTGCGACTCCTAGCTCGCCTCGGTCGTAAAGAATTGACATAAAAACTAGCTCCTCGTCGTTGAGCTCAACTTGTCCCTTGTTAAAAATTGTACACATGATTAAAATACTTGCTTTAGCCGGAAATCCACAAGAATACCTGGGTATGAGGTCCTGACATCGTAGTGCAATGCGGAATGAAATGTTGCCGAGGAGTGATGGCTCTATTTTTTTACTGAATAGAGTTGTGAAGTGTAAAACACCATTTATTTTATGCATCATGGTACGAAAGCATCGCGCTTTGATGATGTAACGTCGTACTTACAATTATATGACCTAGGCTACCGCACAGATCTCAGAGAACCTCATTACGCTTAAGGGATCGACTGAGATTGTCACTGAATTTTTTTCGTACAGCATCAACACGTAAGCTTACTTGCTTTGACGTCGAAGATTGATGATGGCATGAGCCAGCTAATTTTGTCGAATTCTCCAGCATTTTGTATCAGCGTGGCATCTACCCCGCTGAGAGCTTCAAACAAGTTCAGAAATATGGTCTGAACATGCTGGTCACGGACGATGATAAGCTTAACGATTTTTTTAGCAAGTTTCTCCATCAGTTATCAAGTACGTTTGTAGATGGTGTACTAAGCGTGATAATGCATTATCATCTCGATGCGATGGTATTGTGCATAGACTGGCTATTAAAGGGAGAAGCAAAAAAGCTAGTGCTGGTTATCACAGGTATTGATACACAGGAAGTGCTGGAGCGATGGGCGTTTGAAGTTTATACCGATGACAGCACAGATGAAAGGTATAGGTGCATTGCTTGAGTGCATTTACTAAGGTGCTGCTACATCTTCATGTGGGGTTCTGCTGATTGCTGTAGTAGCGAACCTGTATCCAAGCCTCAGAAAGAAATAATGGCTGAGATTCAGGCCATTATTCGTCAGATCACAGCAAGCGTCTCGTTTCTCCCAATTTTGGAAGAGCAGTGCGCGTTTGACTTACTCGTTTACACGGACAAAGATTCGGACGTGCCTGCTCTGTGGGAAGAGTCAGATCCCCGCTTTATTAAGGATTCTGCCGAGGTGCGCTTGCGCTCTTTCACAACGAAGGTACGGATTGGTGTATCGGGATCATTGTATTCAAATTGGTAAGTTGCGTTACTTGTTATGGGCAGCTTCACAAGGTCGACGCAATGGTAGCCTACAAGAACCCTGAAGCTGACATATAATCGCTTCGAGCTGCAGTTGATCCAACGTTTCTTGTCCACTTTCTTACTGCTTCTTGTCTTTTTGTTCAAAACGCGAGAGGACGGTCTCAATGTCTTTTAAGAAAGCTTCTTTGCTGAAATAACCCTCCTTGTCAAAGAAACGACCAACGTATAATTCTTCCTTTCGTGGTTTCTCCTTCGCGTCAGCTTGATGAATACTGACGGTGTAGTGCGCCTCGGAGTATGGAAATGTCGTCCGCACCAGAATGGTTTTACCAGGATTCGATCCCTAAACAGTCGACAACATCGTCAGAGTATGAACAGTGACCTTATTCACAACGTAATTGCTTAAACTAAAGCGCCGTACCGCTCGGGTCATGCGCAAAAGAATGTCCTTTTCAATAAACGTGGCGTAAGCGACCAACAACGCTTGAATGAAAAAGAATCTATTTGTCACAATGCAGCATAAGTTACGATATTGCTGATAGCAGACAGCGCCGTCGCCAATTTAACTCACCCCGAAACACAGATATATATGAGGACATTCTCAGAGATAAAAGACGGTTTGTAAAAGTGAGAGATGGCCGCAATGATAATTGCTACCGCCATGAGTATCATTTTGGCGTTATCCCAGCCATAGTGCAGCTGATACTTCTTATTTTCTTTAAAAAACTCGACAATGGTGTCGTCTAACAAGTTTTTCACGGCATTTTGGTCCCCCGTCTCGATGTGCAGGTCTGCGGCAGTATAATTTACGATATAACAGCAGGGAATGTTTCTTGAAGGACCGTACTTACGTACCATTTAGAACCATTTCCTCGTCTGAGCCTTTCTGCTCCAGTGCGGTCGCGGTGGTGCTTGAAGAGCCCATGACTTTGATGATGTGGCACTATGAGTGATATTGGTTTTCTCTCTCGTTTGGAATATATTTCCTACATTCCTTTATCGCTATCAATTTACTATATTCCGTGATTTGGTTGCCTATCCATCTCTATTGAACAGAACTTCGATCAGGAGTCAGACAGCAGACCTGGCGTTAATACGCTGCCACACAACAGCAACGTTTTTTTGTCTGCGGAGATGGTCAAAGCAAAGGCCTCAAATGATGAGATTAAGCGTAAGTCCAAGCGCTTCAAGGCTCGGCTTGAGGAAGCGGCAAAAACTCCCATCACAACCACTGGCAACGCTGCGTGTGCTGTGTCTGGATCCCTCGCATCCTCCATGGCACCTTCTAAACATCAGGCACCTACTTCCTGTGCACGTGGTACGTTTTTTCTCAAATTCACACAGTGATCTTGACGCATTGTATTAGGGCCCAAACAATCGCCAGCGAGCAGATATGACAGTTCATTGGGCCTGCTAACAAAGCGATTTGTTGAATTGATCCAAGCCGCACCGTCAAAAGATTTGGATCTCAACACAGCGGCAGAATCGCTTGGCGTTCAGGTAGCGAAATAATTACTGATTTTGTATAAAATTTGACGACTCAGGCTTTTACTGCTGGTCGGCTTCAGAAACGACGTATTTATGATATCACAAATGTGCTGGAAGGCATTGGTTTGATTGAGAAGACATCCAAGAACAACATTCACTGGAAGTACGTGTGTTCATTGCATTGACCGCACTGCTCTTGCATACTACGTATGATGGACAATGCTTTATTTTATTCAGGGTTGCGAGTGGACCAACAGGTACCACTGATAGCTATCAGGGCCTGGACCACCTCCGACAAAATATTTCCGATCTTAGGCAAGAGGAACATAAGTACGATCAGCACATCAAGATGGTTAGCCAGAATATTCGGCGTTTGTACGAAGAAGAAGCGTTTGACAAAGGCAGTTTTGAAAACTTTTGCTATGTCACACATGATGATATGCGAAGGCAAGAAAGTTTTGCCGATCAAAGCGTTATGGCAATCAAGGCTCCACCAGGTACAACACTCGAGGTGCCAGACCCAGATGAAGGAATGGCGGCTGGAAAGCGCCGCTTCCAGATCTTTCTAAAGTCTACAGGTAAGATTGACTGTACTTACCATTTCTCTAGATCTAGGACATGCTTACTATGCTGAAAATTGCGCAGATGGACCTGTAGATGTGTATTTAGTTCGACGAATGGATGAGAAGGAGAATGACAGTACCAGCGATTCACCAAAGAAGACAAGAGCACTTGATATTCTTGACAGCCCTGTACCTCCTTTAGACCAGGTGAGTATATCTCAGTGCGGCAGTAGTCTATCTCTCCGGGTGGTAACCTTTTTTTTTGCCTACAGCAGAGTTCGTACGACTCGGACAGCGGGATCTTTAAACTCGCACCCTTGAAGGTACTGAAGTACCTTTTAGTACATAGTTGTCGGTGAAATTTCAGTTATGTCACAAAGAATGTTGTTTGTTGTAATGACTATTCAGACCGATCCAGATTTCTGTTTCAATCTAGACGACAGCGAAGGCATTTCAGATTTCTTTTCAGATATGCCTTAAAAAAGGATGGTGGCTCGAGAGATAGCTTAGTATCTCTCAGCTTCTGAATTTTTTACCTATCGGTACCCCGGTGACTGGCATCATTCGTATCACCGATTACATGCCTGCCCATTTATTTAATTTTGCTGGATTTGCCTGGTAGACAACACGACCTAAGAAGCTGTTCAGCAGCGTCTTGACTTGCTCGATGTGCCGGGTGGGATAACATCAATACTAGCGCCTGATTAGCAAAAGCAACGTTTAGCATACAATAATCATCAGGAGATCACGTGTAACCGTGACTATCAACGTGTATACCTAAGTAAAATAATAAATGAACCAAAGCATACCTGGTGCAACCTCTCCAGGGATTCCCCCACCTCTAAAAAGTAAAACTTGGCATAGGGATTTGTGTTATCAAATCTAAAAAATTGGTTGAACACATTCTAGACAAAATAGCGTGAGCACATGTGAATATAACGTGTACCGTTTGACTGTCTTAACCTGGGCCATTTCCAAAGGTACATTGTGGTGCCAATAGATGACGTCCAAATGATAAGAAGGATTGTTGATAAATGGTACCACGACTTGACGCTGGCTAGTTTGAAGCCTTGGGCTCTGAATACTAGAGACTTTAGTTCGAAAGCTTAGTTGTTAGCAAGTAACTAATTACCTGCTCTACTTGTCGATAGATAAGCAGTAGGCGAAATGATGAAAAGCTCTGGCCTTCCTGTAAATATGAGAATAAGTTGTTGGTGTTTGTCAGACTAAATTCAACAATGTGCACTAGCTCGACCATCTCTTGATGTGCACCAAAATAGTGAGTTACGTCGTCCAGTAAAACATCTAGGTCCAGTAGATCTTCCTGAGCACACAAAGCAATAAAACCAGGCACTACCGCCACCAAACCATCGGCATCTGTCGTGAACTATCACAAAAATGATGCACATGTTCAATGTCCCCATTATCAGTACAAGCAAGTGCAAATTGTTCATGTGATCAACCTCTTGTTCAACAACGAGTCTCGATTCATGAGCCCTGGCTAGGCTAATTTGATGCTGCGATATAAAATCTTAGCAGTCACTCATTATGTCACTGATGCAATACGCTGCCACTTACATTGTCCCCCATTTGTATCTTGATACGTATGATCTTTTGCATGGCTTCTCGCAGGATATGAGAGTTGCAGTCTCGCGTCTCATCCACTCCACAAAAGCAGATCAGCTATCAACACCGAAAGCGAGTCAGTAACGCTCCAGTTATTTTGAATTTACTTTGCGTCGTCATTCACATACAAGATGTTCGTCCGCAAGTGTTAGCTGCCGTAGAGCTTGCGCATCGTCTGGCGTTGGAGTCGCCTCCATGGCTCACACTGATTGGTCTGATTAATCAAACAAAGTATCGCAATGTACCGCTAACACGATTTCGCGTGCAGACCCAAACGCTACAGAATCGTCAGCACTAACATTAATGGCTAATGTTATTAGTAAAGCTAGCCATATCAAAGGAGCTTGTAACAGGTGGTAGTCAATTGATACAGTGACAGGATGTCCAGCTTCATTGCTCTCATTCAAATGCATTCAGGTGAGATGGGTATAATTGAAAATAGAGCAGCAAAGCCTATTGACAAACCGACAGTCTTTTGTCTCTATGAATCTTGTTCTTATTAAGACAATGAAAGTAGATCTATCAGTGCAATTAATACTAACAAGGCCTTGGAGCAGTTCATGCGGCTAAGGTGCCGTCCTTAAGTTTTGTCCGACGGATTGGGCCGGTTACTCATAGCAAGTGCCGTGTACTTCATTCCGACGCCACTGAACTTTTTCTTTCGCTCCTCAGCTTCCTGTTTCCGTTTTTCCAACTCTTGTGCGCGTTTTGCCCAGTATACTTGTTTCTTCGCATGATCTTCTACCAAATTCCGAAACTTTGATCCAGATTTCACCTCTTCTTCTATCTCTATCTCTGAGCCACCATCTTTGCATAGCTGCAAAGATGTCACCTGACAATTTCAACAAGATTAACATTGATGAAAGTAAGTAATTGAATTTAAAAGTCCTACCCACGTATCGCGAAGCTCCTTAGACTCCGCTTCCACATCCAGTAATATATCACCCTTTTGCGAACTAATAATAAGTCCGGTATTTCCTGCTTATTAATTATCGCGTTTGAAAATTGATACTACAGCGCAGCACTGCCCCATTCATACCTTGAGCTCGGATCGAACTTACTGTGCGCAACTCAATATTCGTCGGGCTCTTGCTCGAATCGTGCGAATTCCACATCAAACTAAATTGTATTGAAGTGTCAAATGCCCGCGACATATTTCAGCGAGTCCTATGTAATCAACACGCACGTGTGTCTGTCTTCATCTAGTCTCACGCAAATTTTCTCTGTCCCTGTCGTAATCCCGAGCATCGTCTTTTTACGCATGAAGTAGGCACCTAAGCACCCCATAATTTAAATTGAATTGATGTCTATTAGTGTATATAGGTGACCTTTCTGTAGAATAAGCAGCCTTTGCATGTCTTCCCGACGCGCCTGACATTTCGCCAAGCAATTCAACTGGTTTCCCATAATATGTGAAGTTCTGAGTATAACCTAAAACCAACTTCTGACCAATTACATGCCATGACTTGAGCGATTATTGAAGCAAAACTCAACTGCCACAGCTTGGACGATTTCGTCATATCTGGGTACTATGAAAAGCTTATCTACCACGCAGTTCGTAGAGACGAATTAAACAGGAGTTTTAAAAGTACTGACAATATTTTACCAATGCTCATTTACTGAACTGACTCGCATGGATGGCGGTCGAGCTAAGCGCTATTCGCAAGTACGTGCGTTATACTAGGGAGGTGGCATGTTCCAGACTCCAAATGCAAATTTTCGCGAATTTTTTATCAATCACGAACCCGCAATCTTTAATGTCATCCCCTGTTGCTGTGATTAAGAGAGCGAGCATGGCCTCGTCCGACTCGACATTTATTTCTAGAGGCAGCTCACTAAAGCCACCGCGGTAGAATTAAGCTTTGATGTAAGTGTGCGCCCAAGGCGACTGCAAAGCCTTTTACATTTAGAGTTGCGTCTTGCCGGATGATGGATCGCATCTTTTCACACAACAAGATGGACTGACCAGGAGACCGCTTTAATTATACTCACGCGGACATCATTCAGATCATCGGGAATCGAAAAACCCAAGAGCTACAAAATACCATGGTGGAAGTTCGCGAAGTCGACCACACTGTGGCAAACACTCTTTTAA
>NW_020189964.1:2960212-2968857 GCF_900000015.1 Plasmopara halstedii | reverse complement strand
AAAAAAAAAATGTTACTTCAGAAGCGAGGCTAAGTACACTTTTTACTTAACTAGCTTCCTCCTCAATGCTGCAGAAGGGCAAATAAGGCAATAAACTCAAATACCAGAGCGGTCATCCCGTCGTCGCTCTCCTCTTGTTTACAAGCTTCCAGATCAACATCTGGTTGGAGCATCAGATCGAAGCCCCCATCCTAATGAATGTCACATCAATACGAGATAACGGAAATGAGTACACTAGCAAGTAGGGGAGTCTCAACTTTGCACTCGATCTCACAAGAATCAAATCTGTTCTCCCGATTTGCATGCCGCCGTCTCGATTGATGGCCCCGTATCGTGGGTGCGGAATCAATTTACAGTTCGGCATATCTTCAGGTACATCATGAGCAACCATACACTATACTAAAGATCCTTTCCGGGCATAGACACGAAAGTTGCGTAAATTCTGATGAGATTGAATATCTAAGGAAATTGCAAATGAGTCCGAATTTTTGGCTCGCTAGGGTCTTGCGCTAGAGTTACATGTCCACTGGTGTCGCCGCTTCCATTTATACTGGCATTGGAAGTTTCATGGCGGCTTTACCAATTAAGCTTGTGTGGGTAGCAATTTTCGAATAGGTTGTTATCGATGCACTAATCTTTTTTGAATACTCTGGCGCATGTCAATGGCAAAATGAAATTCGACTGCCTAGTCGGGCTCTTTGAGCCGGACAGTTAGCCATTCCGGGACATATTTTTTGACTCTGAGAGACATTCAAGCTTTGTTCAGCACAGGTGTGGATCCGAAGCGTTTTCAAAGACAGATCAGATCCACATAGTACACATTTTCGCGCTTGCAATTCTTACGGATCGTGCATGTCGTATATTGTCCGACCTTGCCAACGCATCATTTGATGTGTATACAAATCAGATGCGTACGCTTGAAAGTCGCAAAGGTGAACAAGACGCCGCAATATAAGCAGGAGAGTTTAGCAATGCGTCCTGTCTATACTCGATGGTGCGACGGGCAACCGGAACCAAAATATTTGGGACAAACGGCTAGCGCTGCAAATTCGCCGTCTTGATTCGTTATCCTATCGTCTACTATTTGTTTGACGATGACGTCCCGTCTGCCGTGTCTGGTGGTAAGTACATCCAGCTGTATCAGACGTTCTTGCATTGCCAAGCTAGGTGGTAAGCGCGTCGGTGGTCGCGGTAGCGACTCGGTGAAATCGATTGCCACCATCAAAATGACGAATGAGATGTCGAAGTCAATGCATTTAGGCAGATCGACGGTTGTGGATGCAAACTTACCCACAACTCTTTCAAAAGGCCTAAAAGCAAGCGCAGGATTAATGTGACCAGTGAGGAGAAAGCATACAGTATAGGCTTGCCTCGGCTGATTGTAGGGATTTAGTTCGACAAGCTCGAAAGGAATGATCATCAAATATTGCGTCAAACATCCACTTGTCAAAGCAGATTCCCCACAATATATTTAATCTACAAAAGGTTGAAGACGTTGTGGAGAATCTGCTTAACCGAATAAAGACAAGACTGAGCAAGAGGTTATTGGCGTCTTTGAGCGAGAGCAGCTGCAAGCGCCTCTTTAAATTGTACAAATGGCACGATACACATGGGCCATACATCAGACGGTCCTGGCATTTCGTGCGGAGAAGTTTAAACTAGTTGCCATCAATCTCGAACATTGAAAGTGGACCGATGGAATAACCAGAACTATAGCTAATATGTAAGAGATACCCTTACATCGAGATCCATTGGAGTCTTTGAGGACCCATTCCGGCAAGATTTCGCAGGCGCCATTTCGGATTATGACTTACTGCACCTTTTGCCTTTTTTTTATTAAGAGACCAGTTGTCCTGTGCAACGCACTTCCCTTAGCGAATTGGAGGCCATTCCGACGGAAATTCTGCAAACCAAAAGAAATGAAGCAGCATTGCAGTAGTTTTGCGCGACCGACGTTTTTATTTTCCTTGCAAATACGTGTATAAAGCCAATAAAACCAAGTCAAACTTCTCTGGGAAAGCTGTGCATTCAGCTCGCAAACAGAAACCAAAGGCGGGCAACAAAGAGCGTCTCCTTTCGCGTCAATGTCGTCTCAGTGGCTGGGGACGATGATTCCGGCGAATTGGCCATGCGACCGTCCTCCCGCTTAAATCAATCGGCATTATATGAGCAAAACTAAGCCATGTTGAGCGCGTCAGTGATCCGGTCTTTGCGGTCCTGAATGCGCGCCGTGGTGGGCTACTCGAAAGTGATCTCTGTACTGCACATAACACATCTTCGCTTGCACTTTATAGAATATGACTATTGTAAGTCATATGATGTTTTCTTTGTACGTGGGGTTAAGCTCGCTTTATAATTCAGTTTATCTCTTCATGTCATTGAGATTAGTCTTACATTTTATGCGTCACAGTAGATTTTGCTACCACTGTTCATAACCAGAATATAGTGACGTCTCGATGATAAAATTACTGAAATGTTTTAACTTTACACGGTGACGGTTCACCCGTTTCTTGGCAAGATCTCGGTTGCACATGTCAGTCGATGCTTCAATTCGCCATATCTTTGGGTATGATGGAAGCGCAAAAAATTCGCCTTCTTTGCAACTTGTTGACGAAAGCACAATCGTGTATGTGAGTGGCTATACGATGCATTTCACGTGCACACCAACTGGTCGTCAGCATTTTTTATTACGTTCTCAGCCTCGCAAACTTGTCACATTCGACTGTAATTGGACCACGTCGACGTTTGCGATCGCCACTCGGGAACCCCATGCGCCTATTTCATTGTATTCGTATCCAGAGAAAAAACTAATTAGCCAACTCAGAAGTAACGACGCTCAAGTCTTTGAACACTCTTTGATTAAATTTTCGCACTGTGGTCATCGACTTTTGAGTATACAACCTGCTCCGCCAATCGTTGGTGCAACGCAGAATTCGACACTTTGTGTTTGGGACATTGAGACACTGTCACCAATAAACGGGTGTGAACATGCCAGTATTGGTGGATCCCCACGATTCGCTTCTTTCGACCCAGCAAACAATAATCAGTTTGTCGTTGGGGGTAATGACGGACTTGAGATCTGGAAAGTGTACGCCGGAAAAACGACAGCGTCCAGTTTGTTGCGACCGCGAAAGGTGGCACTTTTTGATTTTCCAACTGAAGTCATCGAACCTTTATCGGATGTCGATATGGATGAGAAACACACGCAATTTTTATGTCATGCATGGATCCCAAATAGTCAATTGCTGGTTGCCGACAACGCCGGTAATTTGCTACTTGTGGATGCGACCAAAGTGAGAGTCGTGCATGTTGTAAAGACGGCTACTCGACCGGATCAGTGCTGTATTGTAGGTATCGTCGTTACAATGGAAACAGCCGTTGTCGTCTACACTGATGGGGCAGTTGCATGGCTTCAGATGCACAGCTGGGAGCTGGTGTACACTGAAATGATCACGTGTGGAGCCTTAGTGACGGCGATAGCCCCGACGCCCTCGTATGCTAAGGCCTACATAGGCACACAGAATGGAAAAATCTTTGAAATTCGTACGAACGTTTTGCAAGACAATGAGGACGATTCCGAGATTGAAGAGGATGGAACCACACAAGAATCTGCAAGAAGCCAATCGAAACGTGGTTCGGATAACTCTGCTTTCATCGCTCTATATGCTAGCTTTCCGACAGGTCCAGTCTGTGATAGCACTGTTGTCACTCCGTTTGGAGGCACATTTTCGACTGATGCATTAATCGCGACTGGTGGTATAAACGGACGCCTCACGCTTTGGAACCTTCAAAGCTGTCAGCAAGCTGCCGAAGTCGACGTTGCCGAACTGTTTGCTCAAGTCCTAAGTACAAGTGAAGGATCAGCTTCTTCACCAGAAGCAGCCTCAACGGATATTATTCGCTCACATATTCCTTCTGTAATGATCACTGCGCTAGCTTCTCGTCCAGCAAATCCCATTGCTGTTGTAGGAGATCATCAAGGGAGATTGCGATTCCTTTGTATCGCGAAAATTGTAGACGGCGTTGAAGTTCTTCCGCAACATTCGATACAAGCGCTGCCTCCTGATGCGCCACTTGATATTGTAGTACTGCACCCTACATATTCTGTGCTGCTAGTAGCTTCAACACATAGCGGACAAGTGTTGTTACTGTCTATGGACCACGAAAAGCGATTTCCAGTACTGGCTTTCTTCACTTTCGAAAACCCAGATGAACGTGTCGTAGATATCCAGTGGAATTGTTCCGTTGGTAGTTCACTTACACTAACGTGTTTTTCATCTCGTGGACTTTTCTACAGTACACGGTTCGAGTCTCATTCTGAGGAAGAGCGCTCGGTGGGCAGTACATCATCTGGTCATGGAGACGTCTCTCTTCGAGAAGCCATACAGCTTTATCCCAACGTTGTCGCATCCGGTCAAGGGATCGTATCAATGAGTACCCGATTACGAATTCTAGCTGGTTCGTCAAGTAGTATGATGATTGCAGCCTCGCCGCATCATACAGATCTTATCTTGTTAAAGTATCGCGATGTATCACGTGATTCTACGAGCAACATGAGCATTCTTTCCAAAGTTTTGATCAGACAAGCTCATAGTGATGGCATTTCAGCTCTCGCTCATTTTCCTCGTGTGCTAGAAAACGATGTCGAGCTTCTTGTGACGGGTGGAATGGATGGCTCACTTACATTTTGGACACTTTACAAAGCAAATGGCCGAAGGTCTACTGAATCAGCGGCTGACACTTTTGATGAATTAGAAGCATTGCAAGCGATAAAGAAGCGTACGCTGATGACTCACTATGGTCCGATGACAACTTTGCAATTTGTTTTCACAAATGAAAACATATCGTCTGAAAGGAATGATTTCACGAAGATCCAATTAATTTCCACAGGAATCGATGGCTGTGTTTTCCTCTTCGATGTTTCCCTATCAGCTGATTTGTTCAATGGGTCTGTAAATCTCATTGAAGCAAAGAGTGCAGACCCTCCACTTCTCATGAAAGTCTTAGAGGCTACATACCAGCCGGAATTGGAGCAAGATCGAACGCCTTTCATTGAGGCTTTCATCCGCTCTAAGACGATAACCGACCAAGATATATCCGATCCTAGCAAAGAGCGCACACGTCTTAAGCTACGAGAACTTGAAGAACAACTCGAGGGTATACTGGCCAAAAACGAACAGCTTCCGGAGAACGAAAAGCTCTCGGGAGACGAATTTGTCCTTAACGTCGCGTGGCGTGACAGCTTGTTGAGCCAACATGCAGCAAGAGCAGAGCGAATACGAGAGGAGATCACACGTGATGTTGCACGGATGGCCATCATTCGGGAACGGATGAAGCGAGAGTTTTGGGACGAGGCTGAAGTTCCCGGCATCCGCCTCAACGCTCTCTCACCCTCATCAGTGCAGCAATATTCACAGTCAAATGGACATTCCGCATCATTTTTCGTCAACAACTTCCCCTTGCGTCGAAAGTCTTTAAGTGAGCAAAAAACTGCTAAACAAATTGCTACGCTTCGAATGGTTGAATTAGCTCATCAGAATGATGAGGATCCTGAGTGTCAAACGTCCAAACGATTCCAGGCTACCGTTCCAAGTGATCTACAGTGGGTTTTAAACGCTGTTGCATTGCGCCCAAAAGTCCAGCTTGGCACCAATGTAACGGAAAAGACTCAAGAGTACTTAAGCTGGCCAAGCTTCAACTTCATCTACCATCCTGTCACCGTACGTACCAGAAAGCAGGCTCAAGTGCAAATGCACCTGGTTCGTTGCTATGCTCGTGAGCTTCAGCGCGCGTATAATTTGGAATTTTCAGATCTTGTACGTCTAAAGGAGACAATACTTGAGCAGATAGAGACAAAAAACGATAGGATCGTGCAGATACTCACCGAGTTGAAAGTCAATGTAGATGCTGGAGACTTATATCAGCCACAGTGGGGACCCGAAGAGACAGCAGAATCCATTTTAAGTGTGATGTCTGGGGAAATGAACCAAAGCAAATACGAACCTCCCGAATGTCGCAATCAGCGTAAACATGAGGCGCACGATACCACTGAGCGAAAGATGAGTCGAGGACACGACAATGATGGTGAACGTGCGCTTATCGATATGATGGATGGTACTCTAGAAATTCGAAAGGATCCACTCGCAGCGCAAGAGCTAGTCAAGGAATCTTGGATGTTGACAATTCCACCGGATGAGATGACAGTCGAACAGAAGAAGCTTGTGCTTCAATTTGAAGCTGCTAAGGCTAAATTCGAGGACGATCGCGAAAAATACCGTAAGAGTCTCGATTTGGAACTGCGTAAGACTCGGGTAGACGTGATGGAGCTTTGTCGAACGTTCGACGGAAAGTTACGTGCACTGCACGACCGCTACATGGCAACACAGGGCGCTGTACTCGCCCAGGAATTGTACGAGCTCCAACTCGGTGAAGAGATTCGACGACGTGAAGAATTAAAGCTTGTGTTGAGGAATCATGATGACGAGGCACGAGACCTGCAAGAGGCAGAAGCACAAGCTCGATCTAAGTGTGACCAGTTTGCCACGCAGCTTGAAATTTGTCGTGATGACTTACATCGTGCATCGGAAGAGGATAAACTTCTTGAGAAAAATTTTGTACGTGATCTCGAAGAAATGGTACAAAATAGCGGTAGCACAGGGAAAGCGAGTGCGAGTCAGCTCGACTCCCCAGATTTCATGAAACACTTGGTCGAGCTTTATCGCAAGCGAAAGCCGAATGACCTTGTAGCAGTCGCGTTTGACCTAGATGCCAAGAAGCAAACAACGTCTATGACTCGAGTGAAAGGTAGCGCGAAGCAACGTTTACTAGCCGAAAGTCTTCATGGAGAAGGAGGGTCTTTGAGCAATTTACCGAGCAAGACATCTGGTGTAACCGACTCCATGGTTGCGCATGCCAGCCGTGGCCCGCTTCAGTACGTTAGCACCCTCCAAAGTGGCTCGTTGAGACGCGAAAGATCTGATTCCAGAAGCCAGCCACTCGTTGTGGCGCCTCTAGATTATGCCACTGATCGTCCTGCTGGAGTTCTAATCGAAGATCGTTTTTGGCGAGCTCTAAACTCATTGCGTGCCAAGAAAATTATCGCCGAACATGCCGTTCAGGAACAATCAGAAATGCTGGCGTTAGCAAAGACCATAAATGATGAGCTACGCTCGCATTTATTAGAATTACAGCAGCGACGTAAAAATCAACAGCAAGAGCTGGAATCTTCAAGTCGACAATACACGGCGCTGACAGAGAGTGCCCCTCTGCTTGTGCGCATAAAACAGGGGCAAGATGAATGTCAAGTCAAAACCACCAGAGACGACGCTTTGTTGGTTAGCCGCATGAGCGTCGAAGCTTTAAATGAGGAGATTCAGATGCACGGAAACGACCAAGTCAGCATTCTTGGTCGTATTAAGGATTTTCGGAAGAGTATTAATGTTATGGAATGGGAACATGCGTTGCTAGAGCTCCAAACGCGTGATATGGATGAACAATATACGGATATTCAACTCCTACGCGTCACGAAAGAGTTGCAAGAGCTCCTTCATAGTGGAGATACTTCACATAAGCAGAAGCGCCAAGTTGCGATGCTTGAAGCAAAGTTAACGCACTTGAGTCGTAATCATGAGACTACAGTGCTTAAACTCGAGAAGACTGGTTCCCAATATGAGCGTCAATTGCGAGAACGGGAGCGAGAAAACGACAAGTTGGAGCAACAAGTGACTCAATTAACGACGCAAGTGAAGATTCGAGAAGATATCTTAACAAGTCGAACCAGTGCAGCCAAACGCCAGCAAGCAGCTGGTGGGGGTGCTCGGAAGGACGCTACAAGACTCAAGGCCATTGCTGTGAGACGCAAATTAGTTGATTTAGCAAAAGCACAGACAAACGAGATTGAATATCTGCGGTCGGAGCTTGACAAAATGAGACGCCGCACGTTTCCAAGTTTTGCGCAGACTCATATTCGGGAATACAACGGTGTCGACTAAATCATACCATATATAGCATTCATTGATACGCAAGTTTACACAAAAAAAATTTGCGTGGTTAATTTTTTTAACATGAAAGAGAACTGTAAAATGGAAGAGAATTTATATTTATGTGCAGCGTGGAAACTCGATTAGGATAGGCACTAAGAAGGTGAAAAGAACTTTAATTTAATTGTGCTTGTATGTGCTCAACGTTATGCTTTGCCTGATGTAAGGTTCGACAAATGCAGATAAAAGCTTATTTGCAATAGCGCATCCGCCACCACGTTTAGCCGACCCGATTTATACTTTGCCTCGAAGGCAAACTCGGCAGAAAAGGATAACTATGTTGCCATCTTCTGTGAGAGTTGTAGTGAGGAAGTCGCTGTGCGCATAGACGCATCATCTGTATAAATCACATATGTCTCAGGTCAAGCACGTATGACGAGAGCACGAATCATCGCAAGCTGCTCCTAGTCACGAACATGATGGTTCACCTCGACCGTAACGGGGCAGTAAGTGTCTTGTGCGCTCGACCCTTTCGCATTTGATACAATTGTATCAAAAAAATGCGGTACAATCAATATTCTTGGTGTATTTTAAATATATATGAACTCTTGAGATTGCAGAAGTGTTGGTTTTAGCGGCTTTTTTTAATGGGCTGCTTAACTTCTC
>NW_020189964.1:2942531-2960202 GCF_900000015.1 Plasmopara halstedii | reverse complement strand
GGCTCGCCCCGAGACCTCTCACGTTCACCACAACCGTCCATATAATACAACTGCGCTGTGTTAAATGCGGAGAGATACTTCCCTGCCACGAGAATTAGGAAGAGAAGCTCTATGAGCACGCCCTGGACAATAGCATCAGCGTGCTGAGAAAAAAAAGAGAGATATCTTGAGCCCTACAGTACTCGCAGATGTTTACGCAAGACATTTGTACCTTGCTCGTCCTTTCGCCTCCGGTTGAGAGAATAACAAAGGGTCGAGCTACCCCATTAAGTCTTTACACAAAATTGATTGCGAAAGAAGTTGAGTTTCAGTAGACCGCCCCGTGCCTTTGTATCTCATGAATGTCGAGGTCAATGGGAGTCAGCCCTAAAGACCGCGACTTTCGAGTTCTTCAGGGTTGGGATGCTTCTAAAAGTCTAAGAGGTTCCAAGAGCGTTGTGAAATGAAGTACTATGTACTATAGGTAGCAGTGGACAGTACGCGGAGAATTAAGAAAATTGAATATGATGACGATGTCTGTGCTCTTGTGACAAAGCTCCGATAGATTCTTCGATAGTATTCAATGTCATCCTAGGTATGGAAGAGTTTGATCGTCGTGATCAATGGAACCACGGTGTCTAAATTTTATGTGCATGCACTTCGCTCCCGGTAAAGCTTTAGCTAATCATGACCCAACTGCATCAGAAAGCAGTCGTGCTTTTGGTGTAGATACAAAGCTGCGTTAAACTACATGCAGTGTGTAGGATTGTCCAAGCTGACTATCAGAGGTGTTGCCAAGTGGCTGGTGCACTACTCAGGAGACAGGAGGTAATAAGCTGCGGACTTGGTATGAAATAGAGAGAAAATTGATCATACATTGCGGTTTCCAGAGATTAGTAGCTGTGACAGGTATGATCGACGATGCGTTGTGAACTTCAAAGTAAGACGGTTGGAACCAGCCGTAATGTGGTACAGAGCCAATGGATGATAGAAGTTACTGGGTGATGCGGTCTCCTCTGGTAAAACCGGTGGAGCTAAAGAGCGATTATAAGTCACGACGTGCTGAGATAAGCCGCAGTCGACGTAGTTGTTAATCTGTCAGACGGTCATATTAGATAGACTTCCTGAGCAAAGATCAGCCCGTTGGCGACGAGTTGGGCATCGTTGTTGAGTTTCACGTTTGAATGTTTTATTACATCTTGCCGAAGAAGCGCACAGAAGTTTCAGCACGTGGAGGGGAGAGACGCAGCGCAGTGAGCATTTAGCGGCTCGGTCCTGTCTCGGGGGGTGGGGGTGCTAATTTTGGGGTTCAAAGCGACGCTGCACCGTTCATATCAAAGAGCACCCAATCATCTAACCGAGTGCAAGGACCGCGTCCTTGCCGGAGTGAGCAGCTTGATCGTTGTCTTAGGAGGGTGCGGAAGTGTCGTATCTGGACTCGGAAAGTTGTTATAGCTTTATCAAAGAGAACCTTGACCTCCCCACACAGCGCTGCGCTGAAGTCGTCGATCGCAAGAACCGCGCCTATCTTAAGGCTTGCTGAGAGATGTAGTGTTTGGTAGGGAGGGGACTCTTGACACAAAGATATCCCCTGATACATGCACTTTAGTGATTTAGAATGGAGAGGAACTTAAAGCTTTGTGAGTGTCTGTTGACGACTCACTCCTTCGCCATGTCCGATCGACAGTAAAGCGATGAGCCTCAGTGCGGTCCACATGGTGGAGAGGGTGAGACGGGTACGTACTGTACGTAAAAGCCATCTCCCGGTAATCTCCTTCAAATATCTGTGGATGTTAAGCTCGTTTGTTATGATTTTGATATGGCATCAAGCGAATATGTCTCACGTTTTAGTGTAATCTAATGATTTTTGATTTCAGGCGCCACATTCTTCGGGAACATTGGTCTCTTGTCAGACGCTTTCTTTAGAGTTCCACAATCAGTCTGATTGACAATATCGCTACATTGTAGCATAAGGTAGATCAAAAACAGAGCCGGATTGGCTTATAAGAACTGGAATTTATATGGCTTGCGCTTGGGCATATATAAATCTGAGTATACAATCAAGGGTGTACTGAAGTATTGAGTGTTCGACGTTTGATCTTTGACTTATGTTTCATGGAAAGTTCGGCAGAAGTGACTAGCTTGTATCACCACTTCAAAAGCAATAGACACGTCGCTCTCGTCAAAAGTCCAGATCTACAAGGAGAAACAAACACTTGTGCAACATAGAAGGTTTGTGACTTAGTAAAAAGGTCACATTTGCGCGAGGGGGCACCATATGTAACGGGGTTACACGTACCCTGATATGAAGGGGTGGGTCAAACAAGATGGTGTGACCGTTTAAAGGTGTGGATTACACAAGTTGGCGTAATCATACAATGGCATGGCTACACCGTAACAAGAAGCCACTACGTGGCGGGACTGCCAGTAGATATGCTTTTTATTTAGGTTTTACTATTTAATCAGGAAAACGTAAGGTTTGAGATACAAGCAGCTTTGCCGAAAATAAAACAATAAAATACAGTCTAGATATTGAACAGCCTTAGGTGAAGGTTTTGGGTACTTTTGGAGGTAGCGGATTGCAATCGGCTACACCCATACTGGTTCTAATATAGAACGTAAGATCGGTGACCTTAGCTTAGCTTTCTCTAAGCAGAAAGCTACGACAGTCCCGCTGCACTTGATAGCACTTGTAGTCAATCTGCACCTGAGTCTTTACGATTGATCCACTGTGGGGATGATTGAAGCGATTCTCCTATTTGCCCCAGGGCATACAGAACGGGCTTAAAAAGCTTTTATTCCAGCTGGACCCCGGGGGCGTGAAGCACCTCGTTGCGCAAGGACCCGAGGCCATACGCGCGCACCTAAAGGCGTTTTCTATCTATTAAAATGCTGTGTTAGAGCACTTACAGCAGGAGATGTCAGCGTCGGCAGCGTCTATGATGCCACCGTCGACGACAGAGGATTCCTTTTCTCAGACCCAGGCCGCTCATGGTGAGCGCTAAAACCTTTAAGGGTATGGATGGGAGAATTTCCTTCTCTGGGTGAGAGAGGTCAAGATGGCTATGGCATCCGCCATGCTCCAAAACGAGCAACAGCGCGTAACGCTAGCTGTTTCCGAGCTCGAAATCGAGTGCAAGAATGGTCACTACTTCGGTTGAAGCTGCGTTCCCCTCCTTGAAGGAGCAGAAGCGTCAGCTTCTGCAAGTGGTCTCGCCGCCTGATCAGACATATCGCGTGAAATTGCGTTTTCTTTCTGCCCGACAGGGCAAGAAGGAGTATGTGAGCTTTGTCCAAGAGTTGAGGGCTCTAATTGCCGAGATGGCATCTTCTCCACGAGGCGGTTGCAGTGACCGTCTTTATGGGGGTGTTCGCACTGGCGTGGCCAGAACGGAAGTCTCCCGTGTGCATCCGTCTTTTTTCAAAGAAGCTGTGAACGTGGCATTTCATGCCGAATTTAACTTCAAGTCGGCGCGACTTTGTTGTGATGCAGACTCTCAGAGCTCGTCGAGCGGGCCTGGGCTGTGCTGAGAAGGAGAAGGAAGAGGCCCGAGCTGCTGAGCAGCGTGTAAACACCCAACGGTGTTTTGTTCGTGGAGACACTCGTTACCTTCTGACTGGTTTTCCCTTGCGTAAGGCCCGTAAAGGAGCTTGTGATGCTCTCGAAATTCGAAAGAGTCCTTCAAACCGACGTTCAGCTTCTAATCAGTCTGGTTTGCCGCAGGAAACCGAGACCACCCAGTAGCCGCGGGGCGCCCTACTGGGGGAAAATCTGAGTTCTGTTGAGCCTCAAAGAGGTACAGGGCAGCAGGGCCCAGTCTTGAAAAGCTGCGTGCTCTAGAAAACGGAACGTGTGTGCAAGCCGGGCTTGATGGCCGTATAAGCGGCCGTGATAGGCCTTGATAAGCCATGAAAAATCGATGCTGGTGCTTCGGGCAATTATGCTCGACGCTCCACAATCGAAGGAAGTCAGCTGTATGCTAAAGCGGTGGAAGCGCGGATGAGTGATGTTGTCACCGTCAGCTTAGCAATGAGGATTATTGTCCTGTGTCTAGGGTCCCTGTTGACCTCTGCGTCAAGTTTCTTGACTTTGATAGCGTGATACGCTGTCTACTCTTAGACTTGATGGTCGACGACCTAGGGCGTAACGCGCACGTCTCCTAGCGGAGCTTTGGTGAGTCATGAAACCACCACTGCTAGGAAGCGGAAGCGCAACTGGCGCGGGTACTGGACCGGGACGGTCAATGTCCTGGATATTGAAGTATTCGAATTGTCAAACACCAAAGGACTTTTATACAAGAGCCCCGAGCGTGGCTTGCGGGCTCGACGTCGAATAGCACGCAAACCAGTGCCTACTGCTCACGCTACGAAGCAGTTGCTGCGTACCAAGAATGGCATGGCCAAGGTATCAAGGGCAAGGCCCTTGTGATGCACGTGGAAATCTATTGAGAACTGCTCACGTTTCGATGCAGTTGCTGTATGCCAAGAGTAGTATGATGGGACGTGGTACGAGGCATCTTGGACAAGGCCCTTCTGATGCGCGCGGAGTGGCACGTTATCCCCCGGACGAAAACTGCAAACATAGCTGCTCTTCGTCGGATATTGTTAATATCATCAAGGCTCCAACGGAGCAGGAAGTGAGGACACTGGACGACGCCGAGTGCGTGCTCCCACTGGTATCGACGAGACGTCAAATCTCTATAGAGAGTAGACGGCAAAGCCGTATGATATCTGCAAGATGCAGGGCGTCGACCCTGACCCAGGGTGTGTCAACCGTAGACGATAGCGCGCAGCGCAATAACCACGTCAGCGGTATGACGGGAAAGAAAGACGGCAACATCACCCTTGAGGCTATTCCCGCGATGGATGCTCTTCTTGAGCTGGACGAGATGTTCTTTAAAGAGTTTGGCGGTGCCTTGACGGCAGGCAATCAGCGTTAGATACATTGAAGTCGGAGACCTGGTTTTATTAAACGCTAAGAACCTCCCTACACATGCAGTTTCTACTGTCTTAAAGACGAAGCTCCGTCCACGGTTTATCGGACGTTTTAAGGTCGTGGATAAGCGGGGCTAAGCGTATACCTAAAGAGAGGGATGCGCACCCACCCCGGCTTTTTATGTAGGTGAAAGCCGTACTGGGATCCGGCGCAAGTGAACGCGGAGGCATTGGCGCTGGGGTTGCGCCCAAAGGCGGCTGGCCACCTGGAAGCTGGACCAGCAACCGCTTCTGAGCACGGATGCAACATCTTCCGTTTTCAACGGCGCAAGGCGCTCCATCGTCGCACGACGTGACGTATTCAGCTGCTCAACAGCTTCGAGCCGCCCCGACAGAGCACGATAATCCTCAACGCGAGGCAGTCGGTGTACAAATTGCTCTAGGCTCTCGAGGTCTTCCGCACAGCGGCAGACGACCTCGGAGAGATGCACGACAGAATGCCGATGACGACGGACTTTGTCGTCCAACGCTCGAAGAGCATCCGAGCCAGCGGGCGGCGATTGACCAAGAAGGAGAATTGTGGCGTCCACTACCACGTGGAATGCCTGGTGGGTCGACGTCTTCGACGAGGTTTAGCCCAATATCTCGTGAAGTGGCGGGGATACCCAGATTCCGAGAACTCGTGGGAGATTAAGGTGCTACTTCGGCAAGACTGCTCAGACTTCGTGGACGCTTATGTTCAGAGGGATCATGACGCTCCACGTCGTCGTAAGCCTTGCACTTTTCGGCAATAGTCGGGGAAGCCGAAGGGCCCATGAGCTGAGCTCAAGTTATGGCCCTTAGCTGCAATAGTCGTCGACTCAGAGATCACACAGAGCTCGCAGTAGCGTGATGGAATAATCCATACGTCGCAGGGCGACAATACGATGGAAGTCGGCGTCGTGCCTTGAGTTTGGCAATCTGGAAACAAAGATAGCGTTCTACGCGCACGTTCACCTCTTTGTGGCTCCACTGGAAGTGATACAGCGAGGAAAGTTTAATTGCCACTGCATCATCGCTCAAAGAGCACACCATCATCTGCAGCAGTTTTGCTAACGGGCGAGCACGTCCCCATTGCGGGTACAGGAGCGCCTCCTCTTTGAGCTCGACTTCGTGCGGTACCTATCCACTTGGAATACCTGAGATACCAAGAAGCAATGCCGGAGAGCTTTTTTGTTGGTCATGCTTCGCTTGTGTAGTGACCGGGGGGCGACTACGTAGACGTTCAACGATCGGGTGATCGCATCTTTCGCTTCGGTAGCGGGATCCACAGAGCGGAAGCCGTATTCCTCACAAGGGTCATGATTCAACCGTGGATGCGAGCGCACGAGAGCCGCCCTGTGAGCATCCCCCAGCTACTACTCCTGTGTCTCATTGAGGCAATTGGTAACGATACCACTTCCCCGGAAGTCAGTAAGTCGGGAAACGGACACGGTGTCCGCAAGATTCGAGCAAGGCTCACGTCGCGCCGTTGGCGCACTTCGCCCTCCTCTTTTTCCATCCTGCAAAGGGGTATCCGAGGGCTTGGGATGTGCTTCCGTGAAGCCACGGAACTGTCCGGATTTGCACCGCGTGCAGGATACGAAGAATGGCCTGCCCGCGGGCGCTCTCGAAACCAGCTAGGCTGGGTGTTATTCGTGCCATAGCCACAGGGCTCATTGAGCAGAGAATGCGTGGAAGGACGTAAAGGTGTCTAAGACAAGCGAGCCTCGTACGAGGCGACACTAAAATGTGAATTATGGGTATTCACAATTTGATGGGGAAAAGTGTAACGGGGTTACACGTACCATGGTAAAAAGGGTGGCTCACACAAGATGGTATGACCACGCTATAGTGTGACTACACCTTAACAAGAAGCCACTACGTGGCGGGACTGCCGGTAGCTATTCATTTAATTAGGTTTTTATTGTTTAATTTTGAAAACCCAAAGGTTTCGATATAGGCGGCTCAGCCGCCTATAAAACAAAAGAAATACAGTTTAGATTTTAACCAGAATAGTAAATTCGCCTTGGGTTAAGGTTTTGGGTACTCTTGACGATAGAGGATAGCGATCGGCTACACTCATACTAGTTCTAATATAAAGTAAGCTCAGCAAAGAGCTACGGCAGCCCACTGCAGCTGAAGTCTATCCACGCGCGTAATGGCAGCATTTCCAAGGCTAGGTTGCATAGAGACTACTCTGGATCATAAACGATCCTAGCCCGAAGCGGACTGTGTATATTGCGCCAGTATCGTACGCATGCCCGGGTGACACGTGGAGAGGGTTGCCACAGCAGCCAAGAAAGATCACGAGAGCCAGTCCTGCGACGATCATCTTTCGTCGGCTAAGTTCGAAAGAATCGTGGAGGCGTATTCTCATGTGAAGCGGATGGTAAGGCGACAATATGTAATCAGTTTTGGGTTTTTTGAAAGGGTCAGCTATACTGTTAGAGCTCATGGGATTCTGAGATCTCACTTTGGCAAGATTGCTATGGTGCCCTTGTAACTTGTAACAGCGCACCCTCTGTCCTACCATTTTAAGCAAGCAAAAGTCGCACAGCGTAAACTCTTCACACTAGCAAGCGAGGCTTCAGCTTCGAGTCTTGACCGGTAGATATACCAGCAGACTCGTTATTTATAAAGGGCCTGTTGACTAAAGGACTGATAGTGAGGACAATTGCCCGCCTCGACGCATACAGTAAGCTTGTTTTTTGTGAGCTCAAGTATAAACAAGTCTTGTTATGATGTGTGGTTCACGGAGAAATGCCTATCAAGCAAATATATTCTCGCGACCTTCAGTTTAGTCGCTGAGCACTCGATTATGTCGCGACTATGGGTTTACATATAAAATGGGCTTGTTGGGATCGGCCCGACTCATTAGCAACAAAACGCAACCTCATCGACAGCCTTGGAGCAAGGCGTTTTCTGCTGGGAACAAACTAACGTGATAAATTTACGCGAAGGTTTGTGTTGATGTTGTGGACGCGCAAGCCATACAGAGCTTAAGCATCAATAATGGCGAAGGTGTGCGGACTTTGAAAAAGTGCGAAAGTGGTGCGTGGGATTTGGCGAGTCCCTCCGGTCTACAATATAATGTATCGTGAAATGGGTACATGTCGGCCACAGTGGGCGCTGTGTCTTTGTAAGCAGATCTTTGAGCCTTGCGCTTAAGTAAGACAAGGAAAATCTGCAATGATGACAGTCTGTAGTCATGAATTGGGATGGCCTGCTGCAACGGGGCTGCCGTAGCTTAGCGCTAAGGAAGCGTACTTTAGGTCATCGACCTATCGTTCTTTACAAGTACCAAGTATGAGTTAGCGGATCGCAACCCGCTTACTCCAAGAGTAATTATTGCCCTCCCAAGGCTCATTGACTCTTCGGTGATTTTTATTTATAAAAATCACCGAAGAGTCAAAAATCCTAATTTTAAAAGATTAGATTTTCTTAAATATACTAAATATATAAATACATGCATAACTACTGGCTACCTAGCCCCGTTACCGTATTCTTGTTTGGGTGTTGTCACACCATGCACATCTCGTGTGACACACGTACCCTGCTACAAGGGTTCGTGTAACCCCGTTACACCTGCGACTAGGGCTTTAAATGGTGTACGTACATATTTAGTCCGTGAGACACTCGGTTTTTAGTATGATAAATTTGAAAAACAAATAATTTTGATTATCGTATCAGCTAGACGTTATATTACTGTTGAGTTTAGAACAAGCTAAGTTCTTAATAGTTAAGAGGCTTACGGTTCCGCCACTACAAACCCATTTGGTGTGCTTGATTTAACGTGAGCTTGTGGCTTTAAGCTTTGTCAATACGACGTGTTCGGGAACTTCGTTCATTGTTCGACTTATTCACCAAGAAATTGCGGAGACCAAAGATCAAAGATTTACAACACAGTTACGATTCAGAAGAGTGTTAGAAAATACACTCCATGGCGTTTCTATACATAAAAAGATCAAAAGCATTACGACTGTTACACTCAGCTTGTTACAATATAATCGTACCAACTATTGATAAGTACTTGTTGGGGTCCAATGTTGCAATTAAGATATTTATGCCCGAAGAGAGGTCGAAGTATAGAGAACGTTGTGTCAAGCATTAGAAACATAGCGTATGTAGGTATGATAAATGACATTTTTTTCGGCTAAAACTTCCTTTTCTACTGTAAGAGTGGGGACTTAGTACGTCGTGAGTAGCCTAAAAGCACTACAGCTTAATATAAGCTGATTCTCTGGATGAGAGCGAGTATTTAGCTCGAACATCGCCATGCTTGCATTTCTAACAAGGAAAATGTAATGCCTTATTTCCCACTTTAATTGATGTTATCAGATCTGAGAATTTTCAACGTCGACGAAAATGGTGCGAGAAGCGTGTGTTGTGCGCGAGCTTAACGCAAAATGACGACAAGTTTATGAGTAATAAGATAAATTACTGATATGTGGTAGAAATTTCGCTTTTGTGGAGGTCTCGAGCCACCAGATTGGGTACTGGCTGAGCTACCGCTACTGTCGGGAGAGCAAAGCAAAGTGGTACGACAAGTATTCTAGACTTAAACAGAGATTTGTGTTCAACGTGTGGTGATACATGCACAGACTCCCGAAAACGTCATTGCAATGTGTGAAGCTATTGGGTCTGATATCACCAAGCAGGTCAAAAAGCTCTTTATTGTTTGGTGGTAATGGAGTCAGCTGATTTTCTTGATTGGATGTGGTTCAACAGGATGTGAATGAAGCGCAGGATTTGTTTACGAAGGCTGCAGATGCTAAGGTCAAGATCAAATTGATCTATATCATATAATCTAATTCAAATGAACATATTTTCTTAGGCTACGGTGGCTTTGCTGCGATTCATTTTGACGCATGCTGCCAAATTCAATATCGAGAGTGTAGATCTTGTCAAAGAGTTGGAACAACTAGGTATGCATTACTTGGTTGCAGAAGCCATTGCAAAGAGCTACGAAGATCTCCGAAAATGTATTCGAGACCAGCAACGGTTGCAACGCTTTCAGGTTCTTACTTGTTTCGTTGTTTCTCACGTATGTGACCTAAGTTTAAACTTGCTTGCTATCGAAAGTTTCCGGGGATTCAACAGGTCGAATGGAAAGTGGAGGACTCGTCCAAAGTAACACTAAACTTGACGCTTGACCAATCGGTGATTGAATGCAATTTGGCGACAAAGTCTCCAAGTCATGAACTGTGCTTTGACATGAGTAAGAATAAGTTTCTAGCGCTGTACGAAGAGTTGAGTCAAGCGCAATTAATGCTACAGAAGTTAAGTAGCCATCAAGATTAAGAGAAGTTCCGACCGTTGAATTACTTAATTTGTCGTCCTAAAAGACGGATGTTGCAAGATTGCGCTCTCTCTGTCCCGTTTTTATCTCAATATTTAGTAATCCTTTCAGAGGACATTAAAGTCTGGACAGCGACTTTCTGCGACTATCGTAGAAACACCATATAGAAACGTTCCCGACAAAAAGAAAGGCACAAATTGTTCATGGGCGGCGGGTCCTGGGTCGTACAGGAAGGATTTCTTCTCTGTAAGCGAGACGAAGATGTATTAACGTCTAACGAGGTTACTACTAAGCCAGTTGGCAATGTAAATGGACTCACAGAGCTTTACGTGGTGCTCACGATGAATCGCAAGCTTGAGTTTTTTGATTCCAGTGATGTCGAGACGCGCAATAAAGTCGATGGAGCGTATTTAATTGGTTTTGGTGCATGGGACGGTGATAGTCTTTATAAAGTGGACTCGTATGGACTTGAGCTTAAAGTAGAGCGTAATGCGAAGTCACGAATGCATCTAGCAGCATTTAATCGCGTAGATCTTGAGAAATGGTGTCGAGGTTTTATGGCAGTATTAGATCCTCAGAGTGCAGCTGGGGAAGAGGTACGTCGCGAGCGACGGCGTGTGAAAAAGGAGGAAAAAAGAGTACAACAAGAGAGAGAAGAACAGATTCGTAAATGGAAGGAGAAAAAAGCTCGAATGATTAAAGAAGAGCAGGACCGACTGTTGGCTCGAGAGGAGGAGATTAATAATATGACACCCTTAGAACGTATTGATGATATTGGTTCGCTGGATGACGACACGGTTCGAATGTTGGAGAAAAGAAGACAAAGACTACAACGTCGACAAGCGCCAACTATGGGGAGAGTCAATAAAGCTGCTTATCGACGACGTTTAGAGGAAGCTGCAGGAGGAAAGACGGAAAATGTACAGCCGCTACATACAAAAATGGTGGAGCAAAAGGTCAAAGTTCGCGTGGAATTGCCACCGCCTGGACAATGTACGTGTTTCTTTCAGAAGAGAAGAAGTGTATAACTCATTGTATCTGTCGTTTTAAAGTTTTCGAGGTTGGTGGTGTGGTACAAACGGATCCACTTGTACGCTTTGGGTCTTCGGAGAGCGACATGTCGGACTGTTCTTCAATGTCGTCGCGACTTTCGTCTGTCTCATCATTGACAGGATCTCGATATGAACACAATGGTGGAAATCTACCTCCTCCACCACCCCCACCACTCTTTCGGGCCGCCAGTAGTTCACGTATGTCCATGTCTTCTCGAAATTCGATGGGATTTCCACCTCCACCACCCCCACCACCACTATTTGATCGTGACCCTATTACTAATAGGAATTCTCTATTATCTAGATCGAATAGCAGCGCATCATTGGATTCTTTCGTTTTTGGTCACGATGAAGAGTCAAGACCATCTCGTGCGTCCTTTTCACAGACCAGTCATCGCAGCTCTAATCCAGCGAAAAAGTATCAAAATCGTCAGGACAATTTGGCTGCTATTTTGGGGGGTGAAAGACCAAATTTTGGCTCTCGAGCAGCTCGAACGAGTGGCCGGCGGGATTCGTTTGGATCAATAACGAGCGTGATGACTAAAGCCTCATATGTACCTGATCGGAAGTCAAAAGTGATAGCTCATGCTTTGGATGGAGGTACTAGTCCTAAACCAGCTGGACCTACGATGGCAAACGCGTTTGCTGCTAGTCTTGCTGCCATTCGACGAAATCGTGCAGATACGGCGGAAGAAGGAGGAATTATTAGTAATGTGTTGAGTCCAGTAGCAGCTAACGGCAAGGTTCGCAGTCGAAAGCGTAATTCTCAGCTCAGTGCTGAGGGAAAAGAAATTCTCAGGAAAGCAATGGCTCAAGAGGAATCGCCAAAGGCTAAACCCAAGATTAATGGTGGTCGCAGGGGGCTGTTTGATGAGAGTAGTAGTGATGAGGATGATCAGTCAGACACTGGATTGTTTGGTTTGGGTGCAAGGAAGAGTAAGGCTAGAAAAGACTCGTTTCGCGCTTCTCAAAGCTTTCGATCCAGCGACTTGAGTGTGGAACTACGCCCCCAATTGACAGAGAAGAAAGTATCTGCTCCATCAGTGAGCAGTGATTGTGTATCAAGTGACGAGGATTTAGATCATGGTAAGTACCCTTTCTTACTAAGTGCTGTTATTAAGTTCCTGACTTGCTGTAAAACGCGTGAATTATAAACAGGATCTTTGTTTCTCAAGCAGCCAACGATTAAAAGTATCGCTACCACTAGTGCTGGAGCTGGTGGAGCCGGACCCAGCATTGTGGTGCTCTTCACGATGTCTGCGTTGCGCAATGAAGGCAAAAAGTCAGTCGCTGTTTATACATTCACTTTTCAATTTGGAAACTTGGAACACACGATCTCCTACACGTACTCAGAGTTTGAAGAGATTCATGCTCGACTGGTACAAGGTCTTTCTGGAGTGACATTGCCAAAATTTCCATCCAAGCACCGCTTGCGCAACAATACGAAGCCAGAGAACATAGAGAAACGAGCTCAGGAGTTTTGTTTGTATCTACAGCGCTTAGTGACCATGCCCAATGTGCTTTTCAGCGAGCAGTTTCAGTTCGAATACCATATTGATGGTGCCTTTGCACGTGCCTTGATGAACGGTCAAAAGCCGAGTGGAAAACCTTTTATGGGTACTGAACTTAATGGACGTCCTCCAAGGAGCTCTGTCAGCTCTCAGTCAAGAATGGAGCAATCACTGTCGCTTTCTTCGTCTCGAATTAAAAGTCCTTCACGTCAAGCTACTAACGTGAAGGCATCAAATGGACTTTTTGGCTTAGCTGAATCAAACTCTGACCCAGAGTCAGATTCGGATACATCTATCGACACTCCTCAGCAGGTGGTACGACAGCAGCGACGAGAATCTGCAGCTTCATCAACACAGCGGAGAAAATCAAACTTCTCAAGCAGTAACATCAGCTTAAATGGTGAAAATACTCAACGTGGTAAGAAAAATCGATCACGGTCACGTTTAAGCTCTCGTGCAAGTTCAGGAACAAGCTTTGCACCTTCTGCAGTCCCCCCAATGGCAAATATACCATCCGGACGTCCAAATCCGTTTGCAGGTGGTCGTGGTGATTTGTTGGCGGCTATTCGACAGGGAGCTCAGTTGAAAAAGGTGGACTCGACAGACGGAAGCGTGTCCAGTGTATCGAGTACTGCACCGCCAGCTGCAACACAGCCAGGTTCTATCAACGAAGCCATAACGAATGCTATGGCAATGCGTCGCATTCACGTCGAGTATGAAGAGACCAAATCGGACGTTGATTCGGACTCGGACTCAGACGATTGGGATTAAATGGTTTTCAATCATCAGTCTGTCTATGTGAGCTCCATTGGAAGAGCATAATGAAAGGCACGAAAGGATTTTGCAAGAGTGTATTATAATATGTGCGACGTCGAGAATCAAAGGTTTAGATTAACTTTATGAGTGAATTCATGACCACAGTTTTCTCTCAAACAAACTACTTTCAGTTGCTCTCTTCCTGATCTTCCTGCGACACCACAACGACGGTGCTCTTGTACTCGCCTGGAGAGTTTGTCTAGTCACAGAGAGTGCGAGAATCAAGTGTGATTTTCCACAAAACACCCAATATTTTCATTTGGCTAATTAACAAGCCAAACGTACCTCTTCCATGCTACTGAAAATAATGCCCACGACAGAGAACGCAGCTGCCATGCCCATACCCCACATAAAACTCTAATGATCGACATCGAGCAATATAGAATCAGTATGTTATATGTAGCCTACGAGACAATGTAAACATCCGTCACCTCTTTCATGATCCCACCGAAAGTCTGTGGTGCTTGTTGTTCAGATTGTAAAAAAGGGATTGTTGGTGGTGGTGGCGATACTTGCGTAAGAGCATTGGTCTGCTTAGGAATGACGCGACGTGACTCACTTTTCTTAACACGAATGGGCTTAGCACGCTTGAGAGTAGAGAAATCACGTGCACGTAACAGCTTAATCAAACTCATATTTATGACTCAATTGGAATAATTTGCTAGATAGCGTTTTTTAAAGTTTATCTTTTATATTATATTCATATTCTACGATGGAAAGTTATGTCGCGCAGGTGACGGCTTAAGGAAATGGCGCATCTGCTGCAGTGGGTGTAGCGAGCAGCTTTTCTGCTTCCAAGTCAAGATGATGCTTGCAGTTGAGTGTAACAGTAGCACAAACTAAATATCAATCCTTGACACTTACAATTATTCTTTTGTATGGACAATCATTTCGGCAATAACAATGGGAATTATATACTCAGTGAATAAATTAATCTACGTCTTCTCCACCTATTGTACGTGTGCGGTGTCTTGCATTATATCGATTTGATCTCTTGTAAAAACTGTGGTGTCTATAAGGCCCCGTTTAACTCTGATCCTTATGTAAGCTCTTGATACAACTATTTTGTGGTGAGGGATCCAGCAGGACGTGGACACTGACTTGCCGGCACTTCGTAGCCTGACAGACTCACGTAGCCAGCATCATATCGACTTGGATTCTTGCCGATAAAAGCAATAAATGCCTCACTTTTACTCAGCGTCGGATGTGCACGGATCACTAGCAGCATTTTTTGCAAACATGCAACACGCGCAGCAAGCAGTTTTTCAGGTGACACGAACATTTGAACAACCGAAAAAATACCATGTGGTGGTAGCTCGGGAAGCTTACAGAGTTCAGACAAACCTTCGTGCAACAATTTAAAATCCGTAAAGCGGCGACGCACGACGTATGCATTAGTGTCACTAGGACCACCAACGTCGACCTTAAACACCCATGTGCCATGACTATTCTTGGAATATCCCGAAATTGTAACAGTACCCACGAGATCAAGTTCATCACCCGCTGAATATGGACGACGACGCATCAATTCTCTAGGTGGAGCAGCCGATGCAAGCATACGTTCCAGACGCAAAGCCGACTCCGAGTGGCACTTGTTCCTTCTAGCATGGGTAGCACTACCACTTGTCGCTAAAGCTCCTGTGCTAGAGCTATTCGAAATGGTTGGACGGAGATTGTGTACAAAGACAATTGGAGTAGTAGTTGGCGAATCGGGAGTAATTGCGGCCGTTGAAGAAGGGGACAAAGTGGATGTCGCCGGTTTAAGACTCATGTGATACACCACCGGTGGCATGACCGTGGCGTCGCCGTATGTGATGGAGGTGCCCCGCGGGGGGTACTCCGGAATCATCATCCTATTGGTGGCGTAATGGTGGCGAGAGAAGTACAAGTACGATACAAAAAAAGTAGTCTGGGGAGAGTCAAAGGACAATACAGTGACTAGCTTCTCCCAAAGAAATGTATTACAACCGACTTGTCCTTGACAAGGCGTATCGAAGAGTGAACGCGGGGGGGTACACGATGTCAGGGACTGGAGCGACAGGGCGATCAGGCCACAAAAATCAATTTTCAGAACCAGGACAGTCGTGATTTGAACGACTCATGACTTGGAATTAAGTATACATTTGAAAAAGATACGTTTTGGACGGTACAATACCGGTTTCCCAGCTGGGCAAAAACAACCCGAAACTTGTTTATTCGTTAGGCATCGATAGTGGACTCTACCAAAGACGCAAATTTTATAGGACGGGAAAGCCCTGCTCTTATGTCTGGTCTTTACGAAGCAGAGACTTAAGTACAGTGATCGGAAAATTTTAATTGTGTCAAGAGTACTGATCACTGACACTATCCGAGATCTCACCAAGTGTTCAGTCGAATCCTTTTGTCTCATCGAAGCGGTCACAAAGTCATCGAATTGTGACTACTTTAGGACGAAAAGTGCTAAAAACGAGACGTTAAATAATAAAAACAGCGTCGTGTTGACTACATGAAGATTGTTTACTTGCCAGTCTGCATGTGACAGACAAGCTACGACACCTGCGACAAAAGGCGGAGTTCCCTCGATTCAATTTTGATTAAAAAAGGGTTGTACCACAACGACGTCATTGTTTCATTGACTATGACAGAGTGGATGAAAATTTTATAGATAGAATTAGTGCTTTTAAGTCGCAAAGATTGGGTTGTCACGTATCAATTTATAGGATATGTTTCCAGAATGCTAATTTTGGATCCTGGCGTAGCTCTTGCGATGACTGCGACGTAAGAGGCAGTTTTGAGCCCTTGATCCCACCTTACCGGTAACATGTATAGAAGAGCGCTGGCTTCATTTCATGCATGCAGCGATCGAGGTCTCCATGCATCCAAATTTAATATTTTTAACCGCCTAGTTGGCACATTGCCTGATTCCTGCGTAATCAGACGTGGAAGAAACAGGACCTTTATCTTTTAAGAGCTGGATATGAAGAATGCGGCATTGAGCTGATACCTTGCTGCTACACAATGCTCGCGTCATGTCTCCCTTCGTTAGTCTTTTGCCGTTGAAACGAAAGGTAAACAAGACAAGTAGCGAACTTTGTTCCTAAAGAAGACAAGCATTAGAGCTCTTGACAACCATACGTTCAAATTAACCGCCAAAACTGGAGTTATTTTGCCTTTTATTAGTATTAAAAATAAATGGTGCATTAAGCAGTTCCTTTGTAATTTCATCAATAAATTACTACTAGGACTCTAAATCAGAGTTAATTTAACCACCAGCTCACTCAGGTGATCCAAAAGCTCCAAAAGTTGTTGAGTGGCGTCGACATCGCTTTTGTCACGCAGAAGACCGGTGTTTCTAAAACCGCTTGCCACTCTCTAACTACTGACGTCATTTTAATTTAAGTGATTCACGACGTGATATCAACACAATTTGTTGATAGTATAACTCAAACCCTTACTGACTACGATCGTAAGGGGTCCGATTCTGCAAGTGTGCAACTTAGTTTGCAAGGCTGCAGGTTCTGCATTTGTGGAAGGACTAACAACATTTTTCACCCACATCAGATAATGTGTATCCCGTCTACCTCTGACATTTGTGTACTGCTTTGTGTATCCTGAGTTACAGTCATAGCGTTTGGAAGAACTTGGCGCATGACGCTTAGTCTTGCTAAACTCAACCGTCACTACAAAGTGCAGCAGGGCTGATATCAGCAAGTCAATCCTTTCGACAACCCTCACTTAGTCTGGAACCACCAGGTTGGGCAGATAGGAAGACGAAGGGGTTTACACATATCATTTGACGGACGCGAAAGAGTGTAGAGGCGCATGACGCGTAATGTATTGCAGCTACAAGGTTTCTCCGCGTAAATACTCCCAAGGAATTTACCCTGCACGCAATTAACGCGTTTGCCTGCCATTGTCTATTGTGTGTATGTCAAGCTGGCGCAAAGCCTACAAATTTGCTGTGAAGCACAAATATTAATCCGAGATAATTGCCACAGGCAAAGCATATTTGTCTAAAAAACTTGATTTTATCTTTACCAGTGACAGTATCGCTGACGGCAACGAGATGATTTGTTAAA
>NW_020189964.1:2942374-2942521 GCF_900000015.1 Plasmopara halstedii | reverse complement strand
AAACTCGGACAAGAAATTGTCATCAAGATTGCGTGCACGATTGCACCGATATCCGTTGAATAACGGTTTTCTATATTATAGATCCGATTCAACAAATATACCACGAATTGTGGTTCCTCATGATGAGGATTGGAGATACCGCATCCT
>NW_020189964.1:2941756-2942364 GCF_900000015.1 Plasmopara halstedii | reverse complement strand
GCCTGCAGTAGATGCTCTTCTTGAGCTGGACGAGATGTCCCTAGAAGAGTTCGGCAGTTCCTTGAAGGCAGGCGATGTGGCCGAAGTGGTCATTGTACGACCGGACGAGGAGATATTCTCGTCATTGCTTCGGGATGAAGCTGTCTTGGAGGACACCAAGAAAGTGCTGAACGCATGAAGTGGATTGTCGATCCTACGGGATCCCTTGGATTCGTGCTATCCTTTGTAAAGGAATTTCAAAACGTCGTCTCCAAAGACCCGCCTTCGGTCCTACCTCCGGACCGAGGTGTGCGTCATAAGATCGACCTGGTACCAGGAACCAAATACTGTGTAACATGCCAATGCCCAAAGAGCAGTGCGACGTCATTGATGCCTTTTTCCGTGCGAAGCACGACGTAGGGATGGTACGTGAGAGCAAGTCTTCCCATTCGTCACCCATGTTTTGTGTTTGGAAGCCGAGTGGCAAGTGGCGAATCTTTCATGCTTACAATAAACTCAGCGCTGCCACCATTCCGGCACAGACGCCGAATCCTAGGAAGGATGTTCTTCAGAACAACATGGTGGGATGTACAAAGTACAGTGCACTCGACTTGGTAGATGGATAGAGT
>NW_020189964.1:2937459-2941677 GCF_900000015.1 Plasmopara halstedii | reverse complement strand
GCGGCGACAATTCAGCGCGATAGACGTTCACCTCTGATCGATGCTTTGAGTGCTCAGCGCTGGATCGTCAAGCAAATTTTAGATCATGACCTACTCCAGCGCCGAAGTACTCGTGCCGCACAAACTGAAGAATAGCTATAGAGCCACGCCCTGCGGGACAAGGAACACCTCTGTCTCGTGCGTTGGTAGGTCTTACCCCCGCAGAAGGTATTAGAAGCCACGTAGCCGTTTATTGGAAGATGTCTCAGATGTTGTGAACGAGTACGAGAAGACACTTACTTATAAGCGCATGAGTGGAGAAGGTGAGCCGTATCTGTGTGTGCGCGGAGATGCCCACCTTAGTGAAACCTGGAGTCGACGCTGGTATCGAGCGACCATCTGTGAGTGAATTTGCCGATTAACCCCCGAGCCACTCGGTGAGTGAGCCGAGCGGGAGATTGATTGAGCGAGTAAATGACTGAGTGAGTGAGCGAAAGATTGAGTGAGTGAGTCGACGACGCGTGAGCAAGTCACAAGCTTCCAGCAGTCCAATCCTGCCTCCCATCTTTTTGTTGCTCGCAGTGTTATGAGTGTTGTTCAAGCCTGCAGGATGCCCGTGTTCCGACTTTGCAGTCCTCATCGCAACTCTTCGCTCAGTCACCTGAGTGAAGCTTCAAGTGCTGGCGTTTAAAGGCTCAAGCGGCTGGCGTATCGTCATCGTGTTTCCAGTGGTTCCACCGCCATGAGTGCTTGGACATCGTGAATGTTCGACGTCGCTGGCCGCTCGTTCTACTTCCGGTCTGCTCCGCGCGAAGTGGTCCCGCTGTATAAAAACTGCTAATGAACTTGCGGCTGTCAAGAAGTCTTGGTGGGAATGGGACTCCCGCGTGTTGCGCGAGAGCCAACAGGTTGCGCACTAGGACTACACGACGACAATTTGAGTGATCAGCACGTGGAACCTCCACTAATGTTTGAAGCGTCGCCATAGCAGCCATCCCGAAAAGATGTAATATCCGCCACAGTCGACGACGGCACCAGCTTCAGTCTTTTCCCACCTTGTCGCTCGGAGTTACAGATCGCTGCGCACGCCAGCTGGGGCACCAGTGCCACAGTGTCGCGAGCACCGTCACTGCCGTCGCTGTTGTTCCCAGTAATCTTCTTCAAGCTATCCAACCGCGCTTATGCTGCGAAAGCGCAACTTAAAGAGGGGAGGTGATGAAATGGGCCCCTCCATTACATAAGTATGAAGATGGTTAGTGTGCACTGTATTGCTGTCATTGTATTGGCTGATATATGGGGAGCCGGGCCCATAATTAGTTAATTAGTCGATGACGTGCATTTGAGCGGCCAGAACTTTCGCCCTGGTCCTAAAATAAAGTCAGAGTTGAATTTCCGCAAACCTGCTCTGTCGCGAGCTCCCTTTAGTGTACGCGAGTAACGAAAAAAACATAAAGATAAGACGTACCGAAACGCATCAGCTGCAGGCTCAAGCGCTTTTACAACCGCACCCAAATGAATCAACACCAGAAATTACACTATACATAGGGGTTTGGACTGACCACAGACCAACCACCACCGGACATACATTACCACTTACTAGTTAGCATCATTTTACTGGCACTATAAATACCAACAGCTGAAGTGCCCTGATTTTCACAGAGATGCAGATAAATTTGTGCGATCAAGCTCCTTGAAAATTGGATGTAAATCAGTAAGCTTAATCTTCAGCAAGTAGTTCCATGTGCCAATATATAGCCAGCTCGTAACGGGGTTACACGTACCCTGGTATGAAAGGGTGGGTCACACATGATGGTGTGATTGAATAAAGGTGAAGATTACACAAGACGGTGTAATAACACAATGGTGTGGCTACGCCGTAACCAGAAGCCTCTATGTGGCGGGACTGCATGTAGTTATGCATAATTAGTAGGTTTTCCTATCCAATTAGGAAAACCTAGTAATTTAGATATAGGCGGATCTGCCGCAAATAAAACAGATAAATATAGTTTCAATCTTGAACGGAAGAGTACATTTGCCTTGGGTTAAGGTCCTGGGTATTCTTGGAGGTAGTTGATTGCGATTCTCTACACTCATACTGGTTCTAGTATAGAGGGTAAGGTCGGTGACCTTAGTAAGCTTTTCATAAGCAAAGAGTTTCGACAGCCCCGCTGAATTTGGTAGCACTCGTAGTAAACCTAAGCCTGAGTCGTTACGACTGATTTCTATAAAAATGGAGTAATTCTCCTATCTGCCCCAGGGCATGCAGGACGGGCTTAATAAGGTGATATCCCTGCTTGGCCCTGCGGATGTACAACACCTTGCTTCGCAAGGATATGAACCAATACACGCGCGCCTTGAGGCGTTTTCAAACTATGAAAATGCTCTGCTAGAGCACCTAGAGGAAAAGATGTCGGCGTCGACTGTGTCCATGACGCCACCGTCGACGACGGATGACTCCTCACGGCCCAGGCCGCTCATGGTGAGCGCTAAAACCTTCGAGGTAAAAGATGGAAAGGATCTCCTGCTCTGGGGAGAGAGGCCGAGATGGCTAAGGCTTCCGCCATGCTCCAGAACGAGCGATAGCGCAAAGCACTAGCTATCGCCAAGCTCGGGGGCCGAGCATGAGAACGGGCACTATTGTGCGGTATTTCGGTTGAAGCGGCGTTTTGCTCCTTCCAGGAGCGAGAGCTGCCGCTTTTGAGAGTGTTCTCGCGGCTGAAATAGGCATATCGTGTGCGATCGCGTTTCCTTACCGCCCGACAAAGAAAGAAAGAGTTGGTGGAATTTGTTCAAAACTGGGTACTCTCATTACCGGGATGTCTGCCGATCCTCTTCCCGACTTGTTCACAGTGACCGTCTTTATAAAAAACGTCTCCGCACTGGCGTGGCCAGAATGGAAGTATTCCGTTTGCATCCGTCTTCTCTTGTAGATGCAGTGAATGCGGCATATAATACCGAATTCAATTTCAGTTGGCACGACTCGGTTCGAATGCAGGCCTAAGCCAATGGATCTCAGCTATGCTGATAAAGAGAGGGAGAGCTCCGAGCGGACGGGCAGCGTTCGAACACCCGACAATGAATTGTATGTGGAGACACCCGTCACCTTCAGGCTGATTCCTCCTGCGCAAGGCGCGTAATAGGTCATCGAACCGACCCGCTTCTTACTAGTATGGTTGATTTGTCGCGGGAAAACGAGAGCCCCCGGCCGCCCTACTGGGGAATAACTGAGCTCTGTCGAGCCTCAAAGAGGTAGAGGGAATCAGGGGCTAGCCCCGAACAGATCCGTGCTCTTGACCATGGAACGTGTATGGAAGTTGGGCTTGCTGGTCGAAAATGCGACCATAAAAGGCTTTGAGAAAACTTGGAAGATCCTGGTCGATTCCGAGGCGTCGGGCAATTATGCTCCTCGCCCTTCAACCGAATAAAGTCAGCTGGATGCTGAGGCGCTGAAAGCGCGGTTGAGTGACACCATCACTGTTCGCTTAGCGACGGGGACTTGTGTCACTGTGACGAAGGTCTCTGTGAGCCTATGTGTCAAGTTCCTTGACTTTGATAGCGTTGAACGCTGTGTGGTGTTAGACTTGGATGAAAGGTTGACCTTATCCTTGTTTGGCATGGTTGTGACACCATGAGCCATGAGCGATTGGAGGTCGACGACTTTGGGCGCTTCGTGCACATCTCCTGGTGGAGCTTTGATGAGTCATGAACCCAACTGTGCTAGGAGAAGGAGCGCTATTGGCGCGAACACTGGACCGGGACGGCCAACGTGCTGGATATCGGAGTATCCGATTTGTCGAACACCGAAAGTGTATCGACAAGATTTCCAAGCACGGATCGCGAGCTGACGCGGAGTGACACGAAATCCACTAAGTACTGCTCAAGAAAAAAAGCAGTTGCTGCATGCCACGAGTGGCATGGTCAGCCAAGGGACGAGGCATCGAGGGCGAGGCCCCATTGCTGCACGTGGAGTGACACGGAATCCACTAAGCACTGCTCACGTTTCAAAGCAGTTGCTGCAAGCCACGAATAACATGATCGGTCGAGGTCCGAGGCATCGAGGGTGAGGCCCCATGGTGCACGTGGTGTGGTACGTGATCCACTGAGCTCTGCATGCCACGAGTGGCATGGTTGGACGAGGTCTGATGAATCATGGGCAAAGGTCTTCTGATGCGCGTGGAGTGGCACGTTATCCAATGGAAAAAGGCTACGGAACAAGTAGCCCCTCGTCGGATGTTGTCG
>NW_020189964.1:2935952-2937115 GCF_900000015.1 Plasmopara halstedii | reverse complement strand
CATACGTTTGTAGTGCTTTCAGAAGTGCTACAGCGTTCCTGATTGAGCCAGATGCATTCGTTGACGCGGCAGCAACATTTAACTCAGTCAAACGTTCGTCACATTGCCAGCAGCTAAGATATTATGTCACATACGTTTGTGATGCTTCCAGACATGCTACAGCTTTCCTGATTGAACCAGACACATCCGTGTTAAGCTGCAGCAATAGTTATCCCAATAAAACGTTCGTCACGTTGTCAGCAGCTGATGTATCATGTCACATACTTTAGTGGTGCTTCAAGACGTGCTACTGCGCTCCTGATCGAACTGGACGCATCCATTTGATGCGACAGCAATACTTAGATCAAACGTTCGTCACGTTGTCAGCAGCTAATAAACCATGTCACATACGTTAGTGGTGCTTCAAGACGTGCTAAACGGTTGCTGCCGCGTTGAATGGATGCGTCTGGCTCGATCAGGAGAGCTATAGCATGTCTGAAAAGTATCACAAACGTATGTGACATGATATCTAGCCTGCTGTCAACGTGACGAACGTTTAAGTGCGTAAACGGTTGCTGCCGCGTTGAATGGATGCGTCTGGCTCAATCAGGAGAGTTGTAGCATGTCCGGAAGTATCACAAATGTGTGTGACATGATATTTCACTCGCTAACAACGTAACGAACATTTGAGTGCGTTAAAGGTTGCTGTCGCGTTGAACGGATGCGACTGGCTCAATCAGGATAGTTGTAGCATGTCTGGAAGTATGTGACATGATATCTAACCTGCTGACTACGTGACGATCGTATAAATGCGTTAAGGGTGCTACCGCGTTGAATGGATGCGTCTGGCTCAGTCAGTAGAGCTGTAGCATGTCTGGAAGTATCGCAAACGTATGTGACATGATATCTAAACTGCTGACAACGTGACGATAGTTTCAGTGTGTTAACGGTTGCTGCCGAGCCACACGGATGCGTCTGGCTCAATCAGGATAGCTGTTACATGTATGGAAGTATCACGAACGTATGTGACATGATATTTCACCTGCTGACAACGTGACAATGCGTTTACGGTTGCTGCCGCGTTGAACGGATGCGTCTGGCTCTGTCAGGAGAGCTGTAGCATGTCTGGAAGTATCGCAAACGTATGTGACATGATATCTAGCCTACTCTCAACGTGACGAACA
>NW_020189964.1:2932527-2935942 GCF_900000015.1 Plasmopara halstedii | reverse complement strand
GTGAAGTATAAGCCGGGAAAGCAGAATGCTTCGGCTGATGCGATGTCACGCAGACCAGACTATGAGCTTGCTCATGTTACAACCGTAACGTATGCCTTGTCAAGGTCATTGGTGATGCCACCAAGTCTCTCAGGTGATGAGAGGTCAGGAAACGGACATGGGGTCCGCATGGCGCGTGCAGGGCTCGTCTCACGCCGCTGGCGCGGCTCACTTTTCTCGTCGTTCCACCCGGGAAAAGGAGTGTCAGACACGTAGTCGACCACCTCCACATCCCCAATAAGGTCACTCGTCACCGTTAGCGTGCGCAAGCGCGACGCTCGGGCTCATCGAGCCTAGGATATACATCCATTGATGCCGAGTAGACACGGTTCGACATGGCATGTGCGGTAGATGAAGCTGGGCTCGGCCCGGGACCGCTGTCGGAACCAGCAAGATTTGGAGACTATGGCGTCATTAACACAGGGCTCATTAAGCACGGAAGTCGTTTCGTTCTAACGCAGTGTCTAACGGACACGCAAGCTTCGTTGGAGCAATAATCGATTGGAACTGTAAATGTTCTCAATCTTAATGGTTACACATACATTGGTAACAGGTGTGTGTGTCACATCAGATGGGCATGGTGTGACCACACCCAAACAAGAATATGGTCAGTAGTTATTCATGTATTTAGATTTTACTATACATATCTATGCGTTTTAAATTAGGCGGCTTTGCCGCAGATAAAAATAAATAAAGTCAGTTTCTGAATTTAAACGGAAGAGTTAATTAGCCCTGAGTTAAGGTTGTAATTACTATTGAAATAAGCGGATTGCGATTCGCCAAACTCGTACTTGTTTTAAGTATAGAACGTAAGGTCGGTGAACTAACTTACCCTTCCCCTGAGCGCAAAGCTACGGCGGTCCCGTTGCAAATTATTTACACATAGCGAAATGTTTGCGTCCAACATGTGCAGTCTTAATTCGAGCCGCCTTTACACAAGAACACTATTCTAAAGGTCTTGGTATATAGAGTTGAATTGTCAGTAATCCAGACCATAAAAATTGCTGATAGATTGTTACATAACACGCTAGACACTAGGATGACTGACAACCGCATGGTGGTGGTTGTTGCAGTTGCAGTTGATGTTGACGTTGACGTTGACGTTGACTTTGATGTTGCAACATCAACTACAAGCATATGCATGTAACTTTTTAGACTGGATGTAATTAGATTGATGAACCAGGATCTAACAGTTTAATATATTCACTTTTAATTTTAAGTTTGAACCCATACCTGTCTAAAAAGTCAGGTTATGAGCCCAAGGCACAAAATTGAAGTCAACATGAAATCAGAAGAATTATTCGGCAATAATAACTATTTTCATTAATCGTTCAACATGGAAATGGAGCCTGCACGGAAGATGCTACGGGATCACGCGGTGGAAATGAAATCAGAAGCTGAGATGACGCTGGAATGGCGTGCGAAAGAATTCACCACTTTTGCACAAGGCGTCCAGTTAGAACATCAATCAAAAATCCGTTCTGCCCGTACTGCTCGTGAAGCATGAGAAATTCTTAGAGAATATTACAACCGTTTAAATACTCACAATCGAGTGACTTTGAGAAGAACTCTACATGTATTAACTAAGGAAGATGGAGCAAGCATGGCTTCTCATCTCGATAAATCAACGAACTGGTATTTGCGATGGTGTCGGAGATGGTATGAGCACTGATAGGCAGCTTGCGATCTTGCTTGGAAGTCTGCCGAGCAATTATGCGATGATTGTTGATGTCATTAAGAACTAATAAAATGAAATCTCACTTGACGAAGTGAAGGAACAGCTCTTGAAAGAGCACGAAGACATCGAAAGTACAGAAAAATCGGAAGAAAGCGCTTTCAAGGTGTAATTCGTGGTCATGGTGGTCGAAAGAATAAACAAGGTGGCCGAAGTCGCCGAGATCAGCATATTCAACACGACATGAAACAAGGTAACCGTGGACAACCACTATCAGCTCGAGCTTTCAGCGGGCGTTGCCTGGGCTGCAACAAGATTGATCATAAGAAGGTGGATTGTCCATCAAGTGCACGCAGTGTTGAGGTACTGTTTATGGCAAGGCTGAATGAAAAATTAGATTGGTTGATTGATAGTGGTGCACCATCGCGCATGATCCCTGAGCGAAAGAATTTTCAGACATACAGAGAGTTAAAAGAAACATTGGTGTTACAACTGCTGATGGTGAATCACTCCATGTGGTTGGTACGGGTGGTATTCACATGCAAGGCCCTCAAGGTCGCATAGTGAAGATAGTGGATGCTCTCCACATTCTTAAATTAGGCCGTCAGCTACTCTTAGTTGAAAATCTTACCCAGAAGGGTCTTACGGTGAGTTTTGGTATGAAAGCTATCTCTCGGGGAGAAGAATTAATAGCGACCGTACCACAAGCGAACAATGTGTTTTGTGTGAAGAATCAAGCACAGACTGTGAGTGTGATTGACCATCAAGAAAGACCAGGTGATTGGAAGTTATGGCATGCGAGATTAGGACACACGCATTATGACAATATGAAACGTGTGGTTGATGCGACTGATGGTATCCCTGGAGGACTCTCGCGTGATTAAGATCTATGTGGTGGATGCATGTTCGGAAAGAGTACTGTTACACCATTCCCAAAGCAAACAAACCGTGGTATGATAAAAACCTTGCGAGTTCTACAACTGGTGCACACAGCTTTCATGGGACCCATGAAAATATCGTCTACCGGTGAAGCAAAGTATGTGCTGCTCTTTACAGACAACTATTCGCGCGACATATGTGCATACCTCCTGAAGGGTTAGACCGAAGTGGCAAATCATTTTCGTGAGTACAAAGCGAAGATGGAAGGCCAACTAGGTGTCTGAAATTAAAATCGTTCGGTTAGACAATGGGACTGAATTTGTCAACAAGAAGTTTGGTCAGATTTTTGTTGATGCTGGGATCATCCACCAACGCTCTGCATCATATTGTCCTCAACAAAATGAGCTTGCAGAACGAACAAACCGAACCGTGATGGAGCTGGCAAGAAGCATGACGCTGTACAAGGCTGGTAAAACTCGATGGTGGGCTGATGCAGTCAATACTGCTGTGTACCTGCTGAATCGGATGACCAGCACCGCGAACACTGATATTACACCATAAGAGATTTGTTTTGACTCTCGTCCAGACTCGATCATATTCGTGTCTTTGGTTGTTGGGGTACGCACATATTGACAAGTCTCAACTAACAAAACTCGATGCGACATCAGTTTGCTGCATGTTGCTGGGGTACATGGAACATAGCAAAAGTTATCGTGTGTTTAATCTCGATACTGGAAAAGCGAAAACAAACCGTTCAGTCGCACTAGATGAACGCAAAGTATCTAGCATTTATAAAGTGAAATATCGGATAAGCCTCATGAG
>NW_020189964.1:2925048-2932517 GCF_900000015.1 Plasmopara halstedii | reverse complement strand
GCGACTTGGCCGAAGTTATCATTATATGACCGGACGAGGAGATCAACTCGTCGTGGCTACCATTGCCAAATCTCCTTAAGAAGGATACGGAATGGTGTTGGGTCACCGAGCATCGAAAGGCTTTCGACGAGGTCAGAGACAACCTCCTTCATGCACCAATACTGGCTTTGTCGACCCCGATCGTCCTTTTAGTGTTGTCTGTGACGCTCCGGACATTGTCATTGGCTGTGCACGGCTGCAAGCAGACACCGAGGGGCGAGATCGGGTGATCGCGTTCGAATCTCGCCAGGATAAGGCTGTGAAAAAGAACTACCCAGTTCACGTCAAGGAAATACTTGCGATGAAGTATACGCTTGTCAAGTTCAGGCGTCACTTGCTTGACTCCAAACCGTTTGTGATCTACACAGAACATGCGTCACTATGCTTTGCGGCTAAGTCGACTCACCTCTCGCAGAGATTAGCCAGGTGGCTCTACTTATTCGCATTATATAACTTCGAGGTGAAGTATAAGCCAGGAAAGCAAAATTCTTTAGGTAATGCCTTGTTACGCAGACCGCATTATGAGCTTGCTCAAGTTACAACGGTGACGTCGTCTGTGACGGATTAGATCCGCTGGTGCCGAGGCGGCACCCAAAGGCGCTCAACCATCGGAAGCTGGACCAACAACTGGTATTGAGCACAAAATGAAACAATTTTCGTTCCAACGGCGCCAGGCTCTCCACCGTTTTACGAAGTGACGCATTCGATGTCTAGGTGCCGCTCCGACAGAGCGCGATAGTACTCAACGTGAGGTAGTCGTCGCACAAAGTGCTCCAATATCTCAAGGCCTTCCGCAAAACGATATGCGACCACAATATGACGCTCAGCGTAGCGCCGATGAGCTCGAAGAGCATCGCGAGTCGGACGGCGATCGACCAAGTCGTCATTGCCCGCCGCCGACTCTTCTCGATAAGAATTGTGGCGTCCACTACCACTTAGAACGCCTTATGGGTCGGGTCAAACCCAATATCTTGTGAAGTGGCGGGAGTACCCAGACTCCGAGAACTCGTTAGAATTCGAGATGCGACTTCGGCAAGACTTTCCCGTCGTCGTGGATTCTTATGATCAGATGGATCATGACGATTCACGCATCTCGGCAATAGACGGGGGGGCCGAAGGGTCACGAGCTGAACTCAAGTTATGGTCCTGAGTTGCTGTGGTCGTAGTCTCATCCGTGTGAGAAGCTACAGATTCGCGGGAGTGTGATGGATTATTCCATACATAGCAGGGAAACAATACGTAGGATGTCGACGTTGCGCCTTGATTTTGGCAAAATCGAAACGAAGATGGTGCTCTGCACGCACGTCCACTTCCTTGTGGCTTCGAGGAAAATTTCCGGTACCGCTACACCCATCGCTCAAAGAGCTCCCCATCATCTGCAGCGGGTTCGCCAGGGGCGATCACCACAGGAATCGTCCGATTCCTCGACGAGGTGATTGGTTGCCCGTGGCGAGCGCGGTGTACGGCGCCCTGTTACCGATGCCTTGTTATGCGCTTCCGTTGAAGCCGTGGACGTACTGTCCGGCGTTGCACCGCGAGCAGAAGACGAAGAGGTGCTCTCCCCGCGGGCGCTCCTGAAACCAGCAAGGCTGGGTGTGTTTTTTCGTGTCATATACTCAGGGATCATTGAGCAGAGAATGCGTGAAGAAGGACCCAAGGACGTAAAGATGTCACAGACACGCGAGCCTCATACGAGGAAGCAGTTAAATGTGAGATGTGAAAATTCACAATTTTGATGGGGGGGGGTGTAACGGGGTTACAATGAAAGGGTGAGTCACACAAGATGGTGTGACCGTACAAAGTTATGGATTACGCAAGACGGTGTAAGCCCACAATGGTGTGGCTACCCTCTAACAAGAAGCCACACATGGCGGAACCGCCAGTAGTCATGCATTATGATTAGATTTTACTCATCAATCAGAAAAACTTCGTAATTTGAGTATATAGGCAGCTCTGCCGCAATTAAACAGATAATTTCAGTTCCAATTCTGAACGGAAGAGTACATTTTCCGTGAATTAATGTTTTAAGTACTCTTGGAGGTAGCGGATTGCGATCCGCTAAACTCATACTGGTTCTAGCATAGAATGTCTGGTCGGTGACCTTAGTAAGCTTCCTCTAAGCAAGGAGCTTCGGCAGCCCCGCTGCACTGCTGTACTAGTATCTGCTACGAACACACCTCACCCAAGCTGACAAGCAATGGTAGTTGTGGCAGATGCAGCACCAGTAGACGGCCACAACGTAAAGAGCCAGCTCCAGCATATGAAGGATTTGATAGAGGACGCTTCGCAAATCCATCATTTGCAACCGACGCAGTATCAGAAATTACACTTGCTTGGAATAAAAAAGATATTACCGTGTTATTCGAATACCCGCCTTTTGTAAAAGCGACCGTAGCACTGTACTTATTTGATTGAGCAGCATCCGAGTATAGAAAAGATTCCGCACTAGGCTTCTCAGCATACTGAGTGCTATAATCAGTCTGAGCACATAATTGTTCCAGAATAGCTTATAGTCAGCCATCAAATCAAAAGTCTTACCATTTAGCTCTCAAGACATCGAGTCGATAACATTGAAGCCGCCACACTTCAGCCAAACGCAGAAACAATTAGCAGCTGCATTAGCATATATAGCGTGGGTGTTCTTCATCGAGACCATGTATGGTAGCATAATGTACGCATCGTGGAGCGATGCTGCAGCAGGGCTGCCGTTGATCTTTCGCTTAGAGAAAGCTAAGCTAATGTCGATGATCTGCGTTCTATACTTAAAACCAGCGCGGGTGTGGTGGATCGCAATCCGCTGATTTCACGAGTAACCACAGCCTTGATCTAAGCCAAATAAACTTCCGTTCAAATCCAAATTGTATTTCTTTGTTTTATTTGCAGCAAAGCCGCCTATATTTAAATCTATCGATTTTTCTAATTAATAGTAAAAAACCTGATTACAGTGCATAACTACTGGCAGTCCAGCCACGTACTGACTTCTTGTTAAGGTGAAGCCACATCATTGTGTGATAACACCATCTCGTGTAACTCACATCATTGTATGGTCACACCATCTTGTTTGGCCCACCCCTTCACACCAGGGTAACACTCTCCCCTATCAAAATTGTGAATCCCCACTATTCACACTTAATTGTCGCCTAGTACGAGGCTCGAACACCTTTAACTCCCCAAGACCTTCTGCACGCATTCTATGCTCAATAATTCCCGTGACTAAGAACTGAAAGACACCCAGCCTCGCTGGTTCCGAGACCGCCCGCGTGCAGAGCCCTTATTCGACTCCTGCACGCGGTGCGAATTCGAACAGCACGTCCGCGGCTTCAAGGGAAGCGCATCCTAGGCCCTCGGCAACCGAGCACCACACACCGCACCCGCCACAGGCGAAGGATTACCTCGTCGAGGATTTGGAGGAAGCCGACTACGATTCAGATACTCCTTTCCCAGGATGGAAAAATGAAGAAGGCGAGGTGCTCCCTCGTTTCCTGACCTCTCGACTTCCGGGAAAAGTGTTGTCATTACCAATCGCATCGAAGAGGCACAGAATCAGCAGTTAGAGGCTGGTCACATAGCGGCTCTCATGCGCTCGCACCCACGGTCGGTCCTAGAATCTTGTGTGGAATACGGCTTCTGCTCAGCGGATACCGCTACTGAAATGAAGAGCGCGTTATCCCGGTCGTTGGGCGTCTAGATTGTCGGGCCCGCGTCTACTACACAAGCCGAGTTTTTAACAAAACGCTCCCCGAGCTCGCTTCTTGGTACTTCAATAAATCCCAATGGATAGGTACTGCGCTGGACATCGCGCCCAAAGAGGAGGCTCTCCTGTACCCGCAATGCGAACGATTTCTGTGATACGCGCCTCTGGCGAAACAGATGCAGATGATGAATTGCTCTCAATGCGATCGGTGCAGCGGCACCGGAAATTTTCTCGCTGTCAATTTTTTAGCAGAGCCACAAGGAGGTGGACGTGCGCGCAGAACACTATATTTGGTTTGAGTTTGCCAAACTCAAGGAGCAACGCCGACTTCCTGCTTATTGTCACCCTGAGACACATGGAATAATCCATCGCGCTCCCGCGAGTTCTGTGGTCTCTCACACGGGTGACCACAGCAGCTCAGGGCCATCGTTTGAGCTCAGCTCATGGCCCTTCGACATCCCTGGCTGTTTCTAAGAAGCGCGGGGTGTACGACGATGCGACACGTCATGATTTCTCTGATCATGAACGTCCATGACGTCTGGGTAGGGCACCTCAAACTCCCAAGAGTTCTCGAAGTCTAGGCATCCCCGCCACTTCAAGAGATACTGAGTTTGAACCTGTCGACGACGTCAACCGACAAGACGTTCCACGTGATAGTGGACGCCGCCGTTTCTCTCATCGAGAAGAGTCAGCGGCGGACTATGACGACTTGGTACATCGCCGTCCGGTGACTCACGATGCTTGTTTAAGCTCTTGAGGACAAGGCCCGTCGCCATCGGGACTCCGCTGAGCGTCATACTGAGGTCGTATCCCGCTGTGCAAAGAACCCCGCGATATTGGAGCACTTTGTGCACCAACTGCCTCACGTTGAGAGCTATCGCGCTCTGTCGGAGCGGCTCCTAGCCGTCGAGCAGACGAATACGTCACTTTGAGCGACAGTGGAGCGCCTGGTGCCGTTGAAAACGGACATCGTTGCATTTTGTGCTCACAGCTAATTGCTGGTTCAGATTCTGGGTGGTCGAGTGACTTTGGAGCCGCCCCGGCACAAACGCTTCTGCGATCACTTGCGCCGAAATCCGATACGGCTTGAGCAAGCCCTAAAAAATCAGGTGGGTGCGCATCGTTTTTGGAAGGGTTAGCCTATACACATGACCTCGCTTTGCCACGACCTTGAAAGGTTCGATAAATCTTGGACGGAGCTACGTCTAAAAGACAGCAGAAACCGCATGTGTAGGAAGGGTTTGAGCATTTATTATCTTCCGCCTGCAATTCTTTCTGCATGTCTCGGCTTTCAGTCATCGCATCGCGAACGTGTCGTAAGACACTCAATCCTGTAGAAAGGAAGTCATCGACTTCTTACGGGTGGTTAGAAGGCTGACATCAACTAGACGCTCGGCTATTCCTTCTACCCGAAGCCCTGAAACGTGAGGTGGCTGCTTCTGTGGGACGGGACGATCAACGAGCCCGTTCACGTAGAATGGTGTGTAGTCGGTAGCCGCATGCACTGCATTGATGCAAACTCCACAACTGACTGCACATCGCTCTAGCGCCTCGGCGTGTCAGCGCAGACGCTGCAAAGAACGCCTCTAACGACGCGTTTCAAGCGCTCAGTTCGACCATTAGTCTGCGGATGGTCCGCTGTTAACATAGTCAACTTGGTGCCCAGCACCTTGACGATTGCCGACCAAAACGTTCCAGTAATGCGTGAGTCTCTGTCAGAGACATTTGACTCTGAGAGTCCATGTTGTCGAAGACATGATTCAGAGACAGCGTCGCTGTACCGATACCATCGATTGTGTCCGGCACTTTTGAGCAAGATGAGCCATCTTGCTCAAAAGGTCGACGAAGACCACGACACCCGTGTTGCCCGCCGAGTCCTTCGGCAGGCCAACCACAAAGTCCATACTCATGTGTACCGGTAAGTAGCTAGCGACAACGCCGCATTCGGGGAGAATTTCACCCTTTGATACGTCACACACGTGCGCACGTATGTGCTTGTCCATTTATACAGTTTGGGCCACCAGTAGTGGCAACTCACAGATCAGTACGTGTTCTCCCGACCAGGATGACCACTGAGCCGGGTGTCGCAAGCCTCAGAGAGAATACGGTACTTTAGATCTTCGTCGAGAGAAACCACAGTTCGTGACGTATCCGTCGAGTCGGTGCTATAAGACAGTTATCCTTCATTCAACGAATATCGGTGCAGCCGTGTACGCAGTCGCGACGACAACTTATTGTCAAACTTACCAAACACCTTACTCATGAGAGCCCGTAGCAGCGCTACGCACATATCACCACTTGCGCATGCGGCGCAGATCAAATTACGTCACTGATGACGTTACCGTCGTGGCATGAGCAAGCTCATAATCAGGTATGCGTGACAACGCATCAGCTAAAGATTCTGCTTTCCTGGCTTACACTTCACCTCGAAGTCATATCCTGCGAATAAGAAGAGCCACTTCGCCAATCTCTGCGATAGGTGAAGCGACTGAGCTGCAGTGCGTAGTGACGCATGATCTGTGTAGATCACAAACGGCTTGGAGCTTGACAAGCGTATACTTCATTGCAAGTATTTTCTTGGCGTGGACTGGGTAGTTCCTTTCCGCAGCCTTAAGTTGGCGAGACTCGACCTCGATCGCCCGATCCCGCCCATCTGTGTCTGCTTGCAGCACGGCACAGGCGATGGCAAATTATAAAGCGTCACAGACGACACTAAAAATACATTAGGGTCTGGCAACGCCAGTAATGGTGCATGAAGGGTGGTTTCTTTGACCCCGTCGAAATCCTCCCGATTATCGGTGACCCATCACCATTCCACATCCTTCTTCAGAAGATTCGACAATGGCCGTGTCATTTCTGCATAATTCTCGCTATACTAGTGCAAGTATTTGGCGAATCCAAGCCACTCGCGCAAGTCCTTTTGATTCTTTAGAATCGGTCATTCCACAATAGCCTTGACCTTAGCGGGCGCTCGTAGGCCACGCTTCCCAATGAATCACCCTATAAAGGAAATTTCTTCCGCTTCGAGATACACTTATGCGCATTAGCATACAGCTTATTCGTGCGCACGCACTCAAGCACCGCTCACAAATGGACGATGTGAGTTTGCTCATCGGTCCTCCCATGCACTGCACGACTGTGGACGAAGATGTCGTAAAAGTATGTCTGTGCATATGCCCGGTGGGACCTGAACAACTGCGTCATAAGACGATCAAATGTTGCTGGTGCGCTGGACAGCCATTAGAGCATCACCAGACGCTTCATAAGCATGCTGCCCGTAGTGCTCACCGCTACCATCGAAATATTACTCGCTCTCATGATCAATTTTTAATACCCATCGACCAAGTCGAGCGCATATACTTTGTAAATCCAACCATATTGGAAGCGTGAAAATTACGCCACTTGCCGTTCGCCTTCGGGACACAGAACCTGGGTGTCTAATGGGGAGACTTGCTCTCATGCGCTATTCCTGCGTCGTGCTTTGCATGGAAAAAGGCGTCAATGACGTCACACTGCTCCTTCGGCTGGGGCCATTGGCATGCTTAGCGGTATTTGATTTCCGGAACCCGGTCGATCTCATGACACACCTCGGTCCGGAGGTATGACCACTTTGGAGACGACGTCTTGAAACTCCTTTACCAAATGATAGTACAAATTCGAGGATTTCTTAAACATCGAAGATCCACTTCGTTCGTTCAGCACCCTCTTGGTGTCCTCCAAGTCAGATTCATCCAGA
>NW_020189964.1:2919793-2925038 GCF_900000015.1 Plasmopara halstedii | reverse complement strand
AAGCAGTTGCTGCATGCCAAGAGTAGCATGGTCGGACGAGGTCCGAGGCATCCTGGGCGAGGCCCTTCTGATGCGCGTGGAGTGGCACGTTATCCACTAGATGAAGACTGCGGAAATAGCAGCTCTTCGTCGGATGTTGTTAATGACATAAATACTACGATGGAGCAGGGAGTGAGGACACTAGACGACGCCGAGTGCGTGTTCGCACTGGTCTTGATGAGACGTAAAACCTTTATTGAGAGGAGACGGCAAGGCCGTATGATATTCGCAAGACTCAGGGCATTGTGTCTACCGTAGACAATAGCGCACAGCTATACACCCTTATCAACGATATAACAGGAGAGGAAGACGGTGACGTCACCCTCGAGGCTGTTCCCGCGGAGAATGCTCTTCTTGAGCTGGACGAGATGTCCTTCGAAGTGTTTGGCGGTGCCTTGAAGGCAGGCAATTTAACCGAGGTGGTCATTATACGATTGAGCGAGGAGATTAACCCGTCGTCGCGTCTGGATGAAGCTGTCCTCGAAGACACTAAGAGGGTGCTGTACGCACGAAGTGAATCGTCGATCCTGAAGGGCCCCACGGATACGTACTATTCCTTGATAAGGACTTTCAAGACGTCGTCTCCAAAGACCCGCTGTCGGTTCTACCTCCTGACCGAGGTGTGTGTCATGAGATTGATCTGGTTCCGGTAACCAGATACTGTGTAGCACGCCAATGGCTCCTGCCGAAGGAGCAGTGAGACGTCATTGACGTTTTATTTCGTGCGAAGCACAAGGCTGAAATGGTACTTGAGAGTAAGGCTCCCCATTCGACACCCACGATTTGTGTCCGGAAACCGAACGGCAAGTGGTGTATCGCTCACGCTTAAAATAAGCTAGACGCTGCCACCATTCCGGCACAGACGCCGATTTCTAGAAAGGATGTTCTTCAGAACAATATAGTTGACTGTACAACGTACAGCGCAATAGACTTGGTCGATAGATATTAACAATGGCTCTTGAGAGCGAGTGATATTCCACTGACAGCGGTGAGTATTCCGAGCGGCATGCTCTGGGAGTGGCTGGTGAAGCCCCAAGGGCTGTCATATGAACCAGCAACATTTAATCGTCTTGTGACGCAATTGTTTAGGCCCCATCCGGCGTATGCATAGACGTACTTTGACGACATTTTTGTTCGTGCGGAGCACGGGAGGACAGCTGAGGAGAACCACATCGTCCAATTGAGAGCGGTGCTCGAGTGCATGCGCACGAATAAGCTGTATGCTAATACCGATAACTGCATCTTTGGCGCTGAAGAAATCCCCCTTTTTTGGGTGCTTCGTTGGGAAGTGTGGCCTTCGAGCGGATCCCGCTAAGGTCAAGACCATTGTGGACTGTTCGGTTCCAAAGAGCCACAAGGACTTGCGCAAGTGGTTTGGACTCGCCAACTACTTGCACAAGTATAGCGCTAATTATGCAAAAATGGCACGGCCATTGTCGAAGCTTTTTAAGGAGAATACGAAATCGTGTTGGAACATTGAGCATCGGAAGGCTTTTGACATAATCAAAGACAGCCTTCTTCATACACCGATACTGGCGTTATCAGACCCCGATCGTCCTTTTAATGTCGTCTGTGACGCTTCGGACTTTTCCGTCGGCTGTGCACTGCTGCAAGTAGATGCCGAGGGGCGAGATCGAATGATCGCGTTCGAATCTCAGCGGCTTAAGGCGGCGAAGAGGACCTATCCAGTTTACGACAAGAAATTACTTGCGATGAAGTATGCACTTGTCCAGTTCAGAATGCACCTGCCTGGCTCAAAGACGTTTGTGATCTACACAGATCATGCGTCATTACGCACTCAGACTCAGTAGCCTAACCTCTCGCAGAGAATGACTAGGTGATTCTCATTCTGTGCAGAAAATAACTTCAAATTGAAGTATAAGCTAGGAAAGCAGAATGCTTTGGATGATGCGTTGTCACGCAGTCCGGACTATGAGTTTGCATATATCACGACGTGACGTCGTCAGTGACGGAATTGATCCGCACCGCATACGCGGTGATGATTGTGCTTAGCACAGCTACGGACTCTTGGGGCAAGGAGTTTATAAACTCGGACACGAAGTTGTCGTCGCGACTGCGCGCACGGTTGCACCGATATTGCATCGATTCGACATAAACGCCACGAATTGTGGTTCCTCACGATGAGGATTTGAAATACCGTATCCTCTATGAGGCCCACGACACCTCACTTAGTGGTCATCTTGGTCGTGAGAAGACGTACTGCTCGGTGAGTTGCCACTATTGGTGGCCAAGCTGTACAAGTGGACGAGCACATTTTTGCGTACGTGTGATACGTGTCAGAGGGTGAAACCTTCTTTAAATGCGGCGGCGCCGCTGGCCAGATCAACGGTACCCTCCGGGTGTTGGCAGTTCATGAGTATGGACTTTCTGTTTGGCCTGCCGAAGGTCTAGGCGGGCGACATTGGTGTAATGGTCTTTGTGGACCGTTTGAGCAAGATGCCTCATCTTGTGGTTGCTCCGGACACCATCAACGGTGTGCGTTCAGCGACGCTGTTTGTCGATCGTGTATTTCGACAACATGGACTCCCGGAGTCGATTGTCTGTGATAAAGACCCACGCTTCACCGGGAAGCTTAGGCTTACAATCTTCAGGGTGCTGGGCATCAAGTTGACTATTTAAACTGCGGACCATCCGCAGACCGATGGTCAAATTGAGCGCGTGCATTGCATCGCTGAAATCGTTCTTCTCAGCGTCTGCGCTGAGACGGTGAAGCGCTGGAGCGCTATGTTGCCACTCGTGGAGTTTGCTCTGAACAATTCAGTGCATTCATCTTTCGGCTACACACCGGCCTACGTGAACGAATTTGTTGATCCTCGTGTCCCGCTGACGCCGCCATCTCATTGCTCAAGGCTTGGTGGAGGAGGAATAGCCGAACGGCCTGCTAATATCAGCGCCCTCATCGTCCGTAAAAAGTCGATGACCTTGTCTACCAGACTGAGTATTCTACGACACGTTTGGATGCGCTGGCAGATACCCAAGACATGCAGAAAAATATGCAGATGGAAGAAGCAGAAGAAATGTAAAAAACTATTAGGTTTGAGAACTTGTTTTACCAAATGCTAAAAACCGCCTACACATGCAGTCTCTGCTTTCTTTGAGACAAAGCTCCGTCCGCGGTTTTCAAGGTCGTGGCCAAGCGAGGCCTTGCGTAGACGCTGAACCTTCCGAGAAGGATGCTTCCACCCGGTGTCTTATGTGGTTTTGCGTAAGCCGTACCGGGAACCGGTGCAAGTGGACCCAGAAGCATTGGCGCTGAAGAGGATCTAAAGGCGCTTAGCCACTCAGAAACTGAACAAGCAACTGGTTCTGAGCACAAAGTGCAACAAACTTCCGTTTCCAACGGCGCGAGGCGCTCCATCGTAGCACGATTATCTTCAACATGAGACAGTCGGTACACAAAGTGCTCCAGGATCTCAAGGTCTTCCGAACAGCGGTAGGCAACTTCGGAGAGATGATCGGCAGAATGCCGATGACGACGGACTTTGTCCTCCAACGCTCGAAGAGCATCGCGAGTCACCAGACGGCGGTCGACCAAGTCGTCAACGCCCACTGCCGTCCCTTCTCGATGATAATGGGGCGTCCACTACCACGTAGATCGCCTTGTGGGTCGACGTCGTCGACAGGGCCTAACCCAATATCGTGTGAAGCGGCGAGGATACCCAATCTCCGAAAACTCGTGGGATTTTGACGTGCCACTATGGCATGAGATTCCAGACGTTGTGGACGCTTATGATCAATAGGATCATGACGCTTTGCGTCGTCTTGCGCACCGCGCTTCTCAGTAGTAGCCCAGTAAGCCGGAGGAACATGAGCTGAGCTCAAGCTATGGCCCTGAGCTCTGTAGTCGTGGACTCACCCGTGTGAGAAGCCACATAGCTCGCGGGAGCCTGATGGATGATTCCATGTGTTGCAGGGCGACAATACGCAAGAAGTCGGCGTTGCGCCTTGAGTTTGGCAAACTCAAATTTAAGATGGCGCTCAACGCGCACGTCCGCTTCCTTGTAGCTTCGCTGTAAGGTAGACAGCGAGGAATGTTGCCGGTGCCGCTGTGCCCATCGCTCAAAGGGCTCACCGTCATCTGCAGTGGTTTCGCCAGGGGCGAGCATCACAGCAATAGTCCACATTGCGGGTAAAGAAGCACCTCCTTTTTGAGCTCGAAGACGAGCGCGGTACCGATCAATTAAGATTTCTTGTGGTACCAAAAAGCAAGCTCGGGGGACTTTCCGTTGATCAAGCTCAGCTTGTGTAGTGACCGGAGGGCCGACGACGTAGACGCTTAACGTTCGAGTGATCGCGAATCCGTACTCCACACGAGAGCCTTAGACCGAACGTGGATACGAGCGCACGAGAGCAGCCCTGTGAACCGCCTCTAGTTGCTGCTCATGTGCCTCGTCAAGGCGATTGCTAATGATACCACTTCCCTCGGATGACGAGAGGTGGTTAACGGACATGGTGCCCGCAATGTTTGAGCTGGGCTCACGTTGCGACGTCAATTATTCGATTCGAAACCGCGTTCTCTCAGAACAGCTTCATGAGTTTTTGGGTTTGAATAAAGCCGACTCAAAAGTTTTTCAACCAGCGGTTACTGAAGATAAATTTATTTGAGAAGGAAGAGGAGGGTTAATAACAATGAAATGATTGAGCAGTGAGCCGTCAACGCACGCCTTCTTCTGGAACGTGAATCATATTCCATCAATTTTCTAAACGCTGATCTTGTTATCTCCAATTCGGATCAAGATTAGTGGCAGTTTCTTGCCGGCTTTGATCACCGCAAGAACTACAACAAGCGCATGGATGCAAACCCTGTTGAGGAATGATCACGCAGCCAATACCAACAACATCAACTATCTGGTTGCGTGCGTCTTCAAAGTACACGGTAATTGTAATCATCAACACTTTGGGTCGAGATCCATACGTGGCCGCTGCTGTTGCAGAAGTCTCATATATTACTTCGCTAGTTCGACGGGAACTTCGTCGGTCAGAATAGTCAACCTGGTGCGACGACAGAGTGAGAAGCTATGGTAAGCCGCAAAATTTGAACCACGCAGTTAATTTATCCTGTAGGACGTCGTCTTCGCGGAGAATTCAATCGATTGCAGCACTCATGTCGGTGACTCACGTGTTGGTCTCATATTTTTTTCTTCAGACGCTTGTTCATGAATCTCATAAAGTAGAAAGCTCAAAG
>NW_020189964.1:2918791-2919783 GCF_900000015.1 Plasmopara halstedii | reverse complement strand
AGGCTACTATCGGGGTGATCTCAATTCGTGGTGCAAGCGAGGCCGCAAATCGAGAAGTACATATTGACTTCTTGTTTAAGTGTAGCCACACCAGATTGTGTAGTCCACACCCTTCATGCCACAGTTAAGATGATTTGCGATGGACAGGGTCGGGTCATTTCGCGATGAGCCGATGCCAACGAAAGCAACATTCTATGTAGAACCTATCTCGATTGAGGATGGAGGAATCGTCAAAGAGTTCTGGAACCGCTCTTTGCCGTTAAGGCAAAGAACACTCTTTCATGTTGGCCTCTTCACTTAATCGCTTCATTGTTGATCGGAAATTGAACTGCTCCAAAAAGTCTGCAAAAGTATCATAGTATTTTTGACTTTAAGAGGGGATGATGTACTGGGCTACGCTTAGCCATTACATGAAGGTACATTTGTACCTTCTGTATGCATTGCGGGAATTTATAAAAGAAGATCATAGTACGGTTATATGTGATTTCTTATATGAGGTCACAAAATACTCTGTGAGATACAGAATGTTGGTTCCTACTCGGGAATCTGTACTGGTGACTAGACCGAAGTGTCTCTGTCTTCCGAAGTTGGTGACGTCAGCCAGTCCATTTTACTGGATACTTTCCACGAAAGTTGACTTTCGAAGCTCAAGCTCCGTACACTCAAGATCTTGTATCAGTTAAATCTGAGGTTCAACCTCAGGACATCCTCGGTCTATAAGTCAGGTACCCAAGATTTCATTAGTGAAACCTGTAGGAGCCCTTAGGGTGTTTTAAATTTAATTAGGAACCATACCTCATTTTAAATCAGTTGCAAATTTGCCTTTAATGGCTTAAATCGTTCCTCTTCCCTCCATGTAACGGGGTTATACGTACCCTGGTAATAGGGGTGTGTGTCAGACGAGATGTGCATGGTGTGACTGCACCCAAACAAGAATACGGTATGTGGCTAGGTAGCCAATAGTTATGCATGTATTTGGATTTCTCTATATA
>NW_020189964.1:2918649-2918781 GCF_900000015.1 Plasmopara halstedii | reverse complement strand
GTGGATCGTGGCCAACTGCTACCGAGTTTGTGGATCGATTTATACATGGTCTGCCAGCAATGGAGCTTCGGGGCAGTATCCCCCATCTCCTGTGTCTTTATCGAGATTTGACTGCTTTAATACGTTAAATTT
>NW_020189964.1:2918319-2918639 GCF_900000015.1 Plasmopara halstedii | reverse complement strand
AGCACCGCTCTTAGATGGACGATGTGGCTCTCCTCATCCGTTCTCCCGTGCTCCGCACAACTGTGAGCGAAAATGTCGTCAAAGTATGTCTGTGCATACGCCCTGTGGGGCTTGAACAACTGCGTCACAAGACAATTATATGTTGCTGGTGCATTTGACAACCTTTGAGGCATCACCAGCCACTCCCAGAGCATGCCGCTCAGAGTGCTAACCGCTGTCAGCGGAATATCACTCGCTTACATGAGCAATTGATAATGTCCATCGACCAAATCAAGTGCACTGTACTTCGTACATCCCACCGTATTGTTTTGAAGAACATA
>NW_020189964.1:2915359-2915449 GCF_900000015.1 Plasmopara halstedii | reverse complement strand
AGTTTACGCTGTACTTGTATAAGTAATTGGCAAGAACAAGCCACTTACGCAAGTCCTTCTGGTTCTTTAAAACTGGCCAGTCCACAACGA
>NW_020189964.1:2915229-2915349 GCF_900000015.1 Plasmopara halstedii | reverse complement strand
TGTCACACGAGATGGGCATGGTGTGACTGCACTCAAACAAGAATACGGTATGTGGCTATGTAGTCAGTAATTATGCATGTAGTAAGATTTACTATAAATATTTAGGAAAATCTAAACATT
>NW_020189964.1:2914099-2914388 GCF_900000015.1 Plasmopara halstedii | reverse complement strand
GGGCGTCGGGCAATTATGCTCGACGCTCCACGATGGAAGGAAGTCAGCTGTATGCTGATGCGCTGAAAGCGCCGTTGGGTGACATCGTCACTGTTCGCCTAGCGACGAAGACGCGTGTCACGGTCCCAAACGTCCCTGTGGACCTCGAAGTCGAGTTTCTTGGCTTTGATAGCGTGGATTGCTGCCTAATCTTAGACTTATATGCAAGGTATGACCTCATCCTAGGAATGTCATGGTTGGAACACCATGATCCATGGATTGATTGGAAGTCAAAGACCTTGAGCGCCAC
>NW_020189964.1:2913928-2914089 GCF_900000015.1 Plasmopara halstedii | reverse complement strand
AAGGCGCGTCAAGGTTCTTCGAACCATCGCCCCAACGCCTACCAGTCTGGTTCGTCGCAAGGAAACGACACCACTCAGTAGGCGTGGGACAACCTACTGGGGAAGAAATGAGTTCTGTTGAGCCTCAGGGAGGCATGGGTCAACAGGGCCCAGCCCCGAAT
>NW_020189964.1:2913431-2913683 GCF_900000015.1 Plasmopara halstedii | reverse complement strand
GACCGTCTTTATGGAAGGCCTCCGCACTGGCGTGACCAGAATGGAAGTCTTCCGTGTGTACCCGTTTTTGTTTGAAGAGGCAGTGAATCTGGCACTGAATGCCGAATTCAATTTCAATTCGGCACGACATGGTTGGAATGCACACTCCAACAGCTCGTCGAGCAGGCCTATGTCCATGGATCTCAGCTATGCTGGGGACGAGGGAGCAGAGCTCCGAGCTGCGGGGCAGCACGCAAACACACGACGGTGTTC
>NW_020189964.1:2913267-2913421 GCF_900000015.1 Plasmopara halstedii | reverse complement strand
CAGGCCAAACACAAAGTCCAAACTCATGGATTGCCAGCACCCAGTGGGTACCGGTAAGTAGGCCAGCGGCGCAGCCGCATTTGGGGGGGGGGGATTATCCGTTGACACGTCTCACACGTGCGCACATAGGTGCTCGTCCATCTGTACAACTTGA
>NW_020189964.1:2911141-2911228 GCF_900000015.1 Plasmopara halstedii | reverse complement strand
ATGACTCGCCAAAGCTCCACCTGGAGACGTGCGCGTAGCGCCCAAGGTCTTTGACCTCCAATCTATCCATGGCTCATTGTGTTCCAA
>NW_020189964.1:2910983-2911093 GCF_900000015.1 Plasmopara halstedii | reverse complement strand
ATTAGGCGGCGCGAACACTCGTGAGAGCTGCAATTTCAGCTCCGCTCAGGAGTAAAACGCAGCTTTGACCGAAGTGCCGCACGTAAGTGCCCATTCTCTCGCTCGACCAC
>NW_020189964.1:2909552-2910048 GCF_900000015.1 Plasmopara halstedii | reverse complement strand
TGACCTCTCATCACCTGAGGGACGTGGTGTCATCACCAATGACCTCGACAAGGCACAGGGGCGGCAGATGGAATCTGCACGTAAGGCGGCTTTGATGCGCGCCCATTCACGGTCAGTCATTGACCCTCGTGTGGAATATGGCTTCCACCCGGCAGATCCCGTTGTGGAAGCGAAGGACGCGGTAACTCGATCGTTACGCGTCCACATCATTGCCCCCTGGCCATAACGGAAGCTGGGATTGCCGAACGGAAAGCTCCTCGAGCTGGTTTTTTGGTCCCACAAGAAATTTGTTGGACGATTTTCGCACTCGTCTGCGTGCTCAACGAGGTGGCTCTCGTGTTCCCACAATGCGGACGATACTTGTAGTGCTCGCCCCTGGCAAAAGCGCTACAGATGACGAAGCACTCTTTGAACGATGGGTGCAACGGCACTGCAAACTTTCCTCGCTGTAAGCATTACAGGAGAGCCACAAGGAAGTGGATGTGCGTGTGGAGCA
>NW_020189964.1:2909050-2909542 GCF_900000015.1 Plasmopara halstedii | reverse complement strand
TATACTCTTGGAAGTCAAGCTTCCTCTGTGCAAGGTGCCGTGTGCCCCGTCACAGCCAGTAGTTATGCATTTAAAAAGTTATACTATATAATTAACCTAAGGTTTTAGATATTGGCGGCTTTTCCGCAAAAAAACCCAAGAACTACAGAGAAGTTTATTTGCAGCGAGGCTGCCGTAGCTTTGCGCTTTGAGGAAAGGTCACCGACCTTTCGTTTTATACTAAGAACACGTACGAGTTAAGCGTACCGCAATCCGCTTACTCCAAGAGTAATTAAAGCATTTACCCAAGATTAACGGGGTTACACGTACCCTTATAACAGGTGTGTGTGTTGCACGAGATGTGCATGGTGTGACTGCACCCGAACAAGAATACGGTCTGTGGCTAGGTAGCCAGTAGTGATGCGTGTATTTAGATTTTACTATATATATTGAGCATATCTAGAAAAAAATAAACTTTTAAAATTATGACAAAAAAATCAGGTTTGGATTTTG
>NW_020189964.1:2908686-2908971 GCF_900000015.1 Plasmopara halstedii | reverse complement strand
CAATTAGCCTTGGGAAGGCAATAATTACTCTTGAAGTAAGCGGATTGCAATCCGCTAATTCGTACTTGTACTCAGTATAGAACAAAAGGTCGGTGACCTAAATAACGCTTCCTTAAGCGCTTAGCTACGGCAGCCTCGCTGCACCAAGGCTTATTAACTCTTCGGTTTGAATTCAAACTGACTTTACTTATTTTTATCTGCGGCAAAGCCGCCTAGTTTTAAATGCATAGATTTTCCTGAATATGTATTGTAAAATCTAAATGCATGTATAACTACTAGCTAAAT
>NW_020189964.1:2907763-2908676 GCF_900000015.1 Plasmopara halstedii | reverse complement strand
CGACCCCAGTCAGCTTCGACGCCGGCCACGACAGGGCCACAGCGTCTCCAGTAGTTGTAAAAGCCACGTTCACCGCTCATGGAAGGAGCGACGACGTCAACGCAAAGATCCTCGCCACGCTCCTCGACCTCCAAGCACGGATGACGCAGATGGAGGCCTCGCAAGTGAAGCGAGATGAGGACGAACGTATACTGGGAGCAATTGACTCTGGCATGTACCATTCCGCCCCTGGCAACGGCCGAGGGGGGTACTCTGATGCACATCAATGCGCTAGGTCATTCGCCCGCGCAGCAAAGGGATGGCCAAGGCTGCGCATACATGCAGCGTACGCATGAGGCAGGAAGACAACCTGCACGGTCGGAACGGGGCGCTTAGCGCGGCGAAGTGCCGCAGCAAACCCAGTTCCGCTCACCACAGTTCACAGCGGCATAGGACTACGCGCGATGAATGGAGCCGGTCGCACAGCAAGCTGTGCGACAGGCTCCATTCATCATGTGTCAGATGAGCGGCAGCGCAGGCTCACGAGTCGCAAGTTTGACGGAACGCTGCTGTACCGAAGTCTGGGCTCCAGGTTTCTGGGTTGGGGTCGGACGTTCATGCGTCAGATACAGTACGCGCGAGCAGGGTGTGGTTTTGACTGGTCAAAAGACGTGAAGACTGACTTGGTTGGTCACTACTTGAGTGGCCCGGCCGAGCGGTTTTACAACAAGCAGCTCCCGACGCTGGATCATGTAATGGAGCGACTACACCAGACGTTCAAGACGACGATCACTGCGTCACAGTCAATGAGACTGTTCGCGGCGAAGAAAGACGCCAAGAGGACCTGGCCCGAGCACTACGTGTACTTGGTAACAGTGAGCGACGCGGGCGGAAGGGCTGACGCGCAAGTGCTTAACAACATTGTCCACTATGT
>NW_020189964.1:2906869-2907753 GCF_900000015.1 Plasmopara halstedii | reverse complement strand
TACCGTATTCTTGTTTGGGTGTGGTCACACCATGCCCATCTGGTGTGACACCCCCCCCCTGTTACCAGGGTATGTGTAACCCTGTTACACTCTTTCCCATTAAGATTGAGAACATTGACTGTTCCAATGGATTATTGTCTCAACGAGGCTTGTGTGTCGTCCGTTATACACTGCGTTCGAACGACTTCCGTGCTCAATGAGCCCTGTGTCAATGACACTAAAGTCTCCAGGTCTCGCTGGTTCCGACAACGCTCGCAGGCAGAGCCCAGCTTCATCTCCCGCACACGCTGCTATGTCGGGCAATGTCTCCGAGGCATCGAGGGATGTAAAGTTTAGGCTCGATGAGCCCGAGCGTCGCGCTCCGCGCACACTAACAGCAACGAGTGACCTCGTTTAGGATGCGGAGGTGGTCGACTACGAGGCTGACACTCCTTTGTCCGGGTGAAATGACGAGGAAGGCGAGCCCGCCAGCGGCGTGAGACGAGCCCTGCTTGCGCCTTGCGGACCCCATGTCTGTTTCCTGACCTCTCATCACCTGAGGGACGTGGTGTCATCACCAATGACCTCGATGAGGCACAAAAGCAGCAGCTGGAAGCTGCCCGTAAGGTGGCTCTGATGCGCGCCCATCCACGGCCGGTCATTGACCCTCGTGAGGAATACGGCGTTCGCCCGGCGGATCCCGCTGTGGAAGCGAAAGGTGCGGTAGCTCGACCGTTACGCCTCCACATCATCGGGCCCCCGGCCATTACGGAAGATGAGCTTGCCGAACGAAAGGCTCTTCGAGCTCGTTTCTTGGTTCCACAAGAATTTCCGTTGGACGCTTGTCGCACTCGTCTGCGTGCTCAACGAGATGGCTCTCGTGTACCAGCAATGCGGACAATACC
>NW_020189964.1:2905502-2906859 GCF_900000015.1 Plasmopara halstedii | reverse complement strand
TTAGAATCAATGAATTGAAACACTTCTGCCACTTCCTTTTCACTCAATTCCAGTGCATACTCTCGAATCGCCTTTGTAAACTCATCGAGACTTAGTGAGCGATTGCCATTATCGTCAATAATGCGAAATTTTTCTTCCCAATCCTCGAATACCTATTGCGCCGTGCTCATACAACGAGTTTCTCAAGATTACAAGCGACTGCAACACCTTTTTGGATTCACGAAGAAGTGTCGCCGGTAACACGTTGCCATGACTTATTTCACAGTGATTCTTTACAGAAACTCCAGATGCAGGATGGGCCGTGGGCCGAGAGAACCCACCTCATGTTATTAAAGACAAAATGCCATCTGTAAAGTGGGCGCCCCAGCCACTACGTACTTTAACAGAAGCTACACGTGGCCCCCCAACGAACACAGCTTGTACCAATGGGCGGACGTGCTTCACGCTGATTTTCATAAAACTTTGTGTGAGTGAGGCATTCAGCGCTGCTAATTGCGGATCTTGCGTGTTTAAGCATAGAACGCGATCAAAGTCGCCACCTGCTGTGAGTTTATTGGCAGCATATGAAAGCTGCTCAAGGTCAATAACTGTAAAAACCTCGACACGCACAGATTGGGATTGCAACTTGATCAGACAGTTCTGCACTGCTGCGTCAACGATCTCAACGTCACTGCTTGTCTTGACAATAGCTACATCTTTTTCTTTAAGCGATTCAGACACAGTTATTTGAGTCTGCATCGGTGCAGGTCGTGGCTTTATATTTTCTCGAGGTGTCGGAAGCGTGTCATTTAAACGTTTAGGCACCGAGTTGCCACTGATACTCCAATTTGAGCCGTCCCCTGGTGGTGCATGTACGCCGGACGCTTGAGCTCACCCATGTCTGTGCTAGTAATTGTTGACATGCTTGCGCCCTTGTATCTGTTAGAGGAAATGCGAACCCCGCGCTGGTAATTGGATTATAATAGTAGAAATGTCAAGTGGGCGATATTTGTACAGGAAAGCTATCTCGGTATTGAGGCTTGCGTGTCCGCTAGACACTGCAACTTGGTTCGCTGAAACGTGCTCAATGAGCCCTGTGTCAACGACACCGAAGTCACCAAGTCTCGCTGGTACTGACAGCGCACACGAGCAGAGCCCAACTTCGTCTTTCGCACGTGGTGCAATGACGGACAGTGCGTCCGCGGCATCGAGGGATGTAAATCCTATGCTTGACTAGCCCAAGCGTCGCGCTCCGCACGCTATCAGTGACGAGTGGCCTCGTTGAGGATGTGGAGGTGGGCGACTACGAATCTGAGACTCCTTTTCCCGGGTGGGATGACGAGGAAGGCGAGCCGCGCCAGCGACGTGAGACGAGCCC
>NW_020189964.1:2905083-2905492 GCF_900000015.1 Plasmopara halstedii | reverse complement strand
TGACCCGCTAGTACAATGACATCAGCCGAGGACAGCGTTGTGTACTTTGTCTTGATAGGCTCCAGCACAGCGATGATCTTGTCTACACCAGCGTTTATTGGCCAGTCTTTTTGCGGTGCAAAGCGAATTTTGGCGCCGTTACACCCCCCGGCATAGTCTGTGACGCGGAATGTCGAGGCGCACTGCCAAGCCGCATGAACGAACAGGCCACCATTGTACGCTGCACCGTCACTGCTTCTGTCACTCTCTAGGTTTTCTATCGACTTGTAAAGCAGCTTTCGGATGTCTGCACGAACTGCTTCAAAACTTGGTAGAGTCGCGGGTGTAGATGGTAACGGGTTCTGGAATGGCTGAGCAGGAGGAACGTCATTTCCCCTGCACCGAGAAACAGGTCCCATGTCACGTGACA
>NW_020189964.1:2904642-2905073 GCF_900000015.1 Plasmopara halstedii | reverse complement strand
GTGGCAGCGTTGAGCTTATTGTAAGCATGAACGATACGCCACTTGCCGTTTGGCTTCCAAACACAAAACTTGGGTGACGTATGGGGAGACTTGCTCTCATGCACCATCCCTGCGTCGTGCTTTGCACTGAAAAAGGCGTCAATGACGTCGCACTGCTCCTTGGGCAGGGGACATTGGCGTGTTACGCAGTATCTGGTTCCCGGAACCAGGTCAATCTTATGACGCACACCTCGGTCCCGAGGTAGGACCGAAGACGGGTCTTTGGAGACGACGTCTTAAAATTCCTCTACCAAAAAATAGTACGGATTCAAGGGATTACGTAGGATCGACGATCCACTCCGTGCGTTCAGGCTTCTCTTGGTGTCTTCCGAGACAGCTTCATCCAGAAGCGATGACGGGTTTATCTCCTCGTCCGGTCGTATAATGACCAT
>NW_020189964.1:2903332-2904632 GCF_900000015.1 Plasmopara halstedii | reverse complement strand
CCTCCGAATTGAGTTTGCCAAACTCAAAGCACGCCGTCGACTCCCTTCAGATTGTCGCAATGCGGCGTATGGATCAACCCCTAACGCCCCCGCGAGCTCTGTGTCTGTGACCACTTGAGCTCAGCTCATGACCCTTCTGCTTTCCTAGCTATTGCCAGAAAGCGCGGGGCGTCCTGATCTTTCTGGTCAAAAGCGTCCACGGCGTCTGGGCAATCTTGCCGTAGCGGCGTCTCAACCTCCCACGAGTTTTCGGAGTCGGGATATCCTCGACACTTCACCAGATATTGGGTCTGACCCTGGTGACGACATCGTCCCACTAGACGTTCCACGTGATAGTGGACGTCACCGTTCTCATCGAGATGGGTCGGTGGAGGGCGGTGACGACCGGGTTGACCGCCATCCGGTGACTCGTGTTATTCTTCGAGCCCTTGAGTATGAGATCCTTCGTGATCGGAGCTCCGCTGAGCGTCTGCTGAAGTAGCATATCGCTGTGCGGAAGCTCTTGAGGGTTTAAAGCAAGTCGTGCGTCGGCTGCCTCACATTGAGGGCTACCGCACTCTGTCGGAGCGACTCCTAGGCCTGGAACATGCAAATGTATCGCTGCAGGCGACGGTGGAGTGCTTGGCGCCATTGGAAATGGAGGTTGTTGCACTCCGTGCTCAGAACCAGTTGCTGGTTCAGTTTCTGCGTGACCGAGGACCCGTGGGATTCGCTCTGGCGCCAACGCTTCCGCGATCACATGCGCCGGATCCCGATACGGCTTGAGCAAACCAACGTAAAACATCGGGTGGGTGCACATCCGTTTGGGAAGGTTTAGCGTATACGCTAGGCCCCGCTTGGCAACAGATGTGTGTAGCGCTGCTACGGGCTCTCGGGAGTAAGGGGTTTGGAGACTCGGACAAGAAATTATCACTAAGACTGCGTGCACGATTGCACCGATATTCGTTGATTAATGGCTTGTTATATTATAGCAACGATTCAATGGATACACCACGAATTATGGTTACTCATGATGAGGATCTGAAATATTGCATCCTCTATGAGGCTCACGACACGCCACTCAGTGGTCATCTCGGTCGTGAGAAAAAGTACAACTCTGTGAGTCACCACTTTTGGTGGCGCGAGTTGTACAAATGGACGAGCGCCTCTGTGCGTACGTGTGAGACTTGTCAACGGGTGAAATCCGCTCCAAATGCGGCTGCACCAGCTTACTGGTACCCATTGGGTGCTGGCAGTTCATGAGTTTGGACTTTGTGTTTGGCCTGTCGAAAGATCCAGCGGGCAACACGGGAGTCGTGGC
>NW_020189964.1:2902664-2902824 GCF_900000015.1 Plasmopara halstedii | reverse complement strand
CACACGATGACGCGACATGATTGCGCCCACGATGACGCGTCATGATTGCGCCCAGAATAGGAAAGGCTTAGAGGTAGCTCGGAGTAGCAAACTAAGGATCTCAATATACTCACTTCATCTTTTAAACAGGTTAGAGCCCAAGTGACTCCGACGACGCGTT
>NW_020189964.1:2901801-2902431 GCF_900000015.1 Plasmopara halstedii | reverse complement strand
GTGCGGGGCCGTAGCTCTTCCGCTTAGAGGATCTAAGCTAAGGTCGGTGACCTTCGTTCCATACATTGAACCAGTAGTGGCTTCTTGTTAAGGTGTAGCCACACCACTATGTAGTCACATCAATTTATGTGACCAATCCCTTCATACCAGCGTTACAGAAGCTCTTCGCCGGTAGAAGAGGGCCAGGAGTCCTATACTCGTGTCGAAGAGGCGGCGGATAGCGCGGCGGACTTGAAGTTCATTTTCTTCTTTAATACCGATCCTTGGTACTTATAAATTATCACAACCATATCAAAGTGCAATGTTGTAATTTTGTACCAATTGTGTCAGGGATAGGTGCACAAGTTTACAGTATCTACCCCGTTTCACCCCCATTGAGATGTAAACCACACTGGAGCTCACGCTTACCTTATAACGGGGTTACACGAACCCTAATAACAGGGGTGTGTGCGTGTCACACGAGATGTGCATAATGTGACCACACACCCTAACAAGAATACGGGACGGGGCTAGGTAGCCAGTTGTTATGCATGTATTTAGATTTTACTATATAAATTTAATATACTTGGGAAAATCTATTTTTTTAACATTAGGGTAAGAATATGAATAATAATCAGTTTCGATTCTGAA
>NW_020189964.1:2893228-2893311 GCF_900000015.1 Plasmopara halstedii | reverse complement strand
CAATGCATTTCACGCGGTTGCTCGAGGAATTGCGACAGAGTTGAGAGCGAAGCACTAACTAATGTCTGGTCTTGTGGCGTTGG
>NW_020189964.1:2891159-2893218 GCF_900000015.1 Plasmopara halstedii | reverse complement strand
TTGAAATCAAAGGCTAAAGCTAAAGAGGAGGCCACACCCATGGATATGTAAAGTGTGACCCTGGTTCGCTGGCTGCCAACAAGTATTTTGCATGTTATCATTATTTTTACATTAATCACAAGATGGTTATTTATGATTAGCTTTATAAGTTGGTATTTTCTTTTTAGATGTTTCTTTGTTCAAAGTGAAGAAATCACTTTTGAATAACCAAGAAGAGTTTTAAGTTTCTTGGCGAAAAGAGAGTTATCGAGCACCGCCTTTCGATCTGTTTGTACACGTCCGTACGAATATTAAAGGTAATGAAGGTATGATACGGTTATGATCTGCTCCAACGATGACATGGGGTACCAGAAGCGTGGTCGAACGAGATCCCACGTGCTGAACATGACTGATAGTGAGTTAATTTAAAGTCTCCTTTTGTTGATGTGTGTAATAGCTGGTAAATTTGAATTTGAGGACGTCATGATGTTTTTCGTTTGAACATCTTCCCCATAGATATAATGCTGAGCTTCTCGAATGTGCGCTACGTACAGCGAAATGTATGTCGTGTCTCAGCAACAACCAACTCAAATCTTTTTTTAAAATGATTGCATGATCGGGAATTTTCTGTTTCATTTCTCACAAACAAAATTAGCACTGACTAAAGAGTTTCTCGAATTTGTATAAATTGCGTTGACTTTTATGGTACATAGCAAATAACGGACATTCTCCGCCAGGAACGCTTCTGAGCTATTTTTCCGTATGTCACACAGAATGTAATTCTACTGTATAAAAGCTTCTCAACTTGCAGCCCAGAGCGTACATCAAATTGTACTACCAGTTTATCCTGCCTCTAATGTCATCTCTGCTACCGCTACGGTGCTACCCCCTCCCATATCTGCTGTCCAAGACGAAGACATGCTGACGTAGCAGCGCCCACACTCTGAAGTTGAGATAAGGTCGCTAACCAGCCGTCTGTTCATGTGCTATCTTATTTTAAACAATCAGATTGGAGAAAATCTATGCCTGACTCACCAGTTCAGCCTCAAAGGGCGGCGGGAACGACGCCTCCACATCAGCAATCGTATGCAGCTGCGGCGTTTCGCCTGCAGCCCCTGGTATATCTCTACGGACATCGCAAGAGTGGAAACGTGACCTTCTTCACAGCCCTGTAGCCTTGACAGCGATACGGTGTCTGAGTGATGACGGGTAGCGATCCTTGCTGTGACAAAGGCTGCTTAACCTGAAGTCATTCCTGACGCTATGTACAGCATCAAGACCCGTGTATCCTCCTCGCTATTTAATGTGTCGCGCCCTGCAATGGTGCACGAACTATCAGCAATGACACGGTCAGGTTGGTCATTAAAGATGGAGAGGTTCTACACGTCTACCGCCAACCACATAACATGGTGATGCTTTACCGCAAGTCTGATATTGCCAAACAACGCTTAACGGTCAGCGATGCCAGTATTTAGACCGGACAGTTACGTTCAATTTGCTCAACCCCTTTTGGAAGCTTTCAACGTTGATGCACTTGGCATCCGTAGTGAACAAGTCGCCAGAAATCTATATTTTCAATATTCTAGCCAGCCGGTCTATTTCAACTTGACGTATCGCGCTCCTACAGGCTTCATTATATCTGGAATAGTTCGCTATCATTCCAGCTCTTCAAAGTGCCCAGAAGCTTTAATAGTGAACGGTCAGATGTGTGACCAAATTGTGATCGGTGTGTTACTTCACTCGGCGCGGGCAAAGGGTACTCAGACGACTACCTGAACTCTTCGAAGCCGTCCCCTCATGCTTTGAAGTTTGGACACGACGGCGACGTCCCTTCCCGGCCAAGCGTGAATATTTTCAATAAGAAGAATAACATCTGTATTTGAGTTGTGTAAATTTTCAAAGCGAGCTTTGTGAGCTATTTGTATTTATTCGGAATAGTCAATACACAGAATATATTTCTGCTATAGAATGATGTCTAGCTGATCCGCAAATGATCCTTTCAGCTTCCTCATCCGAAAGCAATCATTTACTAAAAATTAATATGCTGGATACTATGAAAGATTCATGTCAAGCAAGGTTC
>NW_020189964.1:2891036-2891149 GCF_900000015.1 Plasmopara halstedii | reverse complement strand
GCCCAACTCTTAGCACGACCGCTAAGGTTGGAGAGTGCAAAAGCAACTCGAAGTTGCTTGGTCGAGATTAGAGCCGCGTCCATCGCGAGCTCTACCTCTCGAACCCAGAATGA
>NW_020189964.1:2890320-2890643 GCF_900000015.1 Plasmopara halstedii | reverse complement strand
ATAAAATTATATACAAATTCGAGAAACTCTTTAGTCAGTGCTAATTTTGGTTGTGAGAAATGAAATAGAAAATTCCCGATCATGCAATCATTTAAAAAAAGTATTTGAGTTAATTGTTGCTGAGACACGACATACATTTCGCTGTACGCAGCACACATTCGAGAAGCTCAGCATTATATCTATGGGGAAGCGGTCGAGCGAAAAACATTATGACGTCCTCAAATTCAAATTTACCAGCTATTACACACATCAACAAAAGGAGACTTTAAATTAACTAACTATCAGTCATGTTCAGCACGTGGGATTTCGTCCGACCACGCTTT
>NW_020189964.1:2890217-2890310 GCF_900000015.1 Plasmopara halstedii | reverse complement strand
TAAGCTGATGTCCTTGCTTGGCCCTGAGGGCGTGCAACACCTTGTGGCACAAGGCCCCTAGGCAATCGTTGCGCGTCTAGAGGCGCTTTCGAG
>NW_020189964.1:2889549-2890207 GCF_900000015.1 Plasmopara halstedii | reverse complement strand
CCGCCATGCTCCAGACCGAGCAACAGCGCGTGGCGCTAGCCATCTCAAAGCTCGGTGGAGCGCGAGAATGGGCACTGACGTGCGGCACTTCGGTCCAAGCTGCTTTTCCCTCTTGGACGGAGCTGAAATTGCAGCTCTCACGAGTGTTCTCGCCGCCTAATTAGGCGTATCGCGTGCGATCGTGTTTCCTTGCCGCGCGACAGGGCAACAAGGAATTGGTGGAGTTTGTACAAGAGTTGCGAGCTCTCATTGCCGGGACGGCAGCAGATCCACTTCCGGAGGCGGTCACAGTGGCCGTCTTTATGGAAGGCCTCCGCACTGTCGTAGCCAGAATGGAAGTCTTCCGTGTGCATCCGTCTTCATTTGAAGAGGCGGTAAATGTGGCATTGAATGCTGAGCTCAATTTCAAGTCGGCACGACTTGGTTGGAATGCACACTCCAACAGCTCGTCGAGCGGGCAAATGCCCAAGGATCTTAGCTATGCTGAGGATGAGGGATCAGAGCTCCGAGCTGCCGGACAGCATTCACGTGTTCGACGGTGTTTTGTCTGTGGTGACACCCGTCACCTGCGGAACGGGTGTCACCTGCGCAAGGCGCGTCAAGGTTCTTCTAACCATGGACCAAACGCCTACCAGTCGGGTTCGTTGCGAGGAAACTT
>NW_020189964.1:2887778-2887988 GCF_900000015.1 Plasmopara halstedii | reverse complement strand
TTATGGAAGGCCTCCGCACTGGCGTGACCAGAATGGAAGTCTTCCGTGTGCATCCGTCCTCATTGAAAGAGGCGGTGAATGTGGCATTGAATGCCGAATTTTCAGTTTCAAGTCGGCACGACTTGATTGGAATGCACACTCTTACAGCTCGTCGAGCGGGCATATGCCCATGGATCTCAGCTAGGCTGAGGATGAGGGAGCAGAGCTCCG
>NW_020189964.1:2887695-2887768 GCF_900000015.1 Plasmopara halstedii | reverse complement strand
CGACACGTGCTACTATGTCACGTAGCGCAGGCGAGGAAACGTTGGCGGAGGAAGGCGAGGTCGAGAGCGCAAC
>NW_020189964.1:2887533-2887685 GCF_900000015.1 Plasmopara halstedii | reverse complement strand
TCCAATTTCGTCTGGCTTGGAAACTTTTACCGACGCGCTCCCGTTTCTGGTTCCTACAGCGTTCTTCTCCAACCGCTCTTAATTGCGGTTATGGCTGACCAGTGTGGAAATCTTTTTCGAGTGCGCTCATGTTGTTCCTCTGTGGAGCGATG
>NW_020189964.1:2885836-2885900 GCF_900000015.1 Plasmopara halstedii | reverse complement strand
TGTGGATCGATTTATACATGGTCTACCAGCTATGGAGCTTCGGGGCAGTATCCCTCATCTACTA
>NW_020189964.1:2881163-2882532 GCF_900000015.1 Plasmopara halstedii | reverse complement strand
ACATGATCAAGGATGCTGGTGAGCCGCACAAGTTAAGTTCTTCAAGCTTGTGTCCTGGATGTCAGCAAGGAAAGATGGTTCAAAAACCTTTTCCGAGTAATCCCGTCAAGCGCCGCTACGATTCGTTTGAGCTCCTGCATTTGACATTTATGGTCCCATGGAGCAAGAATCATTGGGTGGCAGTCGCTACTTACTTCTGATTGTGGATGAATCAAGTGGATGCATGAAAGGTATTTGCCTAAAGGCCAAGTCGGACTCTGAAGAATGCATCACAAGCTACATCTTGAAAGTGCAGACACAGTTTGGTAAGCGTGTTAAATTCGTCCGTCATGATGGAGCTCGTGAGTTTGCGAGTAACTCGCTAAAGCAATGTTACGATGATCAAGATATCGAGCAGCAAGCAACAGTACCATATGCACATCAGACAAACGGAACTGCAGAACGAGCAATCCGGACCATCGTTACAATTGGACGTAGCATGCTACACCACGCGAAGCTGAACAAGTGTTTTTGGGGCGAAGCAGCTATGGTGGCAATCTACATCAAGAACCGCCTTCAATCACCCAAGGTAAAGAACAAAATACCGTTTGAGATTGTTTATGGGTCCAAGCCAAGTGTCAAGCATATGCGTGTCTTTGGATGTCGGGCCTATGTCCTAACTCCTAAGGAAAAACGACAGAAATGGGATCCTAAGGCTCGATCTGGTGTGTTCGTTGGATATGAAGAGTTGTCGAAGGCATACCGCATCTATGACATTGGAGCGGGACAAGTGGTGATAAGTCGGGATGTGAATTTCGACGAGTCAAGCTTCGGGTTTTCAGCGGCTAGCTATTCCGATGACGAAGACGATGAGTTTGGAATTTTTGATCTTGATTCACTTGACATCATGAAATCAGCGCCCCCATCGGATTTCAGGCTAACAAGGAGGCGGAAAAAGCGATCAGCTACAAGAGATGCGAACCGCATGTCACAAAGCCATCACCATCAGCATCAAAGGGCTAGTTTAGTAGAAACAAGCGCACCCGAAGATCTCTACGAACGGCGTACCAGATATCGACCTATGCAAAAGAAAGAACGCGTTTCAACGGAAGAAGAAGAAAAAGACGCGCAACTGCACAGCGACAGTGATTCTATACCTGCGTTTTGGCGTGTAAGTGCTAATGCGGTGGAAGCTTCTGACTTGTCCGAACGACTTGTGTTCCAAGATGCGATCAATGGCTATGATCAAATCCACTGGCGCAAGGCCATTAATGTAGAGGTTGACTCGATGCAACATTAAGGTGTGTTTCGAGTGGCAAAGTTGCCAAAAGGACAACATGCTATTGGCATCAAGTGAGTTTTCAAGATCAAGCGCAAAGCCAATGGATCC
>NW_020189964.1:2881073-2881153 GCF_900000015.1 Plasmopara halstedii | reverse complement strand
GGTAGCAACACTGATGACAGACGGTCTGTCTCAGGTGTGCTGATCAATATTGGAAAAGGTCTGTTGGGTTCAAGTCCAAA
>NW_020189964.1:2880787-2881063 GCF_900000015.1 Plasmopara halstedii | reverse complement strand
CTAGCCACACGTCCTTGGCGACGTAGACACGCAACATGTATCCAGGTCCCATCCTGAATCCTATCTATCTCAGATCCTATCCTATCTTTCTAAATCAACGAAATCTACTTTTCCTACACGTAACTTGACTATTCCGGCTGTCACTTGATTCCTTGTCGTACCGTCGGCTGCGGAACCGAATAATTGCCTATCCATAGACTTTCAACCAATAAGCAATTACCAACGTCGATGTTGACGCTCCAACATCAACCGTACGATGTTGTTGATTGTTTCAGT
>NW_020189964.1:2879482-2880077 GCF_900000015.1 Plasmopara halstedii | reverse complement strand
TTACCAATTGCTCATGAGAGCGAGTGATATTCCGCTGACAACGGTGAGCACTCCGAGCGGCATGCTCGGATAGTGGCTGGTGATGCCTCAAGGGCTGTCAAACGCACCAGCAAAATTCAATCGCCTTGTGACGAACATGTTCAGGCCCGCAGGGCGTATGCACAATCATACTTTGACGACATTTTTGATCACAGTCGTGCGGAGCTCGGGAGAGCAGATCAGGAGAACCACATCGATTATTCAAGAGCGGTGCGCAAGTGCATGCGCACGAACAAATTGTACGCCAATACAGACAAGTGCATTTTTGGCGCAGAAGAATTTCTCTTTTTAGGGTGCTTCACTGGGAAGCATTGCCTCCGAGCGGATCCCGCTAAGGTCAAAGCCATTGTAGATCGGCCGGTTCGAAAGAACCAGAAGGACTTGCAAAGTGTCTTGGTCTCGCCATCTACTTGCACAAGTATAGCGTAAACTACGCAGAAATGGCCCGGCCATCATCCAATCTCCTTTGAAAGGATGTGGAATGGCGTTGGAACATTGGACATCGGGCGGCTTTTGACAGGGTCAAAGACAGCTTCCTGCATGCACCAATACTGGT
>NW_020189964.1:2877111-2877585 GCF_900000015.1 Plasmopara halstedii | reverse complement strand
ATAGCTTTGGCAAACAACGCGGGCTATCACGCACGTACAAAGCACGTAGACATCAGGCGTCACTTTGTTCGGGAGAACATTCAGCATGGTTTACTTAAAATTGGCTACATTGATACGAAGAGTCAGCTTGCAGATAGGCTAACCAAGGCGCTTGGAACCAAGATGCTCAAGTTTTTGCGAGAGGCAACCGTTATCAAGACCAAGTCAGCGACAAAGCATAATCAACATTAGCGGTGAGTGGGAGTGTTGAAATTACACCGCTGAATGCATGTGGATGATTACGGATGCTGATTACGGACATAATGGTAGTCGCTCATTGGTCTAGATAGATAAGGTTACTTTAAGAAGCTTCTAGAAGGATCTAGAAAGACAGGCTTAGAGGTAGCGCAGAGTAGCGAGCTAAGGACCTAAAAATATTCACTTCGGTTTCTGCCATCTTGTTAACACATCTTATCAACAAAGCGTATAAATTTG
>NW_020189964.1:2876791-2877101 GCF_900000015.1 Plasmopara halstedii | reverse complement strand
GCAGCGTCATCTTGGTTTTGTAGCTTACGCTGTAGAGCCTGGATCTGTCTCCTCATGGCCCTCTTCCACTGTTCCCAGACCTTTCCCGGGTTGGATGTAGCATTGAGATCTTTGGGAACGAGCTGAACTTCACCACGAATGGCATCCACAACATCCGGGTAATCCAGGAGGTACTCCGGGAAGCGCCAGTAGCCGTATCCGTGGGGCTGAGACATTGAACGCAGGGTCACAGTATGTGCTAAGTGGTCACCTGCGGCCTTAAGCTCAAAATACTTGGAGTCGCCGTACAGTGCGTTACAGAAGTCTTCTA
>NW_020189964.1:2872440-2872813 GCF_900000015.1 Plasmopara halstedii | reverse complement strand
GACACTCGACACATCAATGAAGAAGCGGTCGGCAAGAATGTCAAATTCACCGAATCGGTATCTACCCCCAAGAAATTTGACTTCTTGACCGGCAAGGTTCTGGTAAGCTTCTTTTGTCTTCACCCTAATGCGGATGCCACCTTCTGGCGCTTTTGTCAGCTGACCTAGTTGCTGTTGGTCAATCTGCTGCTGGACGACGGGGTTGCCATGGTCCTTGAGTAGCGAGGCGAGAATTTTGCTTGGCGCGGTGCGTGGGAATGCGTGGCCAGTCTCAATGATCATCACATAACGCGCACGAGGCAGCACGTATTAATGGTTTCAAGAAGATTGACCAGATCGTTCGTTACTGTCGTCAAGCCTTCTGCAAGTCCGA
>NW_020189964.1:2872223-2872361 GCF_900000015.1 Plasmopara halstedii | reverse complement strand
TCTCAATTTGCCAGCTACTACGCAAGTCAAATCTCCAGAAGTACTCCCCAACCCCCAGTCATCCGCTCCAGTCGTTACTCCCCTTTTCTGAAGATGAAATATCCAGCTGCTTCCGCTTCTGCCTCCTCATCCCCCGCT
>NW_020189964.1:2872005-2872213 GCF_900000015.1 Plasmopara halstedii | reverse complement strand
TGCAATGCTAGCATTGCGTATGCTTTAAATTTTGTCTGCTTAAGAAGCTAAAGAATTTCATCGGCAAAGAAGACGCTGGTAGCGGTGTGATCTTCGGTGATGCAAACACCGTGATCTTCATGTTGCCGGAGCAGATTTCCCAGCGGTTCAATGAACATAAGGAACAGTAGCGATAAAAGCGGGTCACCTTGTTTAACTCCCCGTGTGA
>NW_020189964.1:2871180-2871294 GCF_900000015.1 Plasmopara halstedii | reverse complement strand
CTCTTTAATACTCACCCGCCGGAGTGATGGGTCGAGCGGACGGAAGAAGTACCTGGAAAAAGTCTCAGCATTTTGGATTTGGAAGTCAAAAGCTGAATCTTGGTTATAGCAACA
>NW_020189964.1:2866752-2866876 GCF_900000015.1 Plasmopara halstedii | reverse complement strand
CTTTGGACGACGAGTCGATGGATCTCACACAGCCTCTCGTCGATTCTGCCCCGCCTCCGAGCGTCAACACGCGTCCGACTATGGCGGACCTGTTGCGGCAGCAAGAAACGATTCGACGCGGTAC
>NW_020189964.1:2860262-2860430 GCF_900000015.1 Plasmopara halstedii | reverse complement strand
TCTTCGAAGACTTGCAGTTTCGTCTCGCCTTCCGTCTTCTACCTGTGCGCTCGAGGTTCTGGTTCCTCGAGGCGACAAACCCGCGCATTTGGCACTGCGTTCGCGACACGTGTGACGCCATCGAGACCGAGCAGCACTTGTTCTTCGACTGTACGCTCCCATCGCAGG
>NW_020189964.1:2859999-2860252 GCF_900000015.1 Plasmopara halstedii | reverse complement strand
TGAACGACTGTTTAAGGTGGTACAGAAGCTGAGGACTTACCCGACTATCGGTGATTTTACGCTTTCCAGGTATCACAGTTGTGCGCGATCCTGGATAAACTCATACTTTTTTCAAAAATGATATGCGAAAATGGAAGGGTATTAATTTTGAAAGGTTATTTGGAAGGCTTTTCAGCCACGTGTCATTTCGCAATTTTCCGACTCCTGCGCGAGCGACCTCGGCACCTCACCACGGCCTCAAATCAACCCGCCA
>NW_020189964.1:2859675-2859989 GCF_900000015.1 Plasmopara halstedii | reverse complement strand
AGTGCCATCGACATATATTCCGCCTCTGCCGATGATAGCGCCACCGTCTGCTGTAGCTTGCCCTTGTAGATCACAGGTGCACCAGCAATTTGAATAATAATACCTGAAGTTGATCGACGCATAGCAACATCTCCACCCCAATTTGCATCACAAAATGCCGTAACGCCGCATGCACTCGATTTCGGTCGCTTAAACTTAACTTCGGTGGTGGATGTATCTTTGAGGTACCGAAGAGTCCGAATTCCGGCCTGCCAATGCTTCTCTCGAGGATTTTTAAGGTAGCGCGATAGAGCCCCAACTGTGACGCAAATATT
>NW_020189964.1:2859406-2859665 GCF_900000015.1 Plasmopara halstedii | reverse complement strand
CCCGGTACGGCTTAAGCAAGCCCACGTAAAACACCGGGTGGGTGCGCATCCGTTTCGGTAGGATCAGCGTGTACGCCAGGCCCCGTTTGGCCACAACCTTAAACGGTCCGACCGTGGACGAAGCTTCGTCCGGAAGACAGCAGTGGCTGCATGTGTAGGCAGGTTTTTTTAATTCAATAAAACCAGGTCCTCGACCTTGAAGCTTTTCACTTTGCCTCCTCCTTTTTCATCTGAATATTGTTTCTGCAGGCCCTGGCTC
>NW_020189964.1:2854100-2859396 GCF_900000015.1 Plasmopara halstedii | reverse complement strand
CTACAGCCTTCTTGTCATCCTTTAAGTGTTTTTCGGTCTCTGCCAAATCTTTGAGCGATAGACGACGGCGATTGCGAAGTTGATCCTTTTCCTCTTCGTCATCTTCGTTATCATTGTCATCTATTTCAACTTCTTGCCCATCGTCCTCCTCGATGTCTTTCTCCTTGATTTCTTTATCGTCGGCCGTTTTAATGGATTTTGATGACTTTGTAGGTGCATTGGATATTTCTTCATCCTCTTCTGACTCAGCCTCCTCGTCCTCCTCGATTTCTTTCGCAAGTTCCTCCACCTGTTCTTCCTCGATATCCTCATCCATCTGCTCCACCATTTCATCGTGTTTTACCTCATTCTCGGCAGCAATACCAGCTTTGATGCCTTCTTCAATCTTCGTGTCGTCGCCGGATGCCAGACCGTCCGCTATCTCTATGGCAGCTGCAGTCTCTTTCTTCTTGGCTACCTTCAGAGCCTTCTTGTCATCAGCCAAATTATTCTCGGCCTCCACTAATTCCTCCGACACCGGAGTCGCTTCTAGGTCTAACTCTTTTAACGCTTCCTTTGCATCATTTTCTGCAGCTAGCCCAGCCGCAACGGCCTCGTCAATTTCTTTCCTATTATTGTTAGCTAGACCCTCCACCAGTTTTTTTGCAGCTTCATCCTCCTTCGCTATTGCTTCCTGCTCGTCCTCCTCCGTATCTTCATCAATCATTGCCGATTCAGTATACAGACGTCGGCTGCTGCCACGGCGGACATGACAGCCTGTGGAGTATGGAACCACAACGGCAAATCCAGCTACTTTGGCGGGACTCATCATTGATACCCCCTCAAGGCTATTAGTGCTATAAGTAGTACTGGGCGAGCCAAAGTTCAATCCCTTTGTCGTTGGCGACTGGGAAGATGCTGTCGGATTATTTTGATAAGGTACTTCCGTTGTCTTCACCGGTTCAGTAGGCAATTGTACAGGCGATGAGTCTGCGAAAGAAAGCTTAGTAGAAATCTTGTCAGCGCTGGTCAAATTTGGCGTCTGCGTCGTATTCGCTGAAGCTGATGGAAGTGGTGCAACCCGTGAGGCCAAATCAGATGATGAATTTTCAGTCAGGTTACCACTGCTGCCGCCGTCCACAATTTCGTTGATGTAATCCATGACAAAGGGCAAGCGAGTGTACACGCCAGCCTGAACCCCACACTTACCGCCCCAGCTCACAAATCCAATCAAAATGTCGTCTTTCGTAATCAACGGACCACCTGAATCACCATTACACGAATCCTTACCGTTGCCATTCCCTGCACACATCATTCCCTCCGTAATGCGATTGTCGTACTGCTTATTGCATTCTGCATTGGAAATTACGGCTACGTTTACTTCTCTAAGCGTTGGACTCACTGTGCCATTTTCAGTGACCCCCCATCCTAGCACAGTAGCCTCCGTTCCAACACGATTGTTCGAGCCATCAATGGCACATAATTTCGCTGTCTTCTGCGTCGAGGCCTTTTCAAGCATTAATAGACCGACATCGTACAAATGATCCTCCTGGTTGTACTTGGGGTGCTGAAATCCTTTGATGACTTTAATTGCCTCGACCGCACCGGAGCCCTTACCTAATTTTGTACCAAAGTGAGCAATGATAGTTTTTTCTGTCTTGATACAGTGACCAGCGGTCAAAATGTATCGTGGGGCGATTAAAGTACCACTGCAGAAAGTCTGGTCTTCCGCTTCGAAGCGGAGACTTGCGATATATGGGTATTTTTCTATATTGGCTTCAGTGCCGCCGTAAATGCGGTTCTTCTCGTTGTTAGAAAGCTGAGCGTGATTGGAAACAGAGGCGGTCGTGGCTTGAGTCTCTGAGAACACGTAAGCATGGACCCCAGCGGGCATTGCCACTGCGACCGCAAGCACCTGAGCAATTTTCATATTATGAGCAGGATCACTGGCCTGATTGAGAAAGCCAAAGTGGTAGAAGAAACAAGGCGATGTGGCTGGCTGGCTATCCCTCCCGTCGTCTAATTGAATTATACGTTAGTGACACAGATGGATTGTGGTAACAGATTATTGGAGAAAATCTTATTAGAGGATGAAGGATTTTGTACCTGTATTAATACATCAGATGTATAAACTTACATGACACTCAATAACTGGATACATCTAACTTACGAAGAGGAATTCTGGCGAGTGAAGGTGCATTGATCGTGAAGATCACATTCTTCTGCGAGGGTGAAGCCTAATCTAGTAAGGCTTGGCATAGGGATTTAAAGAACCATTGAAGCCTTCGTCGAGCTTAGGGACGCACAAAAAGTAGTTTTGAGGTCAGAACAGAGGTCGGAACACATGGTAGTCGATGCCTCAGTTACTGAATTTACATTTGAAGAGGCGGTAGGCAACCAAATTTTCGACTTTGGAGTGGTGCTAGCAGCGAAGGGGCAGTAGTATCCAATTATGTGGCGCAAGTTAAGGATTATCAATCGCTTGAGTATATGCTGAGAAATTGTAGATCACCTTCTGCATCATGCTCGCCAGCGTACGAGGCCAATCAGCAAAGTGTTTGTAATTTGTGATTTGTCTCCAAGTGTGGTGTGATCGAATTTTGAGGTGTGATAATTCATTGTGGCTGTTGCGAATCCTTCTAGCTAGATTCCTTTTCAAACAGTAGCGATATCATCGACCTCATTGTTCGATGCGGCTGCAGAACGGAGTCCAATAGTCACTGTCAATCTTTTTCGTTCAAGCTATAACACCGACATCGTTTATGGCTGTACATAAGATGCGGTGATACTTCATCACCTCGATCTGCTGATTTCCTTTTACGTCTGATCCGAAAGCTGATCTGTTAAAGCATCAATCTTAGAACCATTCGTTTCCAACGATGCGCAGCAATAACAAGTGTACTTACGCAATATATAGTGTCATTAGGCAAAGAGACTCGAGATAAAAAAATTCGATGATTTCGCCGCGACACTCCAAAGATACAACCTCCTCTATGATGTGCTGTTTCGTCTGGCAGGCACGAATGCAGAGATGAGAAAAAGTATGAAGATTGTCATAGCAAACTTGATTTCTTATATATCTAGGATAATAGAATTGCACATACTTTGTCGCTAACGAAGGCAATAATTAGTGATCAGACTAAATATTATACTAAGAATTTGATTTTAACATAGTCGGAGCCGTTCAAAGGTTGGAGGACGAGTAATCATTGCGTGCGACCATATTTCTCACAAGTTGAATTATCGCGATTTCCATCCACAACTGGTCTAACCTCGAAATTCATTACGCCGGTGCAGTATTACTAGTAGCTCCTTTACAAATGCAGAAGCTTGCTGTATGACAAAAACAATAAAGTTGATTACAAAGCTACGTTCGTCAGCACTTTCGGCTGTTAGAGGCGGAACATATTCTATCCTTGCTTAACATCAAGCGCATTCACTACAATATGGCATCCTGACTGAGTGCATTAACGCTTGACATGGCAACGCGCTGATAAATAGCCGTAAACCTACATCATGTTAAAATGTGGGCCTTCTTACGTAATATGTACGAGCTATTTGTGTTGTCTATGTGAACTACATATGTGGAGACTCAGGATAACAGAAGCGATGAAGAAGACTGGCTTCAACAATAAACATGTGAAGCAAAACTTTTAGCGCGTGCTACAAACTGCTGAGGCACGGGTACAATCAAGTGGCCGACTGCAATGAAGTTTGCAACTTAAAGCAAATGCAGTTAGAACATGCCTAAGTAAATGCATTTTGACGCTTGTGCGGTATCATGGTCTGGTGTGAACATTTGTAAATTTGTGTGTACAATCTAAACACTGGGCATTATCTGCAGGCCTCTCTTCACCAAAAAATTTGCTCATCGACATTCATAGCAAACAGCAATATTCGTGCCTGGTGGCACCTTCCGGCACTTTTTAGATCCGACATGAAACCCGTGCTTGATAACAAGCCTGACACAACCTCTCACTCGAAAAGAAAAACTTTGCACGGTAATAATGATTGGTGAAGGACCAGATGATATTCGAGAACAGGTAGAACAGACATGTCACTGCAGGTATACACGACCGTAAAAATGTATTAAATTTCGATCATTCTTTCAATATCCATTAACGTATCAGTTGCAACATTTTCATTTTTCGCTTTCCAGAACGAGTTCCAGAACATTCGACGGAGTCGAAATTTAGTAGCGTTCTAAATAGCTTAAATTGCTCTGAGGTGTCAGCTTAAGCGCACTGATGACAAATTCTCACCGACGAGAAGAACAACCGTTTTCTGTGCATATGACGATCAGAACTCAAAGCAAAAGTGGCCACCTAAAGTAAGGTAACGGATGCCTCATGGTCATGGCGACCGAACTTGTGGTGGCTTCAAAAGAAATGTAATGAGTGCGACGATTTCGGACAAAGGCAATTTTCGTTGGAGCAATTTAATCTTAAGTGTCTCTTCTGAGAGCACATGACCCCACAAAGTCACTGTTGAAAACTTTGCAATTTTGACCAATCAGATCTTATATAAACGTACATGTGGCGGGTGGAGATCGTTTGCCAGTTTGTGTCGATGCCTCAGTCAATTTGCTTCGGATATCGCACTCATGATAGTCGTGCCCCATACTTCTGACACATGGGAACGATTTTTAATGAACATGATTCCGTTTGATTTAGCCCACATTGTGTGGCAATAAGTCGCAAGTGAAAAATTGCTCAGAATAGCTCTGCACGCTCAGCGTGGCAAGTGGCATGACGTGGCATGAAAGTACGAATCGAAGAAAAAACGCTGTTATGAGAATAACCGGCGGGCAACATCCGTTTCGGTCTTGTCGCCTTTAATCATGTTGCTGACCTCATTTCGTTGTGGATTTGTCCCGTTCTCCTTCGTTTGTGTGAAGTCTGCGTCTGGAAAGTGTCCGACGAGAACGTCGCTAAAACGTGTAAAATGTTCATAAGACTAACTCTTCGTCAAAGATCACTCACAGTATGTGATTAGCCCATGAAGGTCAGCTCAAAATAGGAGCTCGATATGTGGTCGACTTCGTGGACGACTGGTCGCGTTCCGTTAAGAATACCTCTTCAAGCAAAGTTGTAACGGAAAATGATGAAAGGGCGAGTACATAGGTGTGTATCACACAAGTTAGTGTAGTCACATCGTGGTTTGCCAGTAGTCATGCTTATTACTAAATTAATTAGGTTTTGCCATATTAAATATGCATTACTATATTAACTCTCCGAGCCTAGGTTTTTGGATTTCGGCAACAAAAACAATTAAATATGGGAGAATAAAAAAAATGCCCCAACTTTTGCCATGTATA
>NW_020189964.1:2848210-2854090 GCF_900000015.1 Plasmopara halstedii | reverse complement strand
TAGCCGACGTCGAATTGCGTATCGTCGTCTTTACCGTCTTCGTCACAATGCTGCCGTCCGTCTCCTGCGACTGGAATACCTCAGTTCGCATCTTGTCATTGAAAGTGGCGCATGATCCTGCCGTTGTTTCCTTGGCATTTTTACTCTTTGTCTCAACTTCAGATGCATAATAACCCTCGAAGTCATTTTGCAATATCGCTTCGGGTGTAATTGAAGTCGTCGTTTTGCCATCAGCTGTTTTCGTTTGTGTTGTCTCAATTTCAACCGGTGGAGAGGGCTGACCAGTAGGCAATAATGCCGTACTTGGGATAGTCTTTTCCATCTTAATGATGACAGATCCATCGGACTCAACTGTTCGAAACACCTCCGTCTTGAAATCTCCAAGTTTTTTGCTGGGGTTATTTGGCTCCGTCTCGGGTTCGTCGAATGCGCGTTTGCTCTTTTTTTCGCTCAAGGCCTCAAAATCAGTGACAAGCGCTGTCATTTCCGTTTTGCTATCCTCTGCTTTCGTCACCATATCTGTTGCATTGTCGGTCACTCTCTTGATATGCGGATCATTCTTAACAACTGTCTTCTTGTCTCCACTGGCTGTCAATTTCTCTTGGTCCATTTCGACCGATTCAGCTCCTCCCATAACTTTGTTCTTAACACTTAACAGCAATTTGACACTTTTAACAAGCTACTTTTGCGCTGCGACCTAGCTTCTTACCCACTCAATCTGTAGCACGCAAAAGCGAATATGGTGATGACTTTGAAGTCAGAAGATCGTCGTGAATCAGGTAGTCCTGATTTTTACCAATCAGCATTGAGAAGTCTGCCATGGGGTGGGCAAAGTAGCAAGCACAACAACAATGGACCAGCATTTTTTCAACTATACCACATCAGAAGGATTCATCTTATATAAATCATTACGCAGACGTGGTACTACTACCTATAGAAATTAACGCGCCCAACGGATCTGATGTAAAAGTTGAAGAAAACTATTTGTATCTGCTGCTACGATATGTACGCGTAAAATATGAAATTTTATCTGTCAGCTCACCATACCAGTCCACCACATCAATCAAACGTCCCGTTTGATGGTCGCAGCTGAGTGTGGAAAAAAGAGGTCAGTGTCAGATATTTTATTGGATCGACGCAATCGTTGAAGTTACGGCGACCAACCCTGTCCTGCTATTTGATTTAGAAAATCACATTCATACCTGACTCCCTTACATCAAAAGTACAGTAGAATTTTATGCTGTGCAATATTTGATCGCATCAGGTGATGCGGCCGAAGTTCTATGACATGAAGCATAGAACAGGACAGCCGCATGAATGCCGGGCTAAGCTGCGAGCGCGCGCATCAGCCTTATCAGATATATATAGGGCGCCCAAATTTTTAAAGAGCCTGAGTGTAGATATGCCGGTGCTCTGTTCGAGGCAGACGGTTGGCAGCAATGTATCTTAGATGGACAGAGTACAAATATACCAATAGGTTACGCTCGGCCATCGAGGTGCAGTAAATGTTTATGATGACAAGTGCGCAATTCTGTTTTTGACTTTGCAAAAAGCTTCTTCTTGCAAAAGAGTAGGAAGTATTCGAGACAAACTGATTTCCTCTATTCCAGTATTTGTCGCGATTTGTGAAGCTCAGTCCTTTGAGCATGTCCCCCAAAATTCTGATCACATGTGACTGTTTTTGAAGCCTCAAGCTGCCCTAATTATGAAAGTATTGAATCTTTATTCTTGCAGTCCATTAAGCAAATGTGGATGTCATGTTGATGGGCAAAATCTGATTAAAGTTAAAGTGTGCAGTATTGTGCATGGGGTTTTGTAAGGTAGTTAATAGTGTTGTTTTTTAGCATTGTTGTCGCAATCCTTACACTACCTAAAGCGAAAGTTCTGCCTGTTTTATTGTCCAGGACACTCTTCCTTGCAAACTTGAAGCATTATTTAAGATGACAACTCTTGCTTTATAGTGGACGCGCCTTCCTGATAGCCCGCGTATACCTCATCAACCGGTAAGAGGCGTGACGTGACCAACTCGGCGGTGAGAATTCTTAACATGATGCATCACTGAACAAAGCTTTTCTCAATTCAAACATGAAATCTTACTGTTCCTTACAATCTTGTGATACTATGAATAATGCACTCTTGGTATTATCAGTGTCAATTTGGTACTATACAACGACGTACGTGTCTGACGTGTCGGGAATATTGACGATACTTGGCTGGCTGTGAACCGAGAAATCGGCATCTTAAATGTCTTCTCTCATTCCCGATTATGAAATTGATGATAGCCAAGACCGACGTTCTTACCGTCATGAGCGTGTAATAATACTGACACAATTGCAACTGATTTCATTGATTTGCTTATGAAAGATGAGAGTGCTGCGTGTTTGAATCAAATAGATCACTTCTTTATAGTCTTGATGATCTATTGATCTGAGTATTTCGATCGTGTTTCTTTATTGAAGCTGTACAACATACTTGATTAAGGCAATTGGTCATCTGCTTATTATCAAAGGGTCGTAAGGGCTGCTTATAGTTCTTCAAAGTCGAGTATAAGACTAATCTCATGTCGTATGTAGCCTGAACTCCCAATATTGAAACGTTGAGCTAAGTTATGCGATTTGTGACTCGAGCTAGGATTACTAGGTTAAACTATGAGACGCATTCGTTGGTTCAGATAATTGGTAACTGCGTATTCTTTTTTGTTTGGGAGCTGTCAGCTCAAAAAAACAAATGAAAAAACAGTCGTAATTCTCAAGTCGGTCAATATTGCAGCTTGATAGACCAGATTTAAGAACTTTTTCACAGCCATTTGACCATAAGTGACGCGTTTTCGAGCTTGCCTTCTTCAATGGATAACATGTCGTTGTAGGCCACCGCGCCGGGTGGGAAAGCAGTGCGTAGTTCAAACGCACGTAATCGGGCTTCTGGTATTTGATCCTTCACAAACGTCCAGACCATGGCTAGCGAGTCCGTCTTGAAAAAGCGTCGCGTCAGCCGAGAGCCATCAGGCACGCGAATCTGAATACGTGTTACATCAGGGGCACAAGCTACGGAAATGGCAAGAGCCGCACGTCTTAAAACATGAGCCACTTCAAGCGCATCAATTCTCGCACATACCGTCAGGTTCTGGGGTCAGTGCCACAAGAGATTGTTGAGCCTTTTCCTCGAACTCCATAGGATCTCCAGCTTGCTTTACCTCGCCATTGTCATTGTCTTGTATCGATGCGGCGATTGCTGCAGCCAGCTGATCATCTTCAGACACATCCAATAAGTCGGGTTTTGCCTCCTTTTCAAGTTTGTTCATAAGTTCATAAGAATCAATCACTCTACTAAAAACCCATTCATACCTTTTTTTGCTCAATCATCGATTTATCAATTGTGTGCATGCAGCAAAAGTCCGATACTACTCAAAACAAAACATTGGTCATACAAATCAATCTATAGATAATCCGATTCATTGCCGTACATTTTTCTGTCATGTCTTGTGGCTCATAAAAGCCTGACCAGCGCTGCTGAATTTCTCCTGTCCGTGGGTCAATAATCATCACGATCGGAAGCGAGTCGCGATCAATCTGGTACAAGCTGCAAAACTTTTTGCCATGCTCCCATGTCCAATAGTTCTATTAGCAATGTTTTGTCAAATTTCAAGCTGTCCCGTTTCAACTATTAAAGAATGCACTAAGACACGTATCGTACTTGCCAGAACACGAAACCACTTGCCACAAAATTTTGCACGACATCGTCACTCCACGTGTCGCGGTTCAACATGTGACTTGCAAATACAATTTCGTCTTGAATGTTAACCAGAAGCCATTTTCCCTGAAATTTAGCATTTGTTCGAGCCTACAGACAAACAGCATGACAACTGAACCCCTCATATGTTGAAGTAAACAACGCACTTCTGCATAGCTTCCTAAAAACATAATGTTAGTGGGCGGTTGATACAACGTGTTCAGACCCGTGTGCTCATTGACATGACCGTCTGCATTGCTCAAATTATTCGTTGATTCCACTGCTCCAAGGCTGCCGAAAGCCGTGGAAATACTGCTGGCCGTTATGGCCGCGATACTCTCAGCCGCAAAGTCGCGATTTTGGTCGCGCAGGTGCCGCATAGGCTGCACTGCAATCAATAAAGCAGCCAATATCACCATCTGGTTAAATAAAGCCACTGCAAGTACGGATAACATACTGAGACCCATGTCCGAATCCACGAGACGCTGGCGCTTTGATGGATCAGGCGCCCGCACTGCATTGTCACTGCCGCAGAAATAAATTAGTAAAACTCTTGCTAAAATTCACAACTAGCAGCAGCTGAAACGCACTCTTCTCCATAAGCTGCTGCGATAGCTGCAGCGGTGGCTGCATCGATATCCATTGAGCTTGTTGGCACCGGATGATGACTAGCGGGGCTAGGTTGTGCTGCAGTTTGGTGTGGAGCTATAAAAGCTGAGCTGGAGTTTTGCCTTCCGCTCTCCATGAACAAATTTACCTGTCCGGGTAAGGTCAGCAGAAAGAGCGTAAGCGCAGAAGCTGCTAAATGACTAGAAAATTACCGTACCGCTTCGTCTAGATTCCAGTTAGTCAGCTTTCGTCGTAAATTTTGACACAAAACACTTGAAAGTAAAGCAACACATAAATTTGTTTAGAGCTGAATATTGCTCCAGACCTCAAGGAACTGCAGCGCGGTGCCAGAGTTAGCACCTGTAATGCTCATGAACCTTTAATAGTAAAGAAATTCATTATCGTTAGGTTCAACTGAAGGGTTGGAGGTAAAGTGTATGCGCACGAGGCTAGCGCGTCTTGTGATTCGGGTTCGTCCCCCATATCGATTATGCGATCAAAGTGAAATAGTAAAATGAAGAAGGGGTCACTCAAATGGGCACATTATCTCTTTTTTGTGACATAATGTAGCTTTACAAAAGCTGATATCGAAATCATAGAATTTTTTATGTACTGCTTGTTACATACATTGTGCGCTAAATGCTGAAAGTTGGGTCGTGCATTGTCATTCTTCTGTGAGTCTTGATCAGAAGCTGAAAGTGGAGATGAACCATAACTAAAACTTGACGGTAGACTCCTGTGAACTGTAACAGAGGGGCATCAAAAATTGCCTTGTTGCGGTTGAGCCAAAGTGTCCGCAGAATGACACAGCGGACAACATTGAAGAGTCGAATAGTCGTGCGCAAGCCATAAGAAGCTTGTCGGGCTGTTGGGACAGTTACTTTATGAAGGAAGAGAGCTTGGGGCCAACCAAACGCTAAATTAAATAGGCGTGAAAATGGTGAAAGAAACAATCGCCATAAACGTTGTGCCGTAGGGCAGTCCCAGAAAAGATGGTACGGAGTTTCCAAAATGGTACAACCATGAACACAATTTGTATCTTCGGTTTGCCAACGATACTTGTATCGAAAAGCTTGGCCATTGTGTTCTGGGAAACATAGGAAATCGGAATAAACCGGGAGAATGTCACGTTGAAGAAATCGCTCAAGCGACCAATGGGAAGAGAGATACCACTACACTATCAAAACTTAGGTTTTTTCGCTGCCACCTGAAGCATTGGTTTGTGCGCTACATGTCTGGACATTCGACGGCCACGACGTCGTTTATGCCTCAAACACGGTTATCAAGCGCCTTCTGCTGGAACACGACCCACCTTTCCTACCGCTTCTTCAGCTTTCAACTCCGGACGTGGTTGTCGATTATGGGGCAGGTATTTTTGCTACTGAAGTCATGGAGCGTCCGGGCTTTATAGAAGAGCAAGCGAGGGACTCTCGAAGTGTTGATTCATCCAGAATCACTAGGGAGTACATCCCTCGGCACCGCGGACGCACTGTCCGACATTGCATCGCGTGCGGGAGATGAAGTTGGGCTCTGCCCGTGTGT
>NW_020189964.1:2844094-2848200 GCF_900000015.1 Plasmopara halstedii | reverse complement strand
AGAGCGCCTATCCAATGAAAAGCATCGGACCAGAAACACGATCAAACAATCCAACGATAACGACTACATAATTCATGTCCATTCATTTCAGTTGACCAAAACAATAAAGCTCACTTCTGAATCTGCCAAACACCACAACTCACGTCGCTAAGCGAGCAGTGGCAGTGCCATTCGATTGAGCTTTCAGCGCCTAAGCATACAACTAATATCCTTCTATCGTAGAGCGTTGAGCATACCCAGCTTAATTACCTCCCTACCAACCAGCAATTAGTTGACAATCCACATAGGCGCTACTAGTAGCCCCGTCCCGAAACCGATAAGGATCTTCCGTGGCTTCTCAGAGCCCTTCACGGTCACTTTCACGACAAACATGCCCGGCTTGCATACATGATCCGAGTTCAAGAGCACGGAGCTCTTTGGGTTCGGGCCCTGCTGCCCTCTACATCTTTGAGACTCAAAAGAACTCAGTTCTTTCCCAGTAGAGCACCCCGCGCCTCTGGGTGTTGCTGTTTCCCCGCAACAAATCATACTGGTGAGAAGCGAGACATCGGTTCGATGAACCTTGATGCGTCTTGCACAGAGACAAACAGTTCGAAGGAGACAAGTGTCCCCACGGACAAAATACCGCCGGGTGTATGAAGGCATCCTGGCAGCTCGAAGATCTGCCGCCTCTTTCTCAGAATAGCTAGGATCCATTGGCTCAGGCCCGCTCGACGAGCTACTATGGTGTGCATGCCAACCAAGTCATGCCGACTTAAAATTAAGTTCGGCATTTAATGCCACATTTACCGGCTCTTTGAAGAAGACGGATGCACATAGAGGACTTCCATTTTGATCACGACAGAGCGGAGGCCTTCCATAAAGACGGCCACTGTGGCCGCCCCGGGGAGAGGATCGGCTGCCATCCTAGCAATGAGAGTACGCAACTTTTGGACAAAATCCACCAATTCCTTTTTGCTCTGTCGACCGGCAAGGAGACGCGATCGCGCGCGGAGTGCCGGTGAGGCTCGTAACAGCTGCAGACTCAGCTCCGTCCAGAAGGATATCGCTACTACAACCGAAATACCGCACGTCAGTGCCCATTTTTGCGCTCGACCACCGAGCTTGGAGATGGCAAGCGCCACGCGCTGATGCTTATTCTGAAGCATGGCGAATGGCGTAGCCATCTCGGCCTCTCTCATTTAGACTAGGAGATTCTCTCCATCCTTACCCTTGAAGTTTTGGACGCTCACCATGAGCGGCCTGGGTTGGGTGGAGTCATTCGTCGTCGACGGTGGCGTCACGGACACTGTCGACGCCGACATCTTCTGCTCTAGGTGCTCTAGCAGACATTTCTATAGCTCAAAAACTCCACTGTTGACACAAGTATCCCTTAACACTGGCTGCACCATGTAAAATTTCCGTATAAACGTTGTCTGTCAACACACGGTTGATGGTTGCAGCCGACACACGCTGCAAGTCTCGCCCGAATCGAATTCGTGTTGGCAACCGAGGAAGCCAAATCAGATAACTCCATCCCGTTGTTTTGCTTGAGACCCTTTGCAAAAAGTCGTGCCTTGAGTTGCGGTTTGAAAACTTCTTATGTCAAATATTCATGTTGATTTAGTTGAACGAATGGTCTTTCATCGTGGCTTCATGATTCAGGATTAAGTTTGCTCATGGGATCGAAGCTCAACTTCCATGGCTTTACGACACATTACCATAATATCGCTATTCAATGCTTAAGCCTATGTAGTCGGTATGTCCGTATCACATGAACAGCATCGGCAATGGCTCTGTCTTCGCCAATTCTAGCAAGCCTAGGTATAGTTGGGTCACCACTACTATCTCATAGTCTTAGCCGCACCTAAGTATAAGAATCAAATTTGGCTCACGTATTCATTATGTTCGCTTCGCTCCACCCCTCTTCTTATGTATGAGGAGGTGAAAAATACTCTACTAGCTCCAATCTGCTTTCAACATAGCGTTCGGAAGGCGTTGGCTGTGGAAAGCCAATGCTTGGTGTACGCTCAGTATCGTATACTTCGACGTCTGCGACTCTTCTTCAAAAAAATTTGGTGTATAGAATCAAATTGACGGTTGATCAATTTGAGTCTATACATTGCCATCATCACTGCCCTATATATCTTTGATGATCCCTTTTAAACGTTGTCCTCGCGTATTTTAAATTCCGCCTACTTCACACTCCTCCAGCCTCACCTAGCGAAGCATTTGACTGTGGTTATTTCCTAGGCAAACATATGCTAACCCTGCTTAGCCGAGAAACACCTTCACATAAAGCTCACATACATTTGAAGTTCGTGAGTTTTGGCCTTGCTTGCTTTGCATCGTTAGCATGAGCATAACTTTGCGAATCCAATATGCGCAAGTGATCTATTGAAACCTTCGTCACTCGCGATGTCTGGATGGGCTGCCATTGGACAATTCTCAAATAAATTGCTATTTGCAACGCGACCCCCCATCATTCAGTCGAAACGATCTTGTAGAAAGTCTTACTGCGAACCTTCGCCCCGATAGCCCTGCTCATGCAGCACACCACTCCATTCTGCTATGGGCTATATGGAATGAAGCGCTGGTTTTCGCGCTCATCATGTGTCATATAGAACAACGAACATGCGCCTACATTGAACACAACAATCTGAAAAGCGTATGAGTTCGACTGTGAGCATGTTAAGTGGGTGTTCAAGGGCTGACACACCGTAAGAGCATGGGGTACGCTTTACTCTAAACGCAGCGCTTTACCAAAAGAATTGCGATGATCAAGCAAATAGCAGAAACATTGTTTGCCAAATGTTCAAAGAGTATGGATTCAGTCACACCATTTTCTTTACGCTCGATGGAACAGACGACACGTGTGCCAGAGTGCGTGCAACAGAGATTATGGGGCCAATGCGAACTCCTCGTGGTAAGGTACGAAGTAGGTTACCACGTGTGCGGGTAATATATCGTAATTTTCCGGACTAGAGTATGAGTGAAGTAACTTGCACGTTAAGGAACTCATGACGCTTCATAAAATTTAATGGGGTGTTTGCTTGAGATATTTGAGATCCGACAACGGGACATAACTCGAAAATGTGGCGATGATAGACATACATCGTCGGAGCGGCATCGTCCACCAGCGCTTCATTCCATATAGCCCTCAGCAGAATAGAGTGGTAGGGTGCTTGAGCAGGACTATCATGGCGAAGGTTCGCAGTATGACTTTCTACACGATCGTTTCGACTAAATAATGGGAGGTTGCATTGCAAATAGCACTTCAATTGACAAATTGCCCAATGGTCCAACCCATCCCGACATCGCGAGGGACGAAGGTTTCATAGATCACTTACGCATATTGGATTCGCAAGGTTATGCTCATGCTGACGATACAAAGAGAGTAAAGCTGAAGCTCAAGAACTTCAAATGTACGTGAGCTTTATCTGTATGTTTCTTGGCTAAGTAAAAATAAGGGTTAGCATATATTTGCCTTGGAAATAACCACAGTCAAATGCTTCGCTTGCTGAGGTTGGAGGAGTGTGAGGTAGGCATACGCGAGGACAACATTTAGAAGTGATCATCATATATATATAGGGCACTAATGGTGGCAATGTGTAGACTGCAATTGATCAACTGTCAATTCGATTCTATATATAGAAAATTTGAAAAGAAGTAGTCGCAGACGTCGAAAATACGATATCGAGCCTACACCAAGCGTTGGCTTTCTACGACCGACGCCTTCCGAACGCTATGTTGAAAGCAGATTGAAGCTAGCAGGGTATTGTTCATCTCCTCATACACAATAAGAAGGAGTGAAGCCAACATAATGGATACGTGAGCCGAATTTGATACTAGTACTTAGGTGTGGCTCAAACTATGAGAAAGTAATTGGCGAAGACGGATCATTGCCGATGCTGTTCATGTGATGCGGACTTACCGACTACACAGGCTCAAGCATTTAATATGTAACGGGGTTACACGTTCCCTGGTAACAGGGGTGTGTGTCACACGAGATGTGCATGGTGTGACTGCACCATTTACATTTTACTATTATACTTAGTAAGTTAAAAAATCTAAACTTATAAAATTAGGTTAATAAATAAATAAAAATCCTTTTTGAATTTTAAACC
>NW_020189964.1:2842873-2844084 GCF_900000015.1 Plasmopara halstedii | reverse complement strand
GCAAACAAATCCTTCTTAATCAAGTTAATATCATATCGACCAGAATTGAAGCCGAATATATTGGTACCTGGTCAAGCTGCTGTTTCAGTTTCTCATAATCAGACCTTTGCTTACCAAAAACAAGGCTGCGGTGAGAATTAAAGAAGCTGGCATATTCTTCTCTTCAATCTAACTCCCCACATCAGACATCTTGTATATTTTATTAGAATTAGCGCCTGGGACTTCCACACCTGTCAGACCATATGCATTGATGATCTTTTGTAGACGCAACATATATTTATTGACATTGTATTGCTGAATCTTAACCGATACATCACCAATGAAATTGAACATTTCCGTATTTAGCATCCTTGGATCGTCATTTACGAAGCAACGCACCCCCTCGCTTAAACAATCAGCTACTGATACCGACACAGGAATGTGTTTGTTCTTGAAGACAAAATCTTTCCCGTGTTGAGTCGCGGTAGACTTAAGAATGGCCTCAAAGTAATAAACGATGAAGTGATCAATGTAATGATCAGTATTCTTGATCGAATACTTCGTAAGCAGTGATCGTAGTACGTTCTGAGCTGTATTGTAGTTAGTTGGCTCAGCTGGGAAACTTTCGATATTCACAAGCTCACACTGATTCTTTTTTTTATTTTTATACTTTCAGGAGTGATGAAAACCATTTCACCCTTAGGACATTGATACTTAGCCTGAAGCATATCAACGTACTTGATGTAAAGAGCATGATTGTCGAACGATAAAATATCCATCGCTTCATACCCCTTGTCCGATCTACGAATGCATTCTACACTCCCGAAAGCTACATTCATGCTGTATACGATATTACCGAGCTGGAAGCAGTTCTCAGCCTCATCGAACTGTAGTAGGTCAATAGGCTTGAAGCTTCTAAATAGACTCAATGTATACTTCACTCCCTTGAAAGAGCAGTAGTGCTTGAATACCTCCTTCACCTGAGCCTGAATTCTGCGGGGATCCTTCTTTAAGGCTTGGAATATATGCCAGACTATACAGTGAAAGACGCACTTGTTGTTGGTCTTAGGGAAGTTGATTACATGAATGTTTCCGCGGATCATCCTAGGAATCACAGCGTAGCTATCTCCAAGAGCATGTCCGCCATGGTAGACAAAAATCTTGAATGCAGTGATCGCCTTGAGCATATCCAGAGCTGGGATAGTCCAGCTTGTCAGCCAACTCCATAGACA
>NW_020189964.1:2841118-2842863 GCF_900000015.1 Plasmopara halstedii | reverse complement strand
ATAAAGCAGCACACTAAAATCAGAAGTAGATGGAATATACACGATAATTTTCTGGGGTGAAATGATTTATCCACCTATACATCCATGTCTACGGTCTATAAGACCAAGTTGCAACCGAGCTACATCGGCTAATCACGGTCATAGCAATAAAAGATTCGATAACACAAAAAATACAGAGAATGCAGACAAATCCTATGTAGTCTTTGGGATTACTGAAGCCATGCTACGATTCAGCCTTTACAAGCCAAGGACGCTGTTGCCAACCGAACAATATCCCAGAAGCTAGAATACTCTTTGCTCCGAAGCAGCGTCGCGGTTCAAAACCACAAAAAGTTCCTTAAGTCAGGCAGATCCATGGCAAAGCTCAGAGAGAGTCCAAATCTGGTTCATGTCAACTCTGGACGCACGCCATGATTCTCGGAGAGGGTCTACGTGCCGCCACAACCGAGTGAGCTCTTGAGAGCTAGTCGTAACGGTGTATTGATGCTTATAAGTAAGGGACAGCTCACTTCATGCGCGACATATAATATATTGGGTTGTGCACAAGGCGTTACTAGTGCCTGTTGAACTTGAAGATTATCCTCAGTTCGAAAGTTAGTGGGAGAATGAGGGCCACTGCGACAAGGTTGTCGCACTGCCGCGGTAGCTTACGACCTGACGTACCTTAGCCTTTGTCTCCCTTGGAGAAGAGGCAGGGTCACCTGTCGATGCGCACTTTCCCACAGTGATAAACAAAACTTGAGGTGAAAAATCTTCTGAGGTGGTCGCTTCTCCAGCCCTCTCATAAAGACAAGCGACGCTGCCAAGTATAAATCGGACGTGGTGGGTTGTCACATCGACATCCACTTTGCTAAGGGATGTAACTTGTTCAGATGGATACAGATGTTCCCCTTATCCAGTTCGCGGTTCGAGTATGACACGCATCGGCAATTATAATGGCTTCTAGATTTCAAGGGTACATCTCCCGTGAAGCGTAAGCGTTTCCTGAACCGCTGCAGTTCCAGGCACAGACAGTATTACTGCGGAGTGATAAACTGTGAGTTGTGAATGCGGTTACAAAGCAGCTTTTTGTCGCCCGTTTTAATCCTATTGTGCGCGAGGTGTCTACACACATATGTGTGTAGCGCCAGCGCGGCAAGCGGCTTCAAACAGTTCATAGTGTATTTTGACGTGACAATTTGATTAAGAGTCGGCCTGACTCTCGCGCTTACAGCCAAGCAAGTGGGACTCGTTAGCCAAGACCAGCGCATTGGTTCAGAACCGGACATCGTCGTGAGTTTCACGCCTCCCCTGATGGACAAGGACACGAGTCCTGAGCTCATGGAGCAAGAATGCTGATCACAATGAGAATACCTGTTGGGGACGGCTTGGCCTTGTACTACCAGGAGAGGGCAAAGTGTTTGGTCGGGAACTAGCGAGCCATCCGGATTGTTCTTGCCGAAAAAAAGTTCAAAAACGCTCCACGACAATTTGCTTAGCGCGTAAATTTCCAAGACCTCGCTTTTAGCGATGTTTTTTTGAAGCATTTGATATGGCCCACGAGATCACACTGCTGATGCAAGTATGATCTCATAATGCAAAAGAGGCGGGTGATGTGTAAGGAAAGGGGTACGCAGCCTTTACTCATGGAGTGGTCACTCCTGCGCAGTGTAAACCACAAAATGATCTGCTTATCAGAAGAATGGTGTAGCAGGGCAGGTACTCTGTAGCTGAGTATACTCTTTCCTCTAAAGAGGCGACTCAGT
>NW_020189964.1:2840656-2841108 GCF_900000015.1 Plasmopara halstedii | reverse complement strand
GAGCGATTTAAGGGAACTTCACTGCTTAAGCGAATGCAAACGTCTCGGCGAGGATATAGGAATCTCACCGTGCACATGACGCTCAATCCCATTGATTTAAATTTACTAGTACTGCTACGACGTATCGCCAAGCTCATATCAGCAAGTTCGATTTGATCGACAGCCCCCTGGGATCACTTCGTGGTTTGTGCATAGCCACGATGTGGCCCGAACAGCTGTATCTCTATCCAATTAAACGCCACTGGTATATAAGACGCAATGCAATATGTCAATATAGAATATACCAGATTTACTTCAGTGGTAATTTGGCATCCTTTGCTCTTAAATCAAGAAGGTCTGATTGACTCAAAAAGATAGAGACCCCATCCGGCAGAAATATATGTTTTGTGCACAGTTGGATTAAATTTGACCAGCAATTATATACTAGTCTTATTTTTACTTCTCCCGCAACG
>NW_020189964.1:2840238-2840646 GCF_900000015.1 Plasmopara halstedii | reverse complement strand
GAGCTTAATATTGGTCAATCCCCGCAGCACCGCTTATATTTTCGGACAGAGGAAGTAGCATTCTTCGTCGAAAAGCACCACATAAAGATAAAAAAGCGTCAAAAGCGTCTCCAATCTTGGAAGTGTCTGAATCGATGTTAAACGATGGAAACACAACACTGCTCAATATCCTTCCTGACTGTCTTGCTTGAGCAGGATCTCAAGTTGACGGAATAACCAAAGTTATTGACAACGTCACAAATCCAGATCATGTCATTAAGAAGACAGTGGACTCGCCTTTGGCATTTAACAGCGCCTTGTCGCTAAAGATGGCTGGCTTTGGAGATGGCGTTGCGGAGTTTGCGAAGCTACACGTAATTAACCGCGTGCTGAGTGCGACCCAGCCGAGCGAAGATGTCACGTTCAACG
>NW_020189964.1:2840007-2840228 GCF_900000015.1 Plasmopara halstedii | reverse complement strand
TCGTACAATTGTAATTCTGTATATTTGTGTAAGGGTCATGCACTGTGATATTAAGTAGTTATAGTATTTCGTCTTCAGGGTATCATTACCAGCATGATGCCATGCGTTCTTTCATCATCAAAGTTGTCAATGAATTTAAGAATTGATCCCATATTTAAACTGTATTTCTATCGTTTTGCATTGCTCGTTGTTATGTTCTTCAAACAGTACGAACGTGAAGT
>NW_020189964.1:2839920-2839997 GCF_900000015.1 Plasmopara halstedii | reverse complement strand
TATTGATATGATAATGTTATGAGCAATTGATGCAATAATCATTGCCACTGCGTCAAATAAAGCCGGAGAATTGAATT
>NW_020189964.1:2831935-2832974 GCF_900000015.1 Plasmopara halstedii | reverse complement strand
GCACACGCTTTCAGTGCCGAGTGGCCTCGTTGAGGATGTGGTCGACTATGAGTCTGACGACTCCTTTCCCGTATCGGATGACGAGGAAGGCGAGCTGCACCAGCAGCGTGATACGAGCCCTGCTCGCGCCTTGCGGACCCGATGTCCTTTCCCTTACTACTCGTCAACTGAAGAATGTGGTGGATATCACTAATGACCTCGGCGGGGAACAGGGAAACAGCTTGAAGCTATCCATAAGGCGGCTCTAGCTCGCCCATCCACGGTCGGTCATTGACCCTCTTGTGGAATATGGCTTCCGCCCTGCGGATCCCGCTTTGAAAGCGAAGGACGCGGTAACTCGATCGTTATGCGTCCACATCATCGGGCCCTCGGCCAGAACGGATGATGAACTTGCCACACGGGAAGCTCTTCTTGGTCCCACAAGAAATTCCGTTAAACGATTATTATCGCACTCGTCTAAGTGTTCAACGAGGTGGCTCTCGTGTACACGCAATGCGGATAATACCTGGAGTGCTCGCCCCTGGCGAAAGCACTACAGATGACGAAGCGTTCTTTAAGCGATGGGTGCAACTGCACCGGGAACTTTCCTTACTGTATAACTGACAGTAGAGCCACAAGGAAGTGGACGTGCGTGTGGAGCGACACCTCTGATGTTTGCCAAACTACCGTCGACTCTTCGGATTGTCGCCCTGCGACGTATGGGTGAACCTCTAACGCTCCCTCGAGCTCTGTGTCTGCTACCGCGAGAGCTGAGGGCCGCTGCTTGAGCTCAGCTCGTGGCCCTTCTACTTCCCTGTCTTTTGCTGGGAAGCGCGGGGCGTCCTGATCTTTCTGATCAAATGCGTCCACAACGTCTGGGCAATCTTGCCGAAGTGGCGTCTCAAGCTCCCTCGAGTTTTCAGAGTCGAGATATCCTCGTCACTTCACTAGATACCCTGGTGACGACGTCGTCCAACAAGACGTTCCACGTGATAGTGGACGTCACCGTTCTCATCGAGAAGAGTCGGTGGCGAACTGTGACGACCGGGTCGACCCCAGT
>NW_020189964.1:2831013-2831137 GCF_900000015.1 Plasmopara halstedii | reverse complement strand
CTGGTCTGCGTGTACCCAGTACGCACCAGCAATAATCTGATTTGACCAAGCGCTGCTGCGGCATACGCTCATACACCCTGAGTAGCCACAGGAGTCAGTAAAACATCTCGAGTCAGCTTATTCT
>NW_020189964.1:2830823-2831003 GCF_900000015.1 Plasmopara halstedii | reverse complement strand
CCTTGATCTTGTATCAAAATTGGGCCATTGATCGATGTCTGTTCATGCTGTAGCCTCTAGCAGCTCCCACCCTTTTTGAATCTCTACTAACACCAATGCTAGCTTGTCCATTCCAAGCGCTAGGATATCCTCGGCATTTCTTTGAGTATAAGTGAAACCCCAGCACATACGAGAAAGTGC
>NW_020189964.1:2830629-2830813 GCF_900000015.1 Plasmopara halstedii | reverse complement strand
CTAATTATGCAAATCGTTGGGAGTTTCATAACTCCTCCTGGTTTCCTTAGGTACGACTTAACTTGTTTCCAACACTCCTCCCTCGTCCACGAGACCACAAAGCACGCGGAGTTCTCCAAGTTTAGTCGCCGACAAAGCCTTTGTCATCAAATCGGCCTTCATGTTTTCACTCTGTACGTATTTT
>NW_020189964.1:2830479-2830619 GCF_900000015.1 Plasmopara halstedii | reverse complement strand
CAGGACCTAATCCTCCAAACGTAGACTCCTTAACCAATAGCAGCTGCTTGATTGTCTGCGTCTTCCTCTTCTTTTGTGTCTTGTCGTTTGACAATAAAGTCTCTTTATTTTCAAAGTATTGCTTTACAAGCTCCATTGAT
>NW_020189964.1:2830067-2830469 GCF_900000015.1 Plasmopara halstedii | reverse complement strand
ATCAAGGCCCCATGATGACTCGTTCGGAACAGCATACGCTTGTCGAACGACTAAATTATGCGTCGAAGAGTCAATTCCTTTTTGCAATTCTGAGTATAATCCAAACACGAGAAGCAGTAACTTAGGTAGCAAAAGAAACACACACCGGCAATGCTGAACGTAGCTTTTCTATAAATGAGAGGAGAAAAACAGATCTTCTACTGATTTACGATCGATCGAGATAGACACTACATTTGATTCAGAAATCGAATATACACCTTCGTATTGCGTAAGCGCGTAAGCTATTAATTTAAGCAAAATTCGTCAATGCCTCCTTGATAGCCACCTAGAAAAAAACACTTGATTAATATCGTTTGATACTGCATCTGGCACCTTCGCTAAATTCGTATTACCCAGTACCAT
>NW_020189964.1:2829385-2829896 GCF_900000015.1 Plasmopara halstedii | reverse complement strand
CATTTTTAACTTCAAACATTTTGTTCCCTTTAAATATCGTAGAATTCTTTTACCAGGTTGTAAGTCTTGTTCTCTTGGATCATGGGTTCTTCTCGTCATCTTGTGCACGGCAAATGACAAGTCTGGACGCTTGCAACGCAAAATCCACAACAAACCCCCCGCTAGTGACCTGAAATTCTTTGGATCGTGCAATTTTGGGTTGGATTCGTCACATAAATGCCCAGAATCAATTGGAGCTTTTGTCATTTTTGCGTCATTCATTCCATATTGATTTAAAAGTTCATTAAATAGATATTCTTGATCAAGAAAATAATCTTTTTCGTGTTTAATGATTCTCATTCCCAAGAACTTGTTCACTTCTCCCAAATCCTTAATTTGTAAGATTTTTCAGTGAGTCAAACACCTTGTTCACTAAGTCGTCATTAGTCCCAGTGACCAATAAATCATCCACGTATATTCCTACAAGTAATATTCCACGACCATCCTTCCTATAAAATAAACATGGTTCAAT
>NW_020189964.1:2828933-2829074 GCF_900000015.1 Plasmopara halstedii | reverse complement strand
GGTGTGATAGGGCCCTTGATATCACTTACTATTACACTTCCAATGCGATCGATAGGTGTATTACATCCTGTATCATTCCTGGGCTGTTTGTTTCGTGTCTGCTTGCCTTCGTGGCAAGCTACACAGACTTTCCGTGTGTCG
>NW_020189964.1:2828266-2828386 GCF_900000015.1 Plasmopara halstedii | reverse complement strand
AGGTCAAGATAGCTGTTAAGCAAGTGTATCCCGTACAGCTACTTGGAGATAAAGAAAATATGTGCGGCATTAAAACTACAACGCATTTAATGGAGTTTGTAAAGCAATACTTTGAACATC
>NW_020189964.1:2828156-2828256 GCF_900000015.1 Plasmopara halstedii | reverse complement strand
GCATCGAGAAGCTCTTGTAAGCTTACTTGATAAGTCTTTTCTTCAAAGTTCGGGTTTCACCGTGTTGGTTTCCCCAGGAATCCACTTAAACAACGGTTGA
>NW_020189964.1:2823049-2828146 GCF_900000015.1 Plasmopara halstedii | reverse complement strand
AGTCTAAACGACTCAGGTGTAGATTGACTACAAGTGCTACCAAGTGCAGCGGGGCTGACGTAGCTTTGCGTTTTGAGGAAGTGTAAGATAGGTCACGGACCTTTCATTCTATACTTAGAACAAGTACGAGTTTAGCGGATCGCAATCCGCTTACTCCAAAAGTAATTGTTGCCTTAATCAAAGGCTAATCAACTCTTCCGTTTAAATAAAAAACTGACTTTATTGATTTTTATCTGCGGCAAAGCCGCCTAATTTTAAATGCATAGATTTCCATATATAGTAAAATTTAAATACATGCATAACTACTGACCACCCAGCCACGTACCGTATTCTTATTTGGTTGCAGTCACACCATGCCCATCTCGTGTGACACACAGCCCTGTTTTCAGGGTACGTGTAACCCCGTTACAATAAGCGGATTGAACTTGAGGAGCTCTTGTTTAGACAAAGAGACTGTTCCCGAAAAATGCCAAAGAGTGGACAAAACCATGGTCTTCAAAATTAGCACTCTTCCCGAAAGGGTGCCTGCGCGCTATCTCCAAGTAGCACAGAGTTTCTGGAAGGGGACGAGAAGTTGATTTAGCTGGAACTGCGGGCTAATGCTTGGCCCAACGGCAATACCGAGAAGCGTTGTATGTTCGCCATTCTTCAGAACTCGAACACCTAACTCATGAAGGGGGGGTTTGGAGTTCATAGTCCGCGGACGTCCAGGTCTGAACGGAAAAATTACCGATTTGTCCACGTTAAGCCGCATACCAGTCGCAGTACAGAAGTCGTGAACTCGGCGTGAAAATTGGGAGTATGTTAAAGGTTATTCACCAAACCAGTGACATCATCGGCAAAGCTGAGGATACGGTGGGACGTGGTGCGAATTTGATGGCTGTGTTGGCACAAGTAGCCGTAAATAGCAGAATAGTGGCTCTTAAAGAGTACAAATAACCCAGGGGATAATTGGTCGCCTTGACGTACGCCGGCGCCTAAGCTGAAGAAGTCCGAGCATGAGGAGTTAATCAACACTTGAACGAGGGTACCGTGAAAGAATGTCTTAACCCAGTGTCGAAAATTGCATCCGGAACCCCAGTGAATAAGAACTTGATCTAGGGCATGCCAATTGACACTATTGAAAGCTTTAGCGAAGTCGAGGCAAATTGCTCCGGCTGGAGCTCTCAAACCTGTTTGCCGGCAGTGTTCCGATAAATTGGAACCAGCGAAGAGCATGTCGGATGTCACGTCCAGGCACAAATCCAAATTGGTCTTCGTTCAGTAAACTAGGTAGAACTTGATTGAGACGATAGACTGATGCCTTTGTACCGAACTTAGCGTCTTGATTCAGCAAAGTCAAGGGTCGGCAATTCTTGGGATCCGAGCATGAGCCTTTCTTGAAAAAAGAAGAGAGACATAGGCACGGCGTTGAGACTTAGTCATGCGACCCTTCCGGAATTGGGCGGCGTAAACCAGCCCCAAGACCGATTGGATGGGAAAAAGCTGGTGGTATTCAGCTGGAAGTCCATCAGGGCCCAGTGACCTCCCGCGGGCGGTATGCTTGATAGCGAAAAAGAAATCATTGGCCGTAAGCGGCGCATCGAGCATTGCAACTTGGACATGTTTGAGCTTCCGATGGCTGTGTCCGAGTATGTCTTGAAGCTTAGTAGAGTCGAAGTGCTGAGGTTCGACCTAAAGGTCTCGAGCATCCGATTGGAAGATCGTGCCCTAATATTGACGGTGGGCCGACAAGATGGTAGCGGGGTCCTTTGACAATCCCAAGGGTGTTTCGACTGACAAAATCGATAGCTTTAGTTCCGTCGCAGTGGGAGCCCGGAAAAAGTGTTTGGAGGAGTTCTCACCGGAAGTAGTATCCGAATCGAATTTTGAAACAGTGTTTCGTCCGCGAATTGCTGTAAGAAATTCAAAAAGGCTTGTCGAGAGGTGTCCCTTTGGACTCGGTTGTAATTACTTGAGTCCAGCGCAAAGAGGTTTTCACAATCACGAGAGGCAGCGAGTAGAAATCAAAGCTGAGCGGCTGTAGCATCTTTCCACCGTTTATATTCTCAACGAAGAAAGATACGATCCCGTCGTTTGTGCTCGTCGAACAAGCAACCTGGACTCCTTTTTGGGTCGATTGTGGCAGCCAAACGGTTGAGTTTGATGAGAAGTGATCTTGTATTCGTTCGCAACGCAGTAACCAAGGTGGGCACCTGAAAGGTAACGACTTGTCCGTTGGTATGGCGTCAGATGAAGCAGTGAATTCGACTGGAGTGTGATCTGCATTGCCAAAGGTCTTGTTCCGTAAATTTGTTGACGAACGAATAAACTTGTCGTAGAAATCAATAGAAGCGAGGCAATAGTCGATACGATTCTTGGAGTTCGATCCCGTAAATTTGCGCTTATATGGATTTTAAAGGCGCCAGAAATCCCGAGGCTGATCATCCAGTCAAAGCGCTCAGGCTCGGCCGGCTTTGTGGTAAGTGGCTCCGGGCGAGGCTTGGTCCAAATCGGGATCGATAGTCATGTTGAGGTCACCCATGACTATATGGACCGAGGAATCATCAAAGTGGCGTGGTAAGGCTTAGAAGAACGCTGCACGGTGTTCGGGACGGACTGGTCCATACACCACATGAAAGTAGACACGGAGGTGTCCTAAAGTGGCAGAGACAATCATATAGCGATCGTACTCTTGTGTGAACCTGGTAGTGTGCTACCCTGTAACTTCAGGAGTGGAAAGTCACGGTACTGACGAGTTTATGGTGGTGTGATCTCATCTGGTTTTGTAAATGTTTTCGATGATCTTTTCCATTCTGTAGTAGTCTCAAGTTATTCCTTTTGTGAAGCTGTCTGAAGCTTGAGCAAAAATGCTATATGTTTAGTACCCAACTCAACGCTTGGTGGAATTTGATCTCGAAAGCATACTTTCTTAGGCCTAACTTTGTTTGGCACTTGAATCTAGAAGTACACATTTCTAAGAACGATGTGACGTGCAAACCCTGGGCTACCAACTGCGCCAGTCTATAAAAGCAATCGGGTTGTCAAGCACTGCAATGTTACGGTGTTTTAGCGTCTCAAGCTCCTGCTGGTGAAGTAGCCCCAAATAAACTGCTATTATTTTGTTGACGTACGTGATTTCATGGATACCCTTGCACATCCGCTCGAAAGTCGGCGGTTCCTTGCAATACAGATTCACGTCTGTGCCAACGTGACCCATTGTTGTCCAATTAACTGCTGCACGCTGACTGATCCACTATCACAATCCGAAGATCGCGCGTTCCAACGGCAATGCCGATCTGAGTGATGAGATCACGGATTTCCTCGTCCGAGACGTTGTATACCTGGCTAAAAGATCTTGAGATGAGGTAAGAAGGGCCGATTTGCACGTGTCGTTGAATCCATTCGCGCATTCGCTACCATCGAAAACGGCTCGGATTTTTCCGTGCATAGCCTCAGTCGACATCATTTGGACTGTTGCTCAGTTGGAATCCGCGGCCAAGAGTAAGACCTCCGGTACCATGGTCAGCAGCTGACACCATCGCAGAATTAGTAGTGGTCAAGCACCACAGCCACGGCTTCATCGAAGGCAATGGTCTCTTTTGCCATAGAACCGGGGTCATTTGAGTGACCGGCATGATCAACGCGCGAGCCTTCAATCAGGATAAAGTAACCGTTCTTCTTGGCTTGCTTGTTCTGGCGAAGGAGACTCCGAACGATATCAAACATTTCGGGAAGTCTAGGATTCCGAGCCGTAGAATTGTTTGTAGAAAGTTCACGAAGTCGATCAACCTCGTACATCATATGGTCGTCTTAGAATATACCAAATAGCCGAAGAGAGCACCCGTGGCAACGTTGGCCGACTGATAATCGAGTACATCTTGGTGATTTTACGAAAGTGATTATCCGTTCGACCTCAAAACCTATAACATTGAATCGTTAAAGCATTTTTCATCACTAACAAGCAGGAAATTCAAGTAAATGTTTGTCACATCCTGAGCTGCAATGTCGGCCTCAGAATCCTGATCAAGAACGTGAGCAGCGAACGAAGCTGGTCGTGCATGCGTCACACTGCAGGTCACAATCATACTAGTTACCATGCCTCGAATCTTGGCAGCTTATAAGATTATGCCTAGAGGTTGCCCAAAGTATCTACAGCGATTGCCTAGTCGTACGTTTTAAATCCCGTCGAGGAAGCAATTGCTGATGAAGCTGAATCCGTGATGGTACTTTGTTGACGAGTAGTTTGCACTGTCCCCATAGGTGAGAGTCGATATGGAGGCGTGTTTTCAGCGTCGGATCTAACACTATTCGACGTTGGGGCCAGTTCCGTCAGGAAGCATCATAATGACGCTGCGTGGCGTGTCCTCACTTCGCCGATTTTAAAGTCTTCGACATCGATTGTTGCGTACTCGTAGCGGTAGCGGCGCTTTTCAGTGTAACAAGGGCGGCACTTGCGACCAACGCTCGATTCAACATGTTTGTCAGATTGGATTGCTTCGAGGACACGGGATCATGCGAAATTCACAATAGTGAAGGGATGGTAGGCAAGAATCAACAAACTTGCTCCTGCATCAACGTTGTCGCTTTGAAGTGGAAAGACTTGAAGATAGGTGACACAATTTAAGAGTATCACCTTCAACAAACCTAGGGTGTATTCGACTACACTGTCAGTCTGTCTGAAAGCCCGATAAAATTACACTTAACTTATCAATGCGATGTACATGGCGCCCATTATTGACGGAGTCTCATTTTGGCTAAACTTGTATGGCTTACCACCTGTTGCAAACTATCGATTTAGGTTTGCGTGCAGATATACTTTTCGAAACTCTAGTTTTGCCGCTAGACAGTAATTGTGTTGCAATAAATTTACGTAGCTACCAACTCGCTTCAAATAAGTTTTCTCGGCCCCCTGGAACTCTACATTTCACGTAACGCCATTTTATTGAGTTATCTGATGATTGTCACCTTGCGCTTGTGACTCTGGAACATTATATTGCTTCGATCAATTTTTATTGTTGGTCCCTGAGTGCAATTCAAAATTTATCCACTTCTTAAATATGTACTCTCAGCACTCAAGTTTTGCTTGCTAAAATCAATTAATATATCTCAATTAAA
>NW_020189964.1:2797486-2823039 GCF_900000015.1 Plasmopara halstedii | reverse complement strand
GTGCGCATGCACTCGAGCACCACTCTCAAATGGACGATGTGGTTTTCCTCATCTGTCCTACCGTGCTTCGTACGACTGTGGACGAAGTTGTCGTCGACGTATGTCTGTGCATACGCTCGGTGGGGTCTGAACAATTGTGTCGCAAGACGATTAAAGTTGCGTGTGCATTTGACAGTTTTTGGGCATCACCAGCTACTCCCAGAGCATCCCGCTCGGAGTACTCACCGCTGTCAGCGATATATCACACGCTCTGGTGAGCAATCGTTAATACCCATCGACCAAGTCGAACGCACTGTACTTTGTACAGCCAATTATAGTGCTCTGGAGAATATCCTTCCTAGGAATAGGCGTTTGCGTCGGAATGGTGACAGCTTGAGCTTACTATAAGAGTACGGGATACGCCATTTGTGGTTTGGCTTCCGGACACAAAACCTGGGTGTCGGATGGGGAGACTTGCTCTCACGCACCATTCCTACATCGTGCTTCGCACAAAAAAAGGCGACCATGACGTCATACTGCTTCTTGGGCAGGGACCATTGGCGTGTTACGCAGTATTTGCTTTCCGGAATGCGTCGATCTCATGACACACACCTCGGTCCGGAGGTAAGACCGACGTCGGGTCTTTGGAGACAACGTCGTGAAATTCCTTTACCAAAGAATTGAATGATTTCGAGGGATCCTTCAGGATCGACGAGCCACTTCGTGCGTTCCGCACCCTTTTTGGTGACCTCCAGGACAGCTTTAACCAGAAGCGACGACGGTTTGATCTCCTCGTTCGGTCGTATAATGACCATCTCGGCTCAATTGCCTTCCTACGAGGCACCGCCGAGCTCTTCGAGGACATCTTGTCCAGCTCATGAAGAGTATCCACCGTAGGAGAGCCTCGAGGGTGACGTCGCCGTCTTTGTTCGCCGTCATACCGCTGACGAGGGTGAATAGCTGTGCGCGATCGCTAAAGGCAGACACACCCTGGGTCAGGGTCTAGGCCCTGCGTCGTGCAGATAAAATACTGCATCGCCGTCTACCGTCTTTAGAGGTATTACGTCTCGTCGAGATCAGTGGGAACACGCACTCAGCGTCGTCAGTGTCCACACTTCCTGCTCCGTCGGAGCCTTGATGTATTCAACAACAACATACGAAGAGCTGCTATTTCCACAATTTTCGTTCAGTGAATACCGTGCCACTCCACGCGCATCAAAAGGCCTTGCCCAAGATGCCTCGGACCTCGTCTGACTCTGCCACCCTGGGGGCTTTGAAACGTAGCAGTGGTCAGTGAATTACGTGCCACTCCACGCGCATCACTGGGGCATCGCCCTCGATGCCTGGGACCTCGTCCGACAATGCCACTCTTGGCGTGCAGCAAATGCTTTGGTACTTGATCAGTGTTCAGTGGGTTACGTGCCACTCCGCGTGCATCACTGAGACCTCGCCCTCGATGCCTCCCTCGGCCCTTGGTCGACCATGCCACGCTTGGCATGCAGCACCTGCTGTAGTACTTGAGCAGTGCTGAGCGGATTACGTTTCACTCCACGTTCAGCCCGCGAGCCATGGCCGGGACCCTGTCCTATATATCTTCAGTGTTCGACAACTCGAATACTCCGATATCCAGCACTGTAAACAGTTCCGGTCCAGTGCCCGCGCGGGTTCATGACTCCACCAGGAGACGTGCATGTAGCGCCCTAGGTCTTCGACATCCAATCAATCCATGGCTCATGGTGTCCCAACCATGCCATACCAAGGATAAGGTCATACCTTAAATCCAAGTCTAAGACTAAGCAGCGTTCCACGCTATTGAAGTCAAGAAAATTGACACCGCGGTCCACAGGACCCTCAGCACAGTGACACAAGTCCCTGTCGCTAAGCAAACGGCGACGGGGCCACTTAACCGCGCTTTCAGCGCCTCAGCATACAGCCGACTTCCTTCGATCGTGGAGCGTCGAGCATGGTTGCCTGACGCTCTGGAATCGATAAGGACTTTTAATGGTTTTTCAGAGCCCTTCATGGTCGCTTTTACTACCCGCAAGCCCGGCTTGCGTACAGGTTCCGTGTTTAAAGCACGAAGCTTTTCGGGGATACGCCCCGCTGCTCTTTACTACCTAGAGGCTCAAGAACACTCAGTTCTTCCCTATAAGGACGCGTCACGCCAACTGGGTGTTATCGTACCCCGCGACAAACCAGACTGGTGAGAAATGTGACGTCGTTTCGATAAACCTTGACGTGCCTTGCGCAGGGGACAACCAGTCCAAAGGTGACAGATGTCTCCACAGACAAAGAAGCACTGTCGGGTGTTTAAACGCTGTTGGGCAGCTCGGAGCTTTTCCCCTCTTTCTCAGCATAGCTGAGATCCATTGGCTCAGGCCTGCTCGACGAACTCTGAGGGTGTGCATTCCAACTAAGTCGTGCCGACTGAAAGTTAAATTCGGCATTCAATGCCACAATCAACGTTTCACAAGAAAAACAGATGCACACAGAAGACTTCCATCCTGGCCACGCCAGTCCGGAGGCCCTTCATAAAGACGGTCTCGGGGAGAGGGTCGGCTGCCATACCGGCAATGGGAGTACGCAACTGCTGAACATAGTCCACCAATTCCTTCTTGTCCTGCCGGGCGGCAAGGAAACGCGATCGCACGCGATACGCCTAGTTAGGCGGCTAGAAAACTCGCAAAAGCTGCGGCTTCTGCTCTGTCCAGGAGGGTAGATCGCTTCCACCGAAGTGCCGCATGTCAGTACCCATTCTCGCGCTCGACCCCCGAACTTAAAGTTGCTAGCGCCGCGCGCTGTTGCTCATTCTGGAGCATGGCGGATGCCATAGCCATCTCGGCTTCTACCACCCATTCTCTCCATCCTTACCCTTGAAGGTCTTAACGCTCCCTATGGGCAGCCTGCGTCGGGCGGAGTCACCTGTCGTCGACGGTTGCGTCATGGACGTACTCGATGCCGACAATGCTCAAGCAGAGCATTTTCATAGCTCGAAAACGTCTCTCAGCGCGCGCTTATCGCTTCAGGTCGATGCGAAGCAAGGTGTTGCACGCCCTCAGGGCTCAGCAGGGACATCAGCTTATCAAGCCCGTTCTGCACGCCCTGGGACAAATAGGAGAATCGCTCCATCTTCCCTGAGGACCAGTCGTAACGACTCAGTTGTAGAATGACTACAAGTACTACCAATTCTAGCGAGGCTGCCGTGGCTCTTTGCTTATAGAAAGTATAGAGCGAAGTCGGCGACCTTCGCTCTATACTAGAACCAGTACGAGTGTAGCGGATCACAATTCGCTACCTCCAAGAGTACCCAAAGTCTTAACCCAAGGCAAATGTACACTTCCGTTCAAAATCGAAACTGTATTTATCTGTTTTATTTGTGGCAATGCCGCCTATATCTAAATATCTAAGTTTCCCCATCAAATAGTAAAATTTTATTAATGTTCAAAACTACTGGCAGTCCCGCCACGTAGTGGCTTCCTGTTACGATGTAGCCACATTATTGTGTGATTACACCGTCTTGCGCAATCCATTCGTACTATCACACCAGTTTGTGTGACCCACCCTTTCATACCAGGGTCCGTTCCACGCTATTTAAGGTGTACGTAAACCCTCATGTTCCTGGTAGCAGGTTTCGTCAATCCAATAACAGAGTCTTAAAATGATTTTAAACTCAGTGAGAATATGTAATGGGATTGCTGCACCGAAGATTTCGTGGACCTTGCACAGAGGAAATTTTATTGATGGGTCGGCGTTTGAGAGCGCAGAGAGGCAGTATTCGAGTGCTCTATCCAGAAGCGGAACCGAGATCCTCTTAAGTGGCCAATATCTATAATTGATCTACCTCAACTGTAGCATGTTTGAGGACTGATTCTTTTCATACAAGACTAAATATTAACGTTTGACTGTATCGAAAGTTAAACATTTTTGCTTTCCGTGAGGCTCACGGCCTACGTAATCCTTGGGCCTCTCCTTTACGAAGTCCCATCATCTTTAGAAGACTCGATACGTTGTGACTTATAAATATCCATGTGAATGCGAGTTTCATACAATTGTGCATTGCACAATTGAAGGCGTGCGTGCATTACCGTAAAAAACGTACGTCGTCATGCTCCCCACCAAAATATGAAATACATTACGGTTAGTACTTCCATTTCCGCATAAATATTGCGCAAAATTAAGTACCCACTGCACGCGAGGGTTTAAGTATTGGGCTCAAGATTTCTTGCTACTGAGAGCATGTTTGCGCTGGAAGCGCTTTTTCTCTTACCAGATCACATGGCTTTTTGAGCCTCTGAGAATAATGCGGGTCACACACGCCGAGCTCAATGAGGATATGAGGTATTTTTTAGATGTCAACGGTCACAACTACTTTTCAAGGTCTGTGCCAACATCTTTACCTTCACCTGGCGACACGCGGTCGAGCTATTTACGCACAAACTAAGCGTTTCTGTCCTTTTCCTGCAGCGTAAGCGCACAGGCTTTCCGCCGACTATCGAAAGCCAGAACGTCGCTTCGCAAGCGCATCTTATCCACAAAGGTCGTCACGTCATAGGAGTATCCCTGCGTTTAGAACAGTAGTGGTTGGTAAAACCCGTACCCATTATGTGAGATGTACCCAAGGTACATCTTAGGTACTGAATGTCAGCGAGAGTGCCGAAGATTGGCGTACCCAGTTCGCTCACTAGGTGAGGAAAACACTGCGTAACGTCCATCCTAAGGCTTTTTAAGCCAGGTTCATTAGAGTGACGTTCGACAAGAGCGTCGATCCATGCTTGACTTTGCAGAGTGCAACCCACGACGGGGATGCCGAGGTGAAACCCACGTAACCTTCCTTTCTTGATGTTGGAAGCCCCGCTCGTTATCTTGAGATTTTTTACGGGAGCCGATCAAGTGTCAAGCTCACAACAAGGTCAGTACCTTTCCCAGGTAACCCTGCCTCTTCTAGAGATATAAAGGTCGAGAGTGGGGCAGGTCGTTTAAGTGAAAGTATCGTTTCGTTTTCATCAAACTCTTATAGCAATACTGGTGTACCCATTTGTCCACTAAACGTTCTCCGTGATAGTCGACAATTCCCTGACCATCGAGCAGTGCCGGCGGAAAGTAATTCTTTTGTAGCTGGATTTTGTAAGCTTTCTCGGATTGGCGGAAAGTCGAATCTTTTCAAGAGTGTCGGCGCGCGCATCTGAAATTCAATAGGTCAGATTTAGCATGCGCTCTTTATGCTACACTACCGTATCACGTGACTAGATGCGCACCCAGCGATTCTAAGCCATTTTGCTGCTCTGGAGCAAAGGATGGTAGATCCGTCAACATCGGAGCGCCTCACAAAAGATTAGGTAACATGTGCTTGATCGTGATTTGACTTCAGTAAGTCCACGTAGTGCACAAGATGTGTTCGCACTCGCTCCGGGGTATCCGAAATCAAACTCATTCTCTTTTTGCTACGATCAACGACGATCCGGGGTAGCGTAGTTCAGGATGTAGCGTTGTTTTAAATCAGTTTTACAGGGCGCAGACACAGCATGTTTAGATAGATTAACATTTTTTGATCGAACCCTGTTCCGCGATAAATGTTCCTGATTGTATTGCCTGCGTATCGGCGTGTTGTTCATTCACATCCAAGCAGTCGGTCATAGTGTTGCACAATCAGTTCTTGATGCTCAATCTCAGTGAGATGGATTCCATGATTTTGGTACGAAATGCTACCTAGCTCAAATTTGCATCGGCCGCTTCTCCGTTAATCACTTTGAGGCAGACTCATGTGAATCCGAGGGCTAGTAAAATCGTTTACGAAAGTTTTTAAAGGTATGTGCAGCATCATTAAATCAATAGTAACTAGTGGAAGCAACCCGGTCCAGCATCGTGGTCTACCCGCACTATACACTCTGCCACCCAATTAACGCGTTCTGCCTAACCATCTATATGAGGTATTCGTAACACCTTTAACAAAACTTGACAAACCTTCATTATGAAGCGAGACTATCGATCCGATGAAATGGCTACTAGCAAGCCATTTTTACAAACTATTCGAGGATCAGTATGGTTGTCCTCACCGGTCACGGTACCGCTGACGGCAGCAAAATGAGTCATCTTGTCTAGACAATTCGATCAGACCACTATACGTCTATTACCTACCGCGTCGTTGGACGACTGAGAACAAAGTTTAAACTGATGAACTGCTACACTCGTGGGCTGGCCAAGGCTCAGCCCGCCGACACATTTTGTACGTGCGCGCGTATGTGCTTATCTATTTAAACATATTGAGCCACGAATACATAGATGTTCTTTTCCTTCCAAGGTAACCGCCCAACCTGATTGTACAGTTTTCGCATCGTGACATTCCACCACATGCTTATAGTCCAGCGGGTCAGTACAGTAATCGATAAAGCCATGAAGTAAGGAAAAAAGGTGCTAGTGGGCGGCGAAAACTTCGATAAAGCGGTATCTGATTTCAGAAACGCCTAATTTGCCACGGCCATTGCAACACAATACATATATACGTCTGACCCGTGTTCTGTACGTATCGCCTCATTTATTGTTGACGTCATTCGACAGCTTATTATCGGGGCAACGCGGAGACGAATCCACTGCGACGTTAATCCGAACCGGCTTACAATTTGGAAGGGCGTACTCACCAAAGAAGGAAAATTTTTCTTGTCACTTTCTACGAGAGGCGGCGTGACGATTTCGTTGCTCGTGACGACACATGATCTGTATAAATCACGAACGCCAGAGATCCAAATAAGTGTGATAAGCGCATAATTCATTGCAGGTAGCCTCAACTCATGATTAAAGTAGTGGTTTTCTTTCTCTATAACCTAACAAATTTGAAACATAATGACGCTTTCATTCCCATCGATATCTGCTACGACTAAATCCCAGCCGATTGAAAAGGCTGAAGCATCACAGACGACAGTAGATAGACGATTTGGGTTCGGAAAAGCCAAATTTGACGTACCTATGCACCGTTACTGATCCCTTTCTAAAGAGATTGGTGAAAGGTTGTGTTATGTAGGTATGATTGGCATTGTGCTTGTGCATGTTGTTGGACGAATCGAGACACTTTCTCAAGTTTTTGGTAAAGATTTATCTTTCCGGAATATACAAGACGATTTCCAACTGTCGCATCACGGAAAGGTAATTTTGTCAGCGCCAATTACACACGGTTCTGTCTAGGCGAAGCAGTGCTCGAGTGTCTAGAGCCGATCCTTTTATTGAACTTTCGGCTTTCTGAGCGACTCTGGTCCAATCTATCTCCAATAATAGGTTCGAGCATAGCCACAATGAAGCCTGAATAACTGCATTACTAAGTGCTTAAAAGTCGTCTCTTGTTTGGCATAAAATATCACTTCCAGAGCACCCCGAACGGAGTACTCACCGCAGTAAGGAGTTATCATGAAAAAAATCAGCTAGATGATAAAAGCCGTTTGGTTTAGATTGGTGTTTGCATCCAGCTTATTGTACAAATAAATAAACCGCTACTTACTCTTATTTTTCTTAATATTGAAAGTCGGCGCCGAGTGGGAAAAAAATCTCTCTTACCAAATAAGTTTTGTGCGTTTATGAGAAAAAGCATTACTAACCGAAGTATTCTTTGGGAAAGATTTTGACATGAGTTTGATGATCAGGTCAATTTATAACGTGGTCCACTATGCAGGGTGGTACATGGATTGAATTTCTTGTCAGAGCATTGTTATGTTTGTTTGACAGAATAATAATAGATTCATAGGAATCTTGACACTAGTTATCTACTCTTCGCACTCACCTTTAGCCCGGTGATCTGGAAAATGGATTTAATGGTGACAAATGAAGAGCACAGCGCATCCTTCGGTATAACCCGGACCATTTTTGACTTCGCCGTATTGCGATATTTACTGTAGGAAATCCTAGAAACATCTTCTTCAGCTCTATAAGAGCTACTGTCGGTGGTAGCGAGGGGGACGTACAATACCTAGGACTACTCGTGTCACTTTGCTCAATGTCAAAAACTTTTTTCTCGACAGTATCTGGCAAAGCTTCAGTCATACCTTCACATCGTATAAAGAATGATTCGTGCTCTTCAGCTTCAGAAGTTGGGCCTTTTATCTGCGACTTGTTATTACCTATAATTCTCGCCGGCTCTGGCACGGCAGGATGCGTCACAGGTCGCTTTCACACTCTACCGGCCCAGGCAAAGACAAAATCAGCTCACAGATTTTTTATCGTCCCGCTTAAACAATATAGGGATCATGAAATGTAGTGATCCTCTCCTGTCCCATCCTAAGACCGCGTCTCACAGCCGCTTCTGCCTTTCAAGCTCTGATTAAGTTGCTTTGCAATAAGTCTGTTAGATTATTGATACAACCTTATATCCCACAACGCAGCTAGTGCTGTTTTATCTTACGCCGAAAGTGATAAGTATTTCTGTCCAAGGGTCGCCAAACCTCTACCGCAATGGAAGAGCGTGGCTCCTTTGTGATTTCCTGTCAATTCATCGCTATGTCATTCCAACCACGCCATACCAAGGATGAGATCATGCCTTAGGTTCATGTTCACAACTTCGACATTCGCGCATGGAAGTCCGCAAACTTCAGTTGACTGTCGAGAAGAGCATTTGACATATACCCTCTGTATAATGCACGTATAGTGCCTCTGTCCATTGCATCTTCAAAGCCTTCGCGTAGTATCTACCGATTTCGACTGTCACATGTTTTGTAAGCTTGCGTGGCGCTCCTAGATATATACCGGAATTATCCGCGGCTTCAAAACGCCCGACATCAATGATTGATAACCCTAGAAATTGAGTCCTGCCTCTCCTAGAGACATTCAATCCTTGTAAGGAAAATTTTTATTGACCACTACCATCAGGAATATAAATAGATCCTGTCTTCTCTGTAAGGCCGCCGTGTGCCTACTGCATCTCGACAATTCCCCGCACAGGGGGTTCTGGCGACTTTGCGCGAGAGCGTGACCCTTCGTACATGAGCCAAAAGCTAAGTGGAGCGCAAGAGCTCAAACGTTTTTATTCCCGCCGATGAATTATCTGCAAGCACTTATAGCGAGGCAGGGGTCCCTCGCCTTCCGCACGCTAATATGCTTTGAGTACCTTGTCGGGCTCTCGCGATTCCGGTATTATACTCCGCATTCAATGCGATACACGAAAGTACGCGGAAAATCTTGGTGTGAACCGCACCTGAAAATGATTAGCGCTATGTTCCTGGGTGAGAGTCTAATACTACGCGGTTGTAAATGCTCGTAACTCGTGGACGTTACCCGCTATTTATTGCCTAGATTGACGGGCTGACAAAACCTTTGATCCCACCTATACACCTGGCTAAGCGGTTATACACCCGCGACACCTCCTCAAAGCTTCCTTTTCGGAACGCCTCTTACACAAGATGCTTTACGTCAGTGTCATTCTTGCGCGCGGCATTCTAGGTTGAAATCTACAAGCGTGACGCGGTGTTATTCAATTAAAACAAGGCTCAATTTGTGACCACCTGAATTTCCGTTTCAAGTAGAGAAAAAATCTTCTTCCCAGCTCGAAATGGTCAGGACGCTCGACCTCAGCGGCACCACGGTGACTGTCAACTGCTATTCCGTTCGCTGCGCTCCTGGAGGCCTCTCGCCAGCGTATTCTCATCGATAATGAATTCTTTCAGGTGAGGGTTTATTGCATCTGGCCCTTTAACCGCCAACGCTATGATGCGGTCTAAGCTTTTCATTGACATCAGCTTGCTGAGCTGATCTACTTGTTCCGTCGACAGGTACTCGAAAATCCAGAATTTCATCTTAACAGAGGATGTAGTATTTTCTCGCTTGATCGTGAGATTATGTACAAGTGCTACCTAGTGCAACGAACTTATAGAGTGCATAGTTGAATTTCCCTCAATTTTGTAGTGCCACTGACCAACTAGTCCTTAAAATTAAATTGATCAAATTTGAACTTGAGTAGCCGATTCGACGAAGTACGACCCATTTGCGTTCGGCTCTTGTGAGCTTTCTTGGTTGTGGAGGCATCTCGACTCTTTTTTGAAGATTAGTGTGCGCCCAACACTACATGGGTCAGCTTGCGTATGTATTCGTTGGGCTATGCCATCACTCAGTGAGCGCTTACGCGAGACCATTCATCAAAACGCAATACTTGAGGTGCCCCAGCAAGATCAGAATTGTGTCACTGCTTGAGATCAGACGGTATCTCATCGATGTGATGGGGTGAGTCCATTACACATGTTGTGTTAATCACATACTTCAGTCTGCGGTTAATATCAACTATATATCTTGCATAATTGTATATTCCTTAATTATATTTCTCAAAACTGAAGGCACTTATCAGTTGGGAAAAGGTTTTAGGCCTATTGGTCATGATAAATGTCACTATACCTTTTCCTCCTCGTTTGCGTAGATCAACGGCTTGCTAGAAGTGAGCAACACACGGTGAAGCGGGTTATCTGAAATAAAAGTGCGTGAATACAGACGGGCAATTCCTGTTACACTTGGCAGCATTAGTAGTCATTTTATCGTCGACTACTTTGATAGATGTATCTCTGGATAATGTGGACACCATAGGCAGTGGTTCCCCTTGGGATCAAAAGGGAGGAATATTCGTTTCTAACACACTCACAATGGGATTGTGTGGTGAAGCCGCGAGCTTTCATTATAGATCACGCGGTGTTCGACATGCTTCTATTGGATCAAAAAGCTTTAACTCAACGCTGAGCAAATTCGCTGCGTATGAGCAAGGATTATTGGGATGTTGATCCCAGAATATACCGACACCAGCTCTGTCATCTCCACCACAAGTGGTGGTAACACCGTCAGTACACGCAGAACGTCCCGTGAAAAAGCAAGATAACAAGTTTTCACGGTAACGAAGATGAAAATCTTGCAATTTGGCAGAACTTTAGAGGTGCAGGGTAAAAGCTCTAAAATTACAAACCAGTGTTTTGTACCTCATGAATATCTTAGTCGATGAGGCCTAGTTGTGAAGGCACGATTTTTGCCAAAAGAAATGGAGCTAAAAGTCAAGAGATGCCAACATTAACACTGCAAGATTTGTAAAGCCAAGAAGAAAGTTGGTATAGTGAGCGTCATACACTCACGATGACGGTTAAAAACAGCGGACAATACGTGGAGGCATCATCGATGGCAAATGCTCGCGCATCATGCGACGAAGAAATGCCTAAGATTGCAATAAGCCTTCGTATGAGATTTAAAAAAATTTACAGTGTGAAACATCATCTCGTCCTGGACATGAATTCGTGATATAATCACATCATAGGTACGATGTGGCTCAAGTATTATGAGCCACGAGACACTAAAAGTCGAAAACATTAGGGACTCTGCACTTCTCGCTTGGAGCTATGCAAAGTCACGGCCCGACCTGTGCTGGAACCAGAGGAGCCTATGGCACAGGCTCGAAGCAAAGATAGCTCAGTGTAGTACCAAAATCATATGGCAAATATATACATCGCAAAAAAGAGTCTTGAGAGGAGCTGGGAAAACAGAAAGGGTGATGTGCCGCGGTAGTAATCCATTTTAGAGGGCTCAGAATGTATGGGAAAATAGTGATCGCATAAAACGGTTAAGAATATTTTTTTTGCGAGAAGGTAAATGCGTTGGGGTTACCTAGCACCTTATATATGAGAAGGTTTCTTACAAAGTTTGATTTACAAACGCATTACGTTTGGGTTTGTATGCTCCGCACAGGAGAAGAACGAGGGCCTCCATAGTAATTGAGTATTTCATGCTCGTCTTTGTTTTCAATAGTGATTAAATGATGTCTGCACTAGTACTTGAATTCATGATTTACCTTCTCTGGTGATAAAACCGTCTAAGCTGCATGCATAAAGATAACGGCCAACCGAAGCCACGGACCTTCATTTGCTGAAGCCCCAGCGTCCTCTTAGTGCCAAGATTTTGGTGTCTCTGCGATTTACGCAATTTCACAGAAGAGCATGTGACATATTGTACAATTGCACAGTAGTCAATTTTTGCCGCCTGCCAAGACGTGGACCACGCCAGACTACTCTCGTTTTCGCAGAAGTGGGCAAGTAAGTTCGTGGCGACTCACTGGATTTTGGTCCGACAGCTTTGCCTTTAACAAGCGACATAAGGCAGATCGTTCACTGGAAAAAGATGCAGTATTTGCGCGCATCTGGTCGGATGTGCGCAGTTCATGTCCGTCCCTTACGGTGAAAAATTCTGCTTCACCCGCCGCAAATCTGTCGAAGCCATCCAGCTTGTCGCAAATGGTTTAAAACGCCTATCTTGCTTGTCTACAATCGTACGGATCGCAACAATATATCACTTCGTAAATGTAAATTCATCATCAAATGCTGCTCGGTGCAGGTTCTCGTCTACATAGGCACGTGGGCTTTGCACTGGAATTGAGAGAAAATAAGCGCCTAAAAGTAGCTTTGCGAGTGGATCTGATCTCACAGGCAACCACACCACACGTCTATCGACTGCCATTGGAGCACCAGCGGTCGATGAGCCGGTACCCATAATTAACAAGGTATGATGGCTATTGTATGCTGATGAAAGTAGCGGTGAACATCGCACTCAATCCGCGCACTGGGCAAGAAGAAACGTCATCTCGCCCGTCCAAGCTTTGGAGAAGTGACGTCGGACTGGAGCGTCGATTAATGCTTGACTCTGCAACGAACAAAGCACGACGCGGATGTCGAGATTAAATATCATCATCTTCGTTCCCCGGTGCTAACAGCTCCGCTCGTCTCGTTAAAACAGCAATTACAGTTACTGACCAAATCACAAACTCGCCACAAGGTCGAGCGCAACGAGCAAGTGGGAAGCCACTGTGACAGACGATCCTGCCATTTAAGTTATAAGCGGCAATCAGGTTAGGATTATCTTGTTGAAGTGATACGCAAATTCCCATGTGTTTCCAGACTATCATAACTCTCTCGCGTCGTAATGCACTGGTTACAGCCCCATGTACAGTCGGCCACCTTATCGACTCATTTTGAAGTGCGCTGGATCATTGAGCATGGCTAAACGAGATGCCGCTCCGTCTACAGCAGAGCGCATCGCGTTTAATGGGCTCTGAAGGGGGAGACCAATCGACCATACGAGATGTTGGCATTTTCATTACATATGACGAGTATAACCCACTTATTTGCAACGACCGCAAACGGTTCAATGTAGCTTACCTGCTACATAGATTTCTAGACCACAGTAGCCAGGCGTTAGCCCGCGAGTCAAACAATATCGACAGCTACTTTTGTACCAAGAGCTGAGACATTTCTTGTGAAGTCAAATAATCGCTGAACTAAGTCTATCCATCCAAATATCATAAAATAAACCTGTTTAGATGCGCAACGCGTTATTGAGCGCAATCCCAATAAGCGAAACCAATTTCTTCTCTTCGTGCAAGTGCCTTGGAGGGTATCCTATACTTAATTAACGTATCTCGTCTGACCATTCGACTGTAAATGGTACGTAATAGATATATTCACTCTGGTGCCTAGCACCCTGAATAAATGTGGCAAAAAAATACTGTTAAGCGCGAATCTTGAGCCAATACGGTATAAGCTTTTTTGGCAAAGATATTTCATGAAGGCACGGCTTAGTAGTATCCTCGCTGATGATGCTGGTAATAGCAAGATAAGCCATTTGTCAAGACGGTTCACAAAGATTACAATGCGACGCGTCCTTCCAATGACAAGAATAAAACTCGTTCTTATGGACTGTCTACGCACCTTACACGAAAGAAAATGTGCCTTTAGCGTCCGCCATATCCAACACATAGAATGTAGATCCACCGGTCATGCGTCTTACGGACGGCTTATATATGATACACCATCATTCCCGCCCGTATCAGGCACTAATTATGATACCTTTTCACAGTACTTTGCCATAATAGTTCCATGGTGTGGCTGAACTTTGCTTGAACAGCAGTTTAACGTAGGCGCGCACCATAATAGATAAATTATTCGTTATATATCCATTACTGCCGGCAATGAATACTTTTTAAAGAGAATAGTCGAAGTGACTTACCAGATCCCAGCGTACCGGCTTCGCTCTCTACTCAGGCTACCCGGTCTTGCCGCTCTTTGCCGATCAAAACCTCCAGCATTAGACGCACACATCATTCCTGGTAGTTGCAAACATCGTACCCGCTCTCCTCGGCGGGAAGTGGTAGGACACCCCGCTTTAGGGTGACGACTGCGACAGTTTCACCCCTAACCTGGAGACTGCATGCATGGATTGATTGATTGTATTCAGTAGCACCTGACCATCACTATGTGGTTTATCTGCCTCTGGTATAGGCATGTCGTTTTGCGTAACGAGTCTCGGCAATTGTGCGCACCTGGCGCATGATTCTCAGATCCTCCAGTATCACAATTTTGAATTTGCTGAGTGGTGTAGCCGGTCTGATATCAAGTGAGACTATCAGTATCGATGTTCTATCCCATCAAGATCAGAACCGCTTTTTGAAGGCGTCTGATGGACGCAGAAACTGATCCAACCATTCTGAATATGGTGTTGTATTTGTAAAGGCAAACCTCAATGATAAAAGCATGTCGTTCCAGCGCGGCTCTCAGCACATACATTGCGCTCTGTCCGAAAATCGATCTATGGACGGTCAGTGGTAGACATTCTCAAACAGGGGTCCAGCAACTTAAACAAAGTACGTCAAAACATTGCTGTAAAGCGCGAGTCTAGATCTGAAACAATGACCTTCGGCTAGCCACAACGGCGACAAGTTTGTCTAAAATCAGCCTGGCTGTATCCTCACCGGTGACGATGTCACTGACAGAACTAAGAGATTGTTTGTGTTCAAACGGCCTACATAATTCTCAATCTTGGTATAACCGGACGCGTTTTGGGAGAACTTGGAGATAAATTTTGCTTATTGGCTGCCAGTTACCTTCCAAAACCTGCAGTATGATCAAAGGCATAGAAGTTTGCTGCGAAGGATTAACTTATCAATGTGTGAGAATATGGGTTCAAGGACTAAGTCAATTTTCCCGATTTTTATTGTCTGAGGGCGACATTCTGACTTATTCTCTATAAACACGATATAATTTATAGAGAATAAGTTGGGGTATATATATACACGATATAATTCACAAGCTGAAGAATTCGTTCGATTCTTGTGGATTGCTGGTCCACTTCTCGCATTCAGTGCCTTTTTATGTTCTTAGGGAGGGACTAATTCATGAGGTCAGCTCCTTCCCGGTACAGTCAGTTTAAATTTAATGATTCCACAGTCATAAGACTCCTTGCATACACCCCCTCGACATAGTTTCTTAAGCTCTAGAGCAGCTTTTACCTGGGGCTAGGATGAGCGACTCATATACCTTTCTACTAACTTAAGTACATAATTAACGATTGGTTGTTGCAGAAACGTGAAGCTTCGATTTAGTGTGCGGTATGCATTTCACCTTGTGATATGGACGAGTCAAGCTTCACAGCGTCAGTACCAGGCCTTACCAATCACGACTCAGTCATATGTGTCTAAAGGATTTCTCCCAAAGACTGCGGAATTAACTCACTTCGATCAACGCCAAAGGCAAAAATGCTGGATCTTGTGACGTTCAATCTCTAAAATCCGTTCCAAAAAAGCTGAACTTTGATCTTGAATTGCCTGTATTAGTCTCAATAGTGCATACTCCAGAAAACCAGGACAGAGGGTTGCATTCTTTTGTCTCAACAAATGCAAATTCTAAAGACCCTAACCAAAGCTGTATTTGCCGTCCCGACAAGGTGATCATTGAAGACCGTGGCTCACAGCTCCCGATATTTCCTCAAGCGCTTTAGCGATATCAGCACTAGCAAATACGGACAGCCCATACTTGCAGTAACGCTGTCGCACTTTTGCACCACGCCAAAAGCGCTTCTTTTTTCTGTGTGGGGCGGGTCATTGTCTACCAAAGATTTACCAAGAGAGAATCGCGTGGCATTTATCGTGTTCGGCTTCCGGTCGATCAGGATTTCCTAATGTATTAGCAGTAACATGCATGCGTATCTCGTATTCATGACCAATACTGATAAGTCTCACACTCTCAAAGTCTGCAAACGTTTTTGCTGGCTCAAAAGACACCCAAGCAGATGTCTTTGTCATCATTACCCTAGAATATTTACTGCTTCATTTTCCAGGCAATGCGTCATACATTGATATCAACAGTCAAAATACTAGCTATTGGCTCCACCTTTTCAAGAAAGAGTAATTCTGTTTGGGTGACGTTGATGCAGAGCTCTTTGAGGTTTGATACTCTTTTGATAGAAGTCTGTAAGATAGATCAACGTGAAGCCTGACCTTTGTATCCTTTGTCCGTTAGTGAAGGAAGCACGCTATTGCAAGTTAAGCAACTACGAACTCACAAAGCTGCTCAGTAGCCAAGAGATCGCTCTCTCAATCGTCAGGCTTGCTGATTCCATCACTAACAATATGAAGGTCTCACTGAGGCCTTTGCCCTTGCTCTATTGCAGACATTTTGCAAAATTGGACGCACAACGAGCATTAATTACTTATATCGTTTAACTTCAGTACATTCAGCTTGCAATATTAACTCTTACGAACCATCGCATCGAGATTTTTATCGTAATCATATATTTCTGCAACCGACAATATTAAGCCATTTTTGGTCGGAGATTGAACTGCTCTCATATGAGAGGGATTATTGTGACTCACTAGATCTCCGCTCGACACCTTCATCTTCATCGAGAAACATACGGTAGAACCGATTACCGAGAAGACGCGTTTCCTAAACTCGACTTGTTTCTTTACGACTTGTGCACACCATGATCGTTGTTCAAGGCTGAAAGTGTTACGACACTTCATAGTATAACTGAAGCGAACTCTGTCTCGTTACCAATGGCTGAGACCTGGATAAGAGAAGTCGTACTTGCCAGATTGCAATTGCGAAATTGTAACAACTCGCAGCCTCACTCACGTCGTGATGATGGTATTAATCTATGAGAAATTGCTCGACGCGGTTTCACTCCTACACCTCAATATATGCGGGTCTACTGCTCAAGCCAGGAGCGAAACGCGCACTTGAAAGCAGTTCCGCAAACACATTCTGACCACTCGACAGTACCGCATCGAGCAGCTGTGGTTACTTAAATCTCGTACCCTCCGTGGGGACCGAAACTAGGGTACAAAGGCTGCTTAAAACGCCGATGAGAATCACACTCACTTCGCGCATAGGTCGAAAAAGACTTGTCGCCTCACACGATCTTCATTAGATTTGAAAGAGGAGACTTCACAGTGATGTTCTCTCTTGCGAAGTACGATGCGCGCGTCATGGTACAATGTCATCACATCAAGCGTGGAGCCAAACCACGATCCCGCTCTTGCGAGATGACAACGACGCAACCTCTCAGTCATATCATGTAGTCAAGCCACCTTCTGCGCTAGGGCAGAGATACGTTCCTATCTAGCACATTCAGAGAGCATTTATGCCAGTTTTGGCCGGACGCCGTGACTTTCAGAAAAAGCCGTCGTGCCGCTATAAGTAAGAGAGCTCGCATGAGCCAGCCACAAGAAGTTTGCTTTTCGTCGGTAATGCTATATGCAAAGGCTGGTCCACGTCAAAGTGGGGCGACTAGCGAGGCGGCGGGTTTACCCTAAAATATAACTAGTATATGAAGACTAACCGAGCTACACTCACACCAAGACCTTATAGGAGCTCGAGGTCCCGATGTTATAAGATTACTTTTGTCTCTATTTTCTGGAGAATAGGCAGGGTAGCCAAGTGCACGCGCTTCCCACTAGCAGATAGGAACAGGCATTGATCATCGGTTGGGATTGGCTGGTTGCTGTTATAGCAGGCTCATGAAAATGCAATTTATTGTAGCAACACAAGCCTGCTTAGACCGCAGGATCTCTTTGTATGCTCCTCGGGGTATTGAGCGTGTAGCTCAATCCTTTTCTGGATAAGACAACAAGCGGTTAGATGTGGCTGTTTCGCAACTCACTGTTATAAAACGCAGGCGGAAATTGCATGTGCGCATTGCCTTGCGGTCGCATTAGGCAATGTATCTTCATCATATCAGTACAAATTTTAGGCGCTCAGTCTGCCTTTTACATTTGTATGTTGCTTTTCCACATCCGAGCTATTAGCCATAGTGTCAAAAACTCAGCATATAATGCTCAGCTCTATCAGAAATCGGTGCTTCTAATTATTTTTTGACGGGTAGCAAAGCTGGTCTCAGGCGAGTCGAAGACTCTGACAGCCTCTCCTTCACCAACATCGGAGCCAGTTGTCAATGGAGAAGAACACAGGGGTAAATTGAAATATTTACATCCAATGAGGTGACGTTCTAGAGACATATTTAGCGTTTTAAACACAGGATTAATGAATGAGGCATTGATTTCAGTACTGCGGATTTTAGTGTGCAGGTGCTTTAGAAATAATTTCCAGCACGCGATTGATGCGTTCCGCCAGACGATTTGTGCGTGAGAATCTGTTTTTCTCATGACTGATCCACAGATAACAACATCTTCACTCGTTTGTGCTTTCGTTGTCAATATATGTGGACATGACTGATGCATCCGGTTCCGATGCTTTTAGTCCATTCATTGCCGCTGTTAATTACTCATTCAGTGCTCAGAACTTTGAGCAACTTTCGCCAAAATTTCGCCGAAAATAGCGGGTCTTGATCTGCGATAGTGGCCACTGGCAAGCCATGTTGGCAAAATTATTTCTCGAGGAACACCTTGGATACATCCTAGCGGCGAGATGAGCCCTCTTGCTCGGGCGAAGCACAATACCGGAATGACTTAACGCATATGAGGGGGCTTCTCAACTAGAGTTCATACTGAGGCACCGTTATCCATGTGTCGGAACTGGCAGACCGGCTAAAGGATCGAAGCCTTCTCTTAAATATTCAGTCATAAATCCGTACCGCTCGCTGAGTTATATGTCTACTCTTCCTAGTTGGCCACTAAACAGAGCCGTTCAGTGTTGAGTACTTGATGTCCTCCGTATAAAATATCATCACGCAATGATTGCCGCCCAGACAACACTCACCCTTTAAATTCCGATAGCGATGCGAGCGTGTAAACGGACGCTTTGACCATGCGGCATCTCAGCTCAAAATCCCTTTGCTTTCAAAGGTTTCAGCAGCGTAGAATATATTGTATCTGACCTGTACACTGTACTTATCAACTCATCAATGCGCAAAGACACTCCAGTGACATGCAACAGCTCATAGCCTGATTGGTGCAAAAGTGCATCGACTACCACATAAATTCTCACATTCAAAATCAAAGGTATACTCCGAATAAAGGATAAGTATTCTGCCAATATATGCGAGAGATGTGGTGATTATGTCCTTGTGCGCAGTGACACATAGTCAGCTTCGATCAAATCTGGATTCCAGCCAAGCAGGTGTACCTTGTACTTAACTAGAGCATGCTTTCTTACAAGCAGCATCTTATCATGAACGAAGTTTGCTTTTCTGCCGCATTAAAAATTTATAATGAGGCGTTTATTGACAATTTCATCTCCTTTGAAAAATCACAGTCAATCGGAAAGGTCGATGTGTCTCATACAACTTGGAATCCCGATCCCAATTTGAGAGGGTCAATTCCAGGACACTTACAGCGCGTTCTTTGCTTTTCTCCACAGACAGAAATTTGCCTTTTCTGGTGCACTTTGACATTATTTTACAAAGCGATTAGAAAAGGATGTGCCGTGTCGGGAATAATATGCACTATCTTGTGATCCGACCACTTGTTTAGATTCCTCCAGGACAGAGACAGTGGCTACTGCAGGATGGCGCTGATGTTTGTGGAATCTGTTTGCAGGCCATGCTTCACAATGAAGCTTTCTAGATTTCGTCGGTGCCAACGATACACTGCTCGATACCTGCAAACAATCTGTTTACGCGTATACACTCATTGACTGCTCGTTAGTGCTTATGTGGTTATCTATATCCTACTTCTCGTTCTCTGCACGATCACGGGCTAATATATCGTCAAAATAGGTTTATTCACAGGTGCGATGTGGCCTGGGTGACTGCGTCATCCGATAACTAAGCGTTAATGACGCGTGAGAAAGTCCATGTCACATTCTTAGTCACTTCCAAAGCATCCCACTTAGATTACTCACCACAGTAACATGAGCAGTTAATACCAGGTTAAGAGCATTAATTGACCGGGGTATCTTGTCGCACTCCCCTTGAAGTGATTGTTTTAAGCTCCTTATAAGCATGCACGATGCTATAAACTGTATCCTATGTGAGAAGGGAGCGTGAGCTTTTCAACGTCTCGTCTCAGACAGATTGGAGACATTTACTAAGCTCGTGTCTATTGCTAATCCCCAATCATTAAAGCAATTGGCCATCTAAGGGCCGGAAGCGGTAGTCGCTTTCCTGGGGGGTTGCCAGCTATAATAAGAGCTGGTAAACAGCCAGGAGCACCCTAGATAGGCGTCTTTGAAAAAAATAATGTCAGCTTCAACTGTGAGGGCGCTGATGTTCAGCGTTAGGGGAAACTTGGCAAGACTTTCATCTGAGTGAGAAATTTTTAGATGGCCTTGCATTTGGCAATGTCTAAGATAGAGAAACAACGCAAATGTGTTCTCTTGCAGTAGTTTGGTTGGAAAAGCATTTGTGGCATGGAAAATGTGCTAATGCGACATATGTCGCGGGTATTTGCACTGCTATACCAGAATTTTCGTGTGCAAATTTTTAATTTCAGTCAGCTCGTCAAGAATGCAAAGTGAGCTCACTATATAACATAGGGGTACATACTGTACGATGGTGTACATAGGCCTTGCACAGCCTTATAAAGTTCAATTTAAGATCGTACAGCTGTATAATGCTCGTATATCACATTAGTGTAATTGTAAAGGTTCAGATGTACCGGATTTGATAGAGGTAGAGTGGATGCTGGGAATCTTGGTGCGAGTTACACCTGCTCTGATATCCTTCACAAGATGGCAATTGTCATCGACTCTGGAAGAGGTCCTTTCGCCATTGCGGCATCACAATGCGCAAAATTTGGGCAAAGTCATCTATTTTTGCCTCCCTGATGAAAGAACAAGATCTCTGATCACCCACGATCCGCCTGATTAAGCGTTGCGAACATTCGCGGCATATATTTGCTTCAATGATTTTCATGATGGAAGTGCCCCATTCTGCATAGGTAGTGCATGTAAGTCCCCATCACCGCGGAATTCCAGCTTGGAACCTCTGGTACGACGCAATATTGTTTGGTCCGAGCATGACCGTATAAAGTGCTATTACAGCTCTTTCTCTTAAACACCATTCTGAGACCGGATGCTTAACAAAAGCGACCTCACGTTGGCTGTTATCTGTGTATCTCCCATGCATGATTAGCGCAGTCCGTGAAGCGTCTTACAGCCGTTTTTATACATCTTGTAAGTGCCTTTTGACGAGCGATTCCCGTATGTGCTCCTTGGATTGCCGATCGCTTGGTCCGTTGAAATCAGCATTTGACCCAAGCTTCCAAATACAACTAGTTATTCTGGAACAGGTGGTCAAGCAACTTGTATTTTAACCTTATATCCTTTTGCGACTTGGTTGTAGAATTGACTACGAGTGCTATGAAGTGCAAGAGAGTTGCGATGCACTTGTATAGAGAAAGTTTTGGCTCTACGTGTTCGCGTATACAGTGCGCAGAGATTGGCCGCGTATGCTTCATTTCAGATCAAACTAAAAGCCATCAAAGTAACGAGCCACAGGGCGCTCAGCTATTTCAAGTGTGGCATTTAGATACAAACAATGGTATTTAAAGTCATACTTAATATTTACTTTTATTTGTATCCACAAAAATTTTGCTTGCCGTTAGGCTAATAGCCAATGTGTACCGCGGGCTTCTCCCTTACGCAGTCATAAATGCCAAACTGTGACGTCCCCATCTTGCTGAGCAGTGAAGCTCTACGGTTTTGTGAGGGAAAAATATTTACCTGTAAACGAAGAACCGAGATTGTCTTGGGGCTGAAGGGTTTCTCATAACGATGCACGGCAGAAGTTCTTCCGAGCTAAAAACATTACATCTCGGTGATATATGCAAAGTATTCGAGACGTCAGAGTTACGTGAATTTATGGTTGCTACTGGACAAGGAGATAATTTCACTATTCGTCATAGATATAGTCGGCATTAGGGATACTCGTAGAGCACTGCTTGCGAGGATTATGATAAGTATCATCAATGGCTCTACAATTCCATTATATACTTTCTTGAAGAAAATCACGCCGTGGTAACAAATGACCGACTGACTGCAATTCGTTAGATTTAAGTAGAAATGATGCGGCATATGCCAACGTCACTCACCAATTGATGGTGTGATGGCACGACGCTTTTTCCAATGTGAAGCGAATCTGGTGTGAGAAAATGGGTTTCCCAGTCGGCACCAACTCTCTGTGGTAGAAACGCTGACGGCAACGGAAGAGATTCAATCGTCGGTGCGATGCGATTGCCGTGCACCTCGCCAGGAGAAGATGTGACTGAGTGTTTGCATATACAACACAAAGGTGATGGATTGGTACGCTCCACCCCAGAGCTTTAGCGTAAGAAGCTACATATACTTGCTCTGCTATTTAAAGAGTGACATATCTTAAACATCAAGTCGACTCCCGTGGTGAAAGCCCGTCCATTCAACGATCACATCTATATAACTGATCTGTTGCTTGTTTAGAAATAGAATTTTTGCGGGCTCAAACCAACTCTATGCACTTAATATGATTCAGTAAACAATTTTATTATGGCTCTTTTTACATAAACCCTACAAGCACAGCGCGAGTACAGGTTTTTCGTTTTCCGATAGTTCTCAATTGCAAGAAACAAAATTTTAATTATGTCTACTTCAAATTTAAAATTTCGCAGCGAGAACTTAGCACGACACACAAATGGTGTGTCGACTAGAGACATCATATGGATCACATAGTACATGTGTAACTGGGATTCACGTGCCCTGGTATGCAGAGTGTGGGTCACACAATATGGTGTGACCAGGCTTCGCATAAATAGGAAATCAGTACGCGGTCCCCTGCCAGTAGTTATACATTTAAAGAGGTTTTACTGTATAGATATGAAAACCATTGTGTTTCGATATAGGCGGCTTTGCCGCAAATAAAACCGAGAGAGACACTATATATATTAAACGGGAGGGTTACCAGTCTTAGATTAAGGTTGTAATTACTCTTGAAGGAAGTGGATTGCGATCCGCTACACACGTACAGGTTCTAAGTATAGACCGAAGGGCATCGACCTTAATCAAGCTTCCCTCTAAGGAAAGAGCTACAACGGCCCCGTTGCACTTGGTAGCACTTGTAGTCAATCAACACCTGAGTCATTCCGACTGACCCGCTGTGAGGATGAAGCAGTTCTCTTATTTGCCCCAGGGCATGCAGGACGGGCTTAAAAAGCTGATGCCTCTGCTTGGCCCTGAGGCCTTGGCCCTGAGGCCGCCGAGGAACACCTCGCTTCGGAAGGACCTGAAGCGATCAGCGTGCGCCTAGAATCGTTTTGAAGCTATGAAAATGCGCTGCTAGAGCACTTTCCGCAGAAGATGTCGGCGTCGATAGCGTCTATGGCGCCACCGTCGATGACGGATGACTTCCCCCAACCCAAGCCACTCATGGTGAGTGTTAAGACCTTCGAGGGCAAGGATGGAGCGAATCTCCTGCACTGGGTGGAAGCGATCGAGGTGACTATGGCGTTCGCCATGCCCCAGAATGAGCAACATCGCGTGGCGCTAGCTATCTCCCAGCTCGGGGGCGAGCGCGAGAATGGGCACTGACGTGCGGCACTTCGGTCGAAGCAACGTCTCCCTCTTGGACGGAGCTGAGCTGCAGCTTTCACGAGTGATCTCGCCGCCCGATAGGGAGAGAAGGAGTTGGTGTACTTTGTCCCCGAGTTGCGTACTCTCATTGCCTGAGCCGATGGATCTCAGCTATGCTGAGGACGAGCAGGTAGAGCTCCGAGCTTCCGAACAGCGTTCGAACATTCGACGGTGTTTTGTCTGTGGACACTCGTCACCTTATGATTCGTTTTTCCCAGCGCAAGGCGCGTCAAAGCTCATCGATCCGACGTCTTCTTCTTACCAGTCTTCCGGTTTGTTGCGGGGAAACGACAACACCCAGTAGGCGCGGGGTGGCCAACTGGGAAAAAAATGAGCTCTGTTGGGCCTCGAGGAGGTAGAGGTCAGCAGATTTCAACGCCGAAGAAACTTGTGCTCTTAAACACGCAACGTGTATGCAAGCCGGGCTTGCTGGTCGTGAAAGCAACTGTGAAGGGCTTTGGGAGGCCATGGGAGATTCCGATCGACTCCGGGGCGTCGGGCAATTATGCTCGGCACTCCACTATGGATGGAAGTTAGCTGTATGCTGGGGCAATGAAGGCGCGGTTTAGCGACATCGTCACTATTCGCTTAGCGACGAGGACAAGTCGCACGATGCCGAAGGTCCCAGTGGATCTCGGTGTCAAGGTTCTTGACTTTGATAGCGTGGATCGCTGCTTAGTCTCAGACTTGGATTCAAGGTATGACCTCATCCTAGGAATGACATGGTTGAAACACCATGAGCCATGAATCGACTGGAGGTCAAAGACCTTGGGCACTACGCGCACGTCTCCTGGTGGAGCTATGGTGAGTCATACCCCCCTTCTGCTAGGAGACAAAGCCCCTATTGGTGCGGGCACTGGACCGAGACGGTCAACGTGCTGGAGATCGGAGTATCCGAGTTGGCAAACACCGAAGGAGCATCGGACAGGAGTCTCGAGCATGGCTCGCGGGCTGAACGTGGTGTAGCACGTAATCCACTGAGAGCTGCTCACGTTTCGAAGTAGTCACTGCATGCCACGAGTGGCATAGTCGGACGAGTTCCGAGGTATCTAGGGCAAGGCCCCAGTGATGCATGTGGAGTGGAACGTAATCCGCCGAGCACTGCTCCCGCTCCGAAGCGATCGCTGCATGGCACGCAGGCATGGCCGGACGAGTCTGATGCATCTTGGGCAAGGCCCTTCAGATGCGCGTGAAGTGGCACCTTATCCACTGGACGAATCCGCGAAAATAGCAGCTATTTGTCGGATGTTGTTTATAACATCAAGGCTCCGATGGAGCAGGGAGTGGGGACACTGGACGACGCTGATTGTGTGTTCTCACTGGTCTCGCCGAGGCGTACCACCTCTGTGAAGAGGCGACAGCGACGCCATATGCTAGCTGCAAGACTCAGGGCGTCGACCCTGACCCAGGATGTGTCCTCCGTAGACGGTAGCGCACAGCTATACATCCTCGCCAACGGTATGACGGCTGAGAAAGATAGCGACGTCAGCCTCGAGGCTATGTCTGTGGTTGATGCTCTTCTTGAGCTGGACAAGATATCCCTCAAGTAGTTCGGTGGTGCCTTGTAAGCAGGCGACTAAGCCAAAATGGTCATTACACGAACGGAAAAGGCGATCAAGTCGTCGTCACTTCTGGATGAAGCTTCCCTGGAGGATACCAAGAGGGTGCTGAGCGCTCGAAGTGGGTCGTCGATCCTGATGGATCCCTCGAATCCGTACTATCCTTTGGTGAAGGAATATAAAGTCGTCGTTTCCAAAGACCCGCCGTCGATCCTAACTTTGGACCGAGGTGTGCGTATAAAAATCGACC
>NW_020189964.1:2794186-2794384 GCF_900000015.1 Plasmopara halstedii | reverse complement strand
GGGAAAGAAATGCTTGAGCTGCCGGCTTAGCTTGCTGACACTTGTCAATTATTTTCACTAAATCCTACTTGAATGTACGTGTATTGAGCTAAATCACCATAAAGACTTTCCTCTTATAAGCCAAATGACCGCTCCGGATGCGATCTCTGTCGAGGACCAAGCCCTTTATTATAAATTTAACATGATATTATCAATTGA
>NW_020189964.1:2794046-2794176 GCF_900000015.1 Plasmopara halstedii | reverse complement strand
AGTTAGTGTCGTGCCCGTGCCGAGTTTCTGAAACTTCAACAAGGTCGTTACGGCCTACACTCGTACGCACAGCTTGCTCGCTACTTGGTAACAAGCATTGTCAACCAGCCAGTTGACAATTCAGCGCAAG
>NW_020189964.1:2792743-2794036 GCF_900000015.1 Plasmopara halstedii | reverse complement strand
CGGCATTTTTCTAGATGCCATTGGCCAGACAAATTATCAGTCTTTAAGCAAGCCCCTGCCTCCTTTTTACTTTTGGTGTTGCTAGCATACGGAATATTTGCTGCTTTGGGGTTACGGCGAGTAAGGGCAACAATCTTGTGCTAACGTGTAAGCTTTCTTTTCAATAAAGTTTTGTTTTGCAATATTGAGTCACTGTTAAGTGAGTATAGCTGGGGTAGTTTCCTAGGTGTTCAAACGTTGAGACGATTTAATGTTGTGAATTAGTAAATGTTGTGAAGTAAGTGAGTACGATCGAGTCAAAAAAGTGTATAGAATAATATACAGTTTAAACATAGTGTTGCAGTATGAAGTTGCTAACAGAGTTTTACATCTGATTTTTTCAAGTGCATAATCTTCAATGCAATAACATAACACAGTGCAAAGTTAGAAAGTACTCTCACCGATCGAGGTATGTCATCTTGCTCCGACAGTCCACATTGACCAAAAATTGGTATTACTCGGCTGTCGGAGGACCGAAAATGAAATCTATATTCATGAAATGCCATATTCTGCTAGGCTATCAAAAAGACAACCGCATGCGGCGAGGCTATAGTCTGTCGACTGGTGCGCATACATTTTAGCCACCAATACAACGCTCACTGAGCGCGGTTCTTTAAGTCTGGCATCACATGCTCCGCTCCGCACGACTATGGTCAAATATATCATCAAAAACGTTTTTTTGTAAGTTTTGCTTGATATGACGGTACATTCTAGAAATTGAATTTTGCACCAAAACATTTGCTTATTCGGCGTATTAAAGCATACACAATTCGACATTTTACCTTAGCCTTTCTGATAAAAAGTCGGCGTCGACTATGTCTCTCACCAAATTCAATTCGTGCTTTGCACAGCCATCCGAACGATATCATCTTCAATCAGTTCTAACTGTTCGAAACGTTTGATTAACATGTAGCTCACCTTTTCATATTTCCAACTAATAACCGACTTGCGATAGCTACAAGCTTGCCGTATCGTGGTACATATTTCTGTCAAAAGCTAAATTTCGTCAGCAAAAACTTCATCTTTGACCCATTTCTCGTGTTCAACTTCAGCTGAAGTCGAGTGTGTGATAATTGTATGAATACATAATATTACAAAAAACAGCGGTTTCACTTAAAACCACTGGTGATATCTGCGTTTTAAGGGTAGATATAGATCGAATCTATATCTTTTTAGTTAATATTAATGAATATACGTTTTGACATTTCTTATACAGTGCTGACCAAAAATATGTAGCCACGACAAATTCTCAAG
>NW_020189964.1:2792623-2792733 GCF_900000015.1 Plasmopara halstedii | reverse complement strand
TGTCTTCGCTTTCGTTCCAGCTTAGACAGTTCTCGGGCAGAACCCACGGGTAGCCTCATACCGGATAGAGGCCACCCCGGTTCTCGGGCTTCTTCGGCAAGCCGTGAAGC
>NW_020189964.1:2782699-2792272 GCF_900000015.1 Plasmopara halstedii | reverse complement strand
ATCGCTTCAAAAACTACGATCAGAGCGTTGGGTAAAGGATAAATTCTCTCCGACAAAAAGCTTTCACTTACAAAAACTCAACTTGCTCGTTGATTTTCAGCCTGAGCTTTTGACGTGGGTGGAATACGTGGTTGCATTCAATCAGGAATATCCCGACTCTGCAGAATCAATGTTTCGAATTGTGAAGAAATACGCTTCCAAAATGAAATGGGAAAACGTGTTTTTGATAATGACAAAAGACCCGAGGTGGGAAAAAGTTGCTGGGCAAATAAAAGAAGAACTAGGGTTTTGTCTGGAAGCGCAAATACCGCCAGAAGTCGTGTGTGATCTTATGGGGCTTAATCTAAAAGACCCCGACATTTTGAAAAACGTTTACTTTAAACGTTTGGTCTCATACTCGGTCGTTTTCTCTTTTCGCGAACCTTCCAACCTCCATGACAAACCCGTGCTGACAATTCTAAAATTAGCGCAGACAGACACAAATACTTTGATCGAACGTTTGAAAAAGCAGGCAACTGGTGTCAAAGTTGCGCAGACGTGGGAACTCGAAATTCACATGGTACTAAATGTTTATTCGCCCAACGACGACATACTGAATAAAGCTTGGCTTGATTATATCTCCATGATCGATGACCAGCCTCTTGGCTGGAATTTGGCTACATGCATCAGAACCATTTATTCAGGACTTGAGATGGAGAAAGCTATTGGTCAAGCGCTTTCACAGCCCATCCCAGTTTTGAGGATGGGCGGCCACGAGCTGTCTGCATCTAATGAGAAAACAAAATCAAAATGCGATAAGTTGATCAAGTCACAATCGGTCGAGAATTTAAGAACATTTCATTTTTCGACAAATGGACAAAAGTGAATGTGCTACAAGAATCGCCATCTTTTTTTTAGTTTTTAATAGACATTACTTCGATGCACAAGCATCACCAACTATTTTGGCTTTAAAATGTTGATATCCTAATTTAGTATAAACTTTGACACTCTAGGCGATCAATTACGTGGGATTACTGACAAATAGACAGCGTGCATACCTTTTTTTAACCTGTGCAAAATTCGATATCTTGTCTATATATTTCAAAACTGTACTTGTAAAAAATGACGTAAGTTAATGAAGTTATCGTCCATTTACTATGTATGTATGCGATAGCCACGCATATCAGTATTTACCGGTGATTGTACCAATAGTGTAGGACATAAACTAATCTTTGGAAAACAGACCAGCAAAATTCATAAAACAAGTTTGTAGCCTATTGGGCCTTTTACAAAATCTTTCCATTGAGAAGCTTTTATCCCGATTCATTGTCAAAAAATTTCTGCACTTTGCAATTGATGTCAAGGTACCTGTTAGCATCCACTATTACAATGAGGTTAAGTAATTGCGACAGGCACAGTATGCCCAAGTCGATGCACACCTAAGCTTTGAGGACTTACATAAAGGGAGCGCATGTAATTTATCATCTGTATCCGTGAGTCGAAGCTAGCTATGAAGACAGCTCTGAATATCATAGACGAAAGACGCAGTCACTATTCTCAGCAAAAATGATAGGGCGAAGAGTGGTCGTAAGCAATGACATCTGTATACTTTACATACTGGTCTATTATATATGAGAAACTACGTGTCGTCTTTCTTCCATTGCACAGCTGTAAGCAGGTTAGTCAAAATATGAGTAGGTACATTCACAAGATGCGCGTCTTGACAATGTACTTGGTCAAAAAAAACTCTCGAAACACGTCAAGGTGACGGTGTTCATGGACGACCTAAGCGTAGACCTGGCGCGTACCCAATTATTCAGGGTTCAGGTCTCGATGGTGAAGGAGACGACACAAATCATTTCCCAGCGAATTAGTAGGCAGGGATACGTCACCCAAATTAGTGATCACCCCTAGTGCCACCCTTAGCTGTGTAAGCCCGCGTAACTTCTCGTGGCGAACCGTTCGATGTGAAGCTGAATTTTTCACCGAAACTTCTCCTTCGCCTCTTTATAAGATATTGGTCTTTGTGACCCGAACTAGGGGAACTCCACCTGCGACGAAGCCCGACATTATTCTTGTCATTCAAAGAGAGCTATCCCTCGCCCTTTAGTAACTTTAATGCGGGCGTAACTTTATTACCCCCTCACAGATTTCTCAATCTCACAGCCACCTCTGGGTCGGTACATTACAATTATGCCATCCCTAGAATTTTTTGAGTCTTGACGCTTTAGCAATCCCTTAGCGTGACCTCACGTCTGATAATTGTGGGAGCATGAAGAACTAAACATCCCTGCCAGAGCGTGGGGTAATTGCCACTTATGGACTATCCACGCGAATTCACCTTATGCGTCTACAGCGACGGCACGCTTAGATTAGGTTGCGCATATTGATTTTTGCAGGGTTATCATAAAAAGCTTGGGTACCCTATCATAGTATTATGTACTAGTCTCACTGAGACCTACCGTTTTATGCTTTCCCGTGAGGTAGCAACAAACCTGGTGCAGTTCTTCGAGACTGTCTGACGGCACTCAGAGTCCCTCGACGAGCCAGAGTATATTAGAAATTCAAATAGTCTTCATTCCTCCGTAAATTTGAGAATAAGAAAATCAGGCTTTTGCTGCTCATATTCCTCTTGGAGCTTTGATACTCTCAAGAAGAAAGGTGTATCACATACACACTCATCACGAGCGTTCTCACCTAACTGGACACCCTGCCTTTTCTTGTGATACTATTTCTTTCAAACTCGTAATTGTAACTTTGCCATCCACCTCGCAAACAAACTCACCGGAAAGCAAACAGACATCAATTCTGCCCTCCACTAGCCGGGCAAGCTCGTATCATATGCCCCAAATTACCGTATCTACAACAACGTTTGCTGTAATATTAGGTCGCGCTTAGGTCCATTTGTATCGTAATGGCTTAATGTGTATACCTGCTCTTTGCGGGTGTTTTGGGTAACAATGTTCCACCTTGTGCTAGAAGCGCCAGGACATGACAGAGACAACACCTGATAGGAAATTTGTTGTGTGAATACGCTGTACCATGTGGCGATAACGGAGTTCCGCGCAAGGTCGAAAAGAGCGAAGGGATTGCCACATTACGTGGATCATTAAAACTATTAATGGGTTGTGTTGCAAAGCCAATATAATATCGACTTTGCGCACAAAAATGCCATAGGATGTCACTTCATCTGCGACATCGTGACGGGTCGTCGCATAAGGGCGGGGGTCATCCGCTTTATGACACCGTCAAATACAGCGATCCAAACATCGATGAGCTTGAATATACAAACTTACTAACCGTGCTAAAGACCGGCTTGATTGTGTTGTGTCTAAAAAATTGGATAGCTTAGAGGTGTTCTTTGATATGAACATGGGTGCCCGTAACTATCCGCAGGCAGCGAGAGACTCGCCTGTGCTCCGAAATATTGATAAATGTACATATTTTAGTGTACTTAAAGCCAAAGAAGTATATCGAAGTGACTCGCCGTCTCAACTCCCTGTCATGGAAGTTAGGCACACGATTGATGTCGTATCAGAAACAAATTATTGTCTATCGAGACAATGCTGTCTGCCTGTGAGCAGTACGAGGTGGTAAAAGGTTTCTTTGCCGAGACGGCAATGATCGGATAAACGAGGGAATTCAAACTTCCACACGTCGCCGAAGTACTAAGCTCAGGAACTGAGTAGTAGTATTGACTACTTTATGTCTACAATCAGCTGTATAATGCCATCGTGCGAGATCTAATCCCGATCTCTAGGAAGAGCACGTAGTTCATTTGTGATACACTGTACACTTGATATGGAGGATGGGTACTGCGAGCCTGGTAACAAACCCTTACCTTACGCAAACACCCCCATCAGTATGTGAAATGTGGCTAATGATGCCACAGGTACTATCGACGCCCTGGTAACTTTAATTGCTTGGTCAGCTAGCATACACACTAATGTAAGCTTAAAACGTATTCTGATGATACATTCGCCGAACGCAAGGCTGCAGATAAAAAAAGGCTATTGGGGTGATCTTTTTGCGCTCGCCCCCGCTTGATGTCTGGGGGTATAGGAGACGATGCGCTATATGGCAGCATTGACAAATCATTTCTGGCACTAAATTTATGTCCTTGGTTGAATTTTGAACAACCAGGGTGTCCGTGTAGAACACCCGGACGGTAGCGAGCAAAAAGGTATGCCTTCCACCTGGACCCTGAAAGACCTGTTTAGTTTGGTGGAAATCGACAACAACTTAAACGAGCAAACTATTGGGCTCGAAGGATCAAGAACAAGAGATCTTGATCAGTTCTGGGCAGATAGAGGCGGCTAATATAAACTAGCTTGTCTATGATTATTTGAGTATACCTATAGCTTTAAGGCCTTTGTGATCGAAACACACCAAATATCTTCACGAACGGTATCAGTACTCCATCTTCTTAGCAACTGATGGCTAAATGGCTAAATGGATTCGCGAAGGATTCCTTCCGCGTTGACGTTAAACTGTCTAGCTCTTATCGCGGTAAGCTGGGGCACGCGTCTTGGGTAACTATGATCTTCTGGGCCATTAAGATCCATCGATATCGGGAAGCGTCTGTATGCGACAATGCCAACTCCAGTGGCTGATCGATCAGCAGCAGTCTAAGATTCATTGCCACAAATGAGCGGCTACCTGCTGTGGGATGAATTACATTCCAAATTTTCCCAACGATTGTCGCTCGGAACGACAAGGTTACAGGTATGATGTACTTATGGTTGTGCTCGATGCGCCCTATTTAGCTGTAGAAACACATTGCATTCAGCCACGTAGGCCATCGATGGTTTCATATGTACACGTGAGTTTCCACATGTGAACGACGTGTGTGATGTACCAGCAAGCTCGTATACAGTACATGCGTTGCAGAGCATCGTTTCTGTAGAATATTGAAACCCAGTCAGTCTTGACATTGCCATTGGGTACCAACAAACGATAGCTTTCACACAACTATACCAGTATTGTATGTTGATTGAGCAAGCTGCTTCATGTTAATGACCGCTCAGACGATTTCTTAAAAACGGTATTTAACAACGATATTGATTCTTTTGGTTTGTTTAAAAAAACATTATTGGATCAAGTCTAGCAGCTCGCCGCTGAATTCTAAAAACGGTGTCCAATCCATCGACAACAAGTTCTCGACGGGCCCCCTCGCTGTCTAGGCACTGACGCGTCAATAGTAACGGGGTTGCACATCCCCTTGTATGAAAGGGTGGGTCACACAAGATGATGTGACCGTGCAGCATTGTGGACTACATAAGTTGGTGTATCACACAATGGTGTGGCTAAGAAGCCACTTCGTGGTAGGACTACCAGAAGTTATGCATATTAACGAGCTTTTACTAGTTAGTTGGGAGAACCTAACATTTTAGAATTAGGCGGCTCTGCCGCAAATAAAATACAGTTTTGATATTGAACGGAAGATATCCAGAACTCTTGGAGGTGGCGGATTGCGATCCGCCATGCTTGTACTGGTTTTCGTATAAAACGTAAGGTCGGTGACCTTAGTACGCTTCCTCTAATCAAAAAGCTACAGCAGCCCCGCTGCATAAATATCGTCGATCGTTATTATTTCATCTGTGAGTTTGCGCTGAACAATTCGTCTCACGCGCCAATTGGATCTTTCTACATTATAATATTAAGACACCAAGCTGACAACGCTCACGGAGCCTTTGATGCAAAACGATGAAGAGTACTCAAAAGCGAAGTCTCGATTGTGAGTTGATTTCATCGTCAAAACGGCCGTTAGTGCTCATTGACTCCAGACTGGGTGTGAGCTGCTGGGTCCACGATGTAGTGGCACGGGTCCAGTTTATGCACAAAAAACTGATAAAATCGACGAATGAAAATATAAATGCAATATTAACGGGGAATTGAGCGGACTCAGATGCGATGTAACCTGTTTAAAGAGTGAGGTTAGTTCGATTCGGGTTCCACAATAGAGATACTCTTCATTTACTGGCAATTTACGGTTCTGCATCGTAATTATTTCACCTATATGCTAGACTTATTTAAGTATAGATCAGCCTTTTTTTGATTGCCTCAAAAGATACAAGAACTGCATTCGTTCGATTGCCCAGTATAGTAGTCAGAAAATGTGCTCTGCGTCTTCTAAAGACTGGAAGACGGCGTAGTTGTGAGTACGTTTTCTGGTAGAGAAAGAAGTGTGACCGGTTATACAACTTAACGTGGCTCCAAATCAATATATACAAGAAGCGGAGTGCGCATTTACATGCGACTCTCAGCACGATGAGGACAGCGTTCGTCCTCAAAAAATGAGCACCTTCTCTCATTGTGGATTAGGCATGACGCCGGATCGTCTCGAATAATACAGTCGGAAGGATCCGGATTATGTCATATTCAAATAGACGCGGGGCAATCCAGTTCCAGAAATCTGTAAGAAATGATCTTGAACTGCTGCGCTCTAAATGCAGACAAAACAAACCGTTTGAATAAATTTTGTGTGATTTTCACTCGACATACGCGACTGATAGCGTCATGCCATACGTCGATCCCTGTAAAATTTTGTCTAGAGTTCTAGCATTTCCAAGGAGACTCGTTGATTAATCGCGAGGCGGGCAAGCAATTTGCGAAAGTTGCGTTAGCTAAGAAGCAGATTAACCTTTGTCACCACCAGGGTATTTCTGATTTGACCGGCACACATGATGCCTTGTCTTGTGGCCATATTGAGGTTTCTTCTGCCGCACATCAGCGCCATTTGACATTGATTTTGAATTTGGCATGTCAGCCTGTTTGTACTATATTCTTATAAGTATATTTAGACCAAATCACTACCTGATTCCCCTTCAAGACAGTGATACTGATACTGTTCAAATAACAATCATCTTGAGTTTTGCTCTATTTTCTTGCAGGCTATACTTCTCAGTACAACAGCCGAGAAAAATGTACTCCCCGTTGGCTTCAAGGAAGTACTAGTTTCTACTTACAAATAACTCAGTAAAAAGAATACATTTTGAGCACTGCTTGCAAGTTAATGCGGCTCTTCACAATGGAGCTCTCAATATTCTATTCTCTATGCTCTGTACGACTATTGACAACAATGTCTGAAGGTTAGGCTTGTTGGTAGGTACGATGTGAGCTACACAGCGTCGATAGACGATTGATTATCGCTGGGAGTTCGACAGTTCCTGCGTCAGAACCAGCCACCAGAGCATGCACCGCATTGACATGAATATCATTGTCCTTCATGTGTACGTAGTATGATTTGACAACTAGATCAATAGCATTAAATTAGATGCAGCAGAAGTTGTTATCATGCGACGAGGATTTCATTTTATAGTTCATCTGATTCATGGACAACATGGGTGGCGGGTCTGCTGTCACCACGTCGTGATTTTACTATCAAAGAAGGGAAATTTATAAGCTCGTAGAGGCCGGTTGTTGTCCCTAAAGTCCTGCAATTGTCAAAATGACAACATCACCAATGATTGGTAATAACCCCCCGCTTCTCTTTGAATTACACTGTACCAATTTGGTTCCTTTGCCATATCGCAGTATATTGCTCAAATACCCTGGATGATATCTGTTTAATCCGTGAGAGCTTTTGTTGGGGTAGTGAAGAGATATGTCTAGCCCTTTTGACAGCTCTGGTTGCTCGATTCTCGATTAACCTACCTATCACAAAAGCGACGAGCCTCACTGCTTCGCACGATTACCACGTCACACTGTAGTACTGACGCAACCATACCGTAATATTATGACTTGAACAAACAATGCTTAATACTTTGAGAGTCTCATTCCGTTATTATAAATCATATTTGCCCCACTCCATAGAATACTGCAATTTAGTTCCTCATTTGTCTTTTTCGTCTGCACAGAAGATACCAGCCAAAAGCTAGTTTATTTTGTAACACCAGAGACACACTCGATAACCACGCTAAACTGTCGCTCATTGTTGTCATAGAAAATGGCACCCTGAGACATACGGTAGTTGCTGTCTGCATCCTAGTGAGATTGCGACTTGCTGCCATTGCTGCATTCCGATCTGAACTGCTTATCAGTCAATTCAGCCCTATGTCATGCGTCGGAGCTATCAAAGTTTACCACTCATGTCCATTTCACCTCTGCTTCGTAATTTGGATAACTTTAGTCATACAAAGCTTCGAAAAATGCGTAACACCTACAGTGTTCGACCTCCAGTCCATCCAAGGATCGTGGCGTTCAGGCCACCACTCATTAAAGATGCGATCGCTCAATTTTAGGAATGAGCCAGCCAATGTCCAACGCTGTCAAGGTCTTCATTCCTTCTTTCGATGTACCCCCTCGGAAGCCACACTAATCTACGATGCCTCAACATGCTGCTATTCCTCCTCCTGACATCCTTGTGGGCTACGAGGCTGCATATTTCCTGGATGCATAAGGAAGAATATTGTCGTCACAAACACTCGTATGTTGATGCAACGATCAACAACTCTGTGCTACAGACCCTCTCACATAGAAAATCAGATCGTTTGAGTTGAGCTCAATTAACCAATGATTAAACGAGTTCCATAAAACCCTGAGTCGACTGCGAGGGGTCGTCGGCTAACCCAGCATGAGAGCCCAAACCTAAATAGTGAAGGAGACATGGACGGAGTAGATGTCTCTTGTGTCTGTGGATGTAATTCTATTAGTATCACGTTCCCTCTCGATATCTATAAAATTCCTCTTCCCATTTCTAGCGTATCTATGGTCCATTGCCTCTGACGCTCTTGTAGCACTTTCAGCCCTCTGTAACGGGCTACACTGATCCATTACATGAAGGTACAAATATGTACCTCCTGTATGCATTGTGAAGCTTTATTAAAGAAGAATACAGTATGGTAATTCCAAATGCATATTGACATCTAAGATGAGGTCACAAATTTTCTGTGTGATACAGAATACTGATTTCTGCTTGATAATCTGTGCTGATGACGAGACCGACGTGTCTCTGTCTTTCGAAGTGGGTAGTCACAAATACTGAACAATTTCCCGAAGTTGAAGTTTAACCTTTCGAAATTCAGACTTCATACGCCCAAGACCTTGTATCAATTAAAGCCGAGGTTCAACTTTTGTATGGCATTGCCTTTACGAATAAAGCTGTGAGGTATCTTAAAAGTGTATTCAGGCAAAGCACAAAGTGTGCCCGGCGAAAATAAATTCTACTTCCTTGCTCTTATGTTCAAGAAAAAACTCTATAGCTACTTAACCTTGATATATAAATCGCGAGCCCAAGATTTTGCTAATGAAGCCTATAGGAGCATTTGAGGTGTTTTGCATATAGCAGGAATCATAACTTATTTCAGACCAGTTGCAATGTTTCTTTTAGACATCAACTCGTCCTTCTTCCCTCCATATCCGGATTGATCTTCCTTCTTCACGTCGAGAATCGCTTCCTCGTCGCACAAGCGTTTGTGTTGTGTTTGAGGGAATGTTTGTGAACGGCGCCCTCTCACACCCTCACACATCAACCAGCCATCACTGCATTATATCTATACCCCCAATTTAATGCTGCACTCTCTGCTTTCTCGAAAATGGTTGAGTGGGTGCAGGCATTTTTAGTGTGAGCTGCATATCTCCATGAAGATGGTA
>NW_020189964.1:2781935-2782689 GCF_900000015.1 Plasmopara halstedii | reverse complement strand
TCCGCTTACTCCAAGAGTAATTATTGCCTTCCCAAGGCTAATTGACTCTTCGGTTTAAGATCCAAAACTGAATTTTTATCTTTTTCATCCTAATTTTGAAAGTTTAGATTTTCCTAAATATACTAAATATACATAGAAAAATCTAAATACATGCATAACTACTGGCTACCTAGCCACATACCGTATTCTTGTTTGAGTGCAGTCACACCATACCCATCTCGTGTGACACACCCTGTTACCAGGGTACTTGTAACCCGTTACAGTATGTGTGACCGCCTCTGAAAAAGGTTTACCGCAATCGTATTAGGAAGAGTTCGCAACTATCGAACATAATTCGCCAGCTAGCGCATCCCGTGCCAGAAGGACAAACATTAAGAGCGCACCCGTACGCCTGGTTGCCCGCAATATATGTCGATAATATTTTCCTGTGTTCTGAAAGTTGTTTACAATGGTAATACACGTAAGTCTTAATTATCGTCCACAGCCTCGTAACACCTTAACTGCTAGCGCGTTGCTGATCAATATAACTACCATCTCAACATTTTCTAGCCAGAGAAAGTGTAACGGGGTTCCACGAGCCTTGATAACAAGGGTGTGTGTGTCATGTGCATGGTGTGACCACACCTAAACAAGAATACAGTACGAGGCTAGGTAGCCAATAGTCATGAAAGTATTTAGATTTAACTACATATTCAGTATATATAAGAAAATCTAAACTTTTAAAATTAGGATAAATAAATAAAAACCAGCTTGG
>NW_020189964.1:2781823-2781925 GCF_900000015.1 Plasmopara halstedii | reverse complement strand
TGAAGCACTTGCCCCGGAACCCGCCATTCTTCTTCGCGCCGTTGCCCTTGCGGTCATTCTTCCTGCAGCGTTTGACAAACTTGCCATTCTTTCCCCTGCCAA
>NW_020189964.1:2745853-2781813 GCF_900000015.1 Plasmopara halstedii | reverse complement strand
AATATGGCGGGGATAATGATCCCATTGACGTGTGTGAGATCGGCAGTCATATAGCAAGTATTGGTGAGATTTATCCCGTAAAAGTGCTTGGAGTGCTGGGAATGATTGATAGTGGAGAAACCGACTGGAAAGTGATTGCGATTAATGTGAATGACCCTTTAGCTGCTAATGTTAACGATCTTAGCGACCTACAAAACACGCCTCTGCGCGACATAGTTTCCCAAGTATACCGCTGGTTTCGGGACTATAAAGTCCCAGACGGCAAACCGCCCAGTGACTTCGCCTTTAATGGAGACGCACAATCCAAAGATTTTGCTGTTGAGGTGATCAAACAGACCCACGAGAGCTGGAAGCAGCTGACTGGGGACAAATTGAAGTTCACAACGAAACTTTGGACTGGTAATTATGTGAACAGTTGAGGTGAAAGAATGGTCCAGTATTAGCGATTCAAGTTGACCATAAATCGTACCATAGGCTTCGTAGAGTATGTTCATTTACCGTTTGATTCCACCATCGAAATCGATATACGATTGTTTTCTTGAAAAAATCTAATCAAAATGTCGGGTTTTTAATGTCCATTACTTGTGAAAGTGTCATTTAGTCGATCAATACTACAAGAAACAAGAGTAACATTATGAGACCGTTCGAATATGGAAGTGGTAGCGTTCAGACAAGTAGAGATGCAGTAAATTGTATAATAAAACAGCACAATATATCGTATGACAGCTTTGATTGGAGTTCTACACAATGCGTTCACTCAAATTTTTTCAGATCTGCATGACTCCACTCCTTGATCCCTTCCAAGTCGCTTTCGTAATCAAATACCATGCCCTTCGCCACAGCTTTCACCTTAATCTGGTGAGCCTAAACAATAACAATTTATAAGTCTGACTTGCCAAACTGCTCGTCTTGTATACAACAACTCACCCCTGGAACTAACCAGCCAAACCATTTTTCTGTCCCGCGTATCAAATCTCCACGTTGCAACATTCCCGGACGAAAGATGGAAGTGCGTTGGAATTTCATTTGTAGCACCTTGTCCTCCACTTCTCCTTTTGTTTGAGGATACAGGAACCAACTGTCCTTGTTAGCACCTTGCGAGGTTACAAGCCCGAAATACGGGACATTTGCGGCTTTGCATAACTCAGCAAACTTGACCACGTAGTCCAAATCAACTGCATCGTCAAGATTAATCATCATACCTTATAAAAAATATATTCTTCAAGCTTCACCTTTTCGAAACGCCTCTGCCGAGCCTGCATTTTTGCGGGTAGTACCCAGGCATGAAAAGGCAGCACCAATTTTGTCTGCAATACCAATATCTGATTCTGAAAGGTTGTCAAAGTCGACCTTGCGCACCTCCAACTTGCTTTTTGCCGCCTCGGCGTCCAGAGACGGAAATGTCGATTTCCACTCCAAAAATGGCACGTCATGACGCGCCAATGCAATAACTTTTGCGCACTTAGCAGAAGCTACGAGATCTGCGACAAGATCGCGGCCCACAGCGCCAGTTGAGCCGATCACGAGTGCCACATATGAGGCCATTACACTAGAAATTTCTTGAAGGAAAACACTGATTTTTACGTTAAGCTTAGGGCAAAAGTGTAATTTTTTGGTGTTTTCATATTGAGTGAAATTACAATTTCAAAATTAATGCGAATATGTGAAACAAGCAATCTTTTAAGTATTTTGCGTGCCAATCCTTTTGTGGTTAAATATACGAGTAGAAAGCACACGCCAGAAAGCAGCGAAGGTAAGAAATAGAAACGGCATTCACACCAACCCAGTAATTAATCTTGGTGCATGGCACGCTCTGTCGAATTCATCGCAATCTGATCGTACAATCCATGTGACACAAGAAGCTCTGGACGTGTTTGAGTCGATACAGTCTCGTCACTGACAATTCGAGATGTCAATGAGAGTGATGCATTCTCGGCAGCAAAGTCGCGAAAGCTTACGACCGCCGATTCACGAAAATTCTGCGTCGCAAAAGTACTAGCCATAAGCTCATCCTGAAACGCGGAAGGAACCAGCAACGCGTCAGCGCTGCCATCTCCACGTAGCATTGAGCCGGTGCTGGAAAGTGAGCGTTGACGCATTGGTCTTGACGCTAGCGTATTAGGAGGGGTACTGCGATTCAAACGCGAGCTCAATACGTTCGGTGCCGTGTAAGTTCGTGATAGATTTCCCACGTACGGAGTAGCCACAAGCTCAGCGCTCGGATCGTTAATACTGCGAATCATATCAAATCCGTTTCCTCTTGGTGCCAAAACCGAACCTGAAAGTCGATGTTCAAAGCCTCCGCCGGTTCCATTTGATGCACCAGCTCGTGGAGAAGACACGCATCCGCTCTCTTCTTCCTCTTCATCACCCGAAGTCCCTGCCCATTTCCATTTCTTCTTGGCTTTAAGAGTCAATATCGTTCGTCCAATCTTCACATGCATAGCCTTGCCCCACTCCAGTTCCAACGGCTTGCTTAGAAACAACATAGTCCCATTCGAACTGGCCGCATCATACAGTATAAAGTGGTTCTGAAAGTATAAAAAGTATCCATTTAACCCTTCAAACAACACACACCTCAAGTTTTGTACGTACATCCTGATATTTCACCTTGGCATGAAGTTGCGATACTGTACGATAACGCAGCGTCATGTTATTTGTCGTTGACCGGCCAATAGTCAAAAATTGCTGGTTCCGTGGCATGCTACAAAGAAACAGACAAAAGTCAAATCTCTTCTATACTTTAACCTATAAATTCAGCTAAACGTACTTGGCAAAACTCAGTTGAAATCGCGTGTTTGTCAGTGCCGTCGATCGATTTCGCGTCTCGTGTTGAGTGACAACTGCAAAGGTAACGTACGGCGGTGCCAACTTTTTCGCAAGCAATGATACGAGGCGACCGTCGTCCAATCGAACGCTCGTCAAGTACGTTGCTTTGCAGATACTACATACATCCAAACCATCCGTATTGGTGACTGCACACACTCTTTGATTCGGATTCTCTCCATCGGCATCCAGATTATTATTCCAGCGCTGAAGACAGTCGAGATGCACGTATTTTGTGTCGCCTTTGCAGTGACATGGAGCAACTAGCGGATTATTGTCAGCATCTTCGTCCCCATCGTAGCAAATGTAACAAAAGCGTTTCGCTGTCGTGCCTGCAACACCCAGCGGTAAATTATTGTGTTGCATCGTAGCAGATTCGTCTCCATCGCCACTTGTTTTCGTTCGTGCCTTTCGATCCTTATCCTCTTCAGATTCACCTTCGTCGGATGTATCACCCCCGACCCGTAAAATCTGTTCGTCATCTTTATCGCGTTCGCCACTATTTTCAAAGTCGGGCGATCGTTCAGTTGGGTGAAACGTCTGTTGTAATGGAAGACTCAAATAATTGTCCTTTATAAATTCATACTGGACTTTTGTCAGTGCTTCTTCCGTCTCTTCACTCGTTGTGCGATTAATTTCACAGACTACTAGTCCAACCGATCCAATTCGTAATAGATCACCCAGACATAAGCTATGACCACTAACAGGATATTTTTTACTTCCCAATACTTTGCATACACCAGTATGACCGGAAAAGCGTTCAATGGATGATCCACATACAAATTTTCCCACCGAATTATCAAATTTTAAGGCAAGTGTCGTAGCGCGTGTATCGTTCAGTACGCAATCTTTCATTGGCGTGGGTATAGCTCCTGTGCTTTCCTGATTATTTGGTTGCTCGATTACTAGCTCAGTCGCTTCTTCCTCACGAGGTGCAGGAAAGTCGCGCATGTGAAGTGCCTGAAAACTCGCGGCCAGGTCGCGTTCCAGCGCCGTGTGGAACGGTGCGTCGGTTTGCGTGACGGCATTTGAATTAGTACTGGATGTGCCAAAGAAAGGATAGGAACCGCGCTGTGGACCATGCAGCACAGCGCCGTCTTCATCTACTGTGAATTCCAGCTTAGGTAACGTGCGACGACCGCGAGACGCACTCACACGAGCGCCTGAAGCGTCTGTGGTGGCGCGTAGCTCTCCTGGTGTCGTTGTCTCCGCCTTTACTTCTACCCGACGTACACTCTTAAATCCCATGTGTTTGGCACGCAACATGGCACTCCGTGGTTGGTTAATTGAGACCGAATAAGTCTCGAGAAGACCGAGATCCAGATGACCTATGCGGGCAAATAGCGTCGGCTGTAGACGACGCAAGGGACTCGTGCAGGGATAAGAAGTTTCAGCAGAGTATCCTGTATAGACAGATGTATACAGTGCGTTCTGACGAGCACTAGGAGACGAGCTATCCACCGGCGCAGCAAAGTGCGTCCGGGGGCTTTCCTCACTTGACGGCTGATCGTCGTTTGTTCTCGTGGTGAAAAACGGGCATTTGTATTACAATTTTTTTCGTATATTTGATTAGTGTACGCTCAAATAAGGTGATGTTTTGTGTACAACCTGATTTTTCTGACTCAGAATTAGTTCAGTCCAAAACTTTCGACATACTCGTTTAATCGAAAATTTAGATTGAATCATCTTTGAAGATGGCTAGGGGTACACTGGCTGCCAGTTTATGCACAGGATAAGCGGACAATGGTGTATAGCGGTCCTCAAGATTTTTGGGTAATGGTCCGTGCAGTGGAGAGAAGAGTCTAGCGATCTGAATGTCAGCACGCTAGAAAATGAAAGCAGCATATCAATTTTCCACTTCGCTTATGATATTATGAGGCTGACGCAATCATTGATCAATTTGGATTGATGAAGAGCATCAAAATCTTGGAAATAGACTTGATCTAACTGGTGGAGTGCTCTTTTTATCGATTTAACTTATCAATTTCGTGTTGCTGTCGCACCAGATTTATCGCGCTATAGCAACAGCTGACATGAGCATGATAAACAAGGCACGTCACGACGCCGAAAGAGGTTATTACGAATGGGAGTATCACCTCGAGATATTGACGGATGCAGAGCTGATCTCTAAGTAGCATACGCTGAAGCATTCGCGTTCATCAAATATGTGGTCGCTCATGCTCTGGCAGTTTGTGCAGATCCATTAGTGTATACTGTCTTTAACAGCATGATCGTGGAACGTTCCATCATTTTCATGGATAATTTGTTGGTTTTCATGGCTTTGAAAACACAAAAATCTCTCAAAATGCAATTACTTGAGTGAAGTGTCAGCACAAAGAATGATCATCTGGAATTAAGAGAGGTGCTTCGAGATGTCATCGTGAGTCTGACTTGGGTGAAGTATTAATCTTTATCTAAGTATGGCAAGAGAATTATAATATAATAATTTATGAAAGTCATGATGACCATGTCATCACCGTCATTGACCCAGCTAAGCTTCGAAAAGTGACACATATGGGGTGAATTCAGAACGAAAGTACGAAAGTTGAGCAACCGTTATAAGATTCTTACCTAAGATCGTTTAATTAATGGGTCAAGACTGTCAGATATCAGCAATCGTCAACGTCAAAGAGTATGTAGCAATTTATAATGTCTCTCAACAGGATGAGATAAAGCCTTTGATGCCAACACGAAATCTTTATTTTCAACATTTTTCGGACATTATGAACGTAACTTTGCTTAAATTTATAAGCATTTCGACAGTGCCCGACAATGATCCGCTTAAGTTTACAACAAGTTATTTATGAATCTGACACACTCACACACTTTAATTTCGCACCTGTACAAGTTCCAGCTTGATCATGCGAAACTAAGTAAATATTGCTTTGCCATTTTTGCGACCCGCCATACATCTGCAATCTCTTTCAGTCGTCATCCTCAAGTGGACGGTGGAATGAGCTTGATTTTGTTTTCACGCAAAAGTAAAGTTAACGGTGAGTTTGTCGCTTTCGTGATATTAAGCTTCATTTAAGTGGTTGTTGGATTTTCAGCTTATTCCTTTCGGTACGTGAAACAATCTAGTTTTTCTTCGCGCTGCGGGGCGAGATATTAGCTTCATTTCCACGCGGATGCAAAGACTTTGCTCCCATTTTATCAATTTGACAACATTCATTGATGACTTGATGACTAACATATCAAAACTTTCGCATTTTGGAGTCAATGAATGTCCGTACCGACCTTCCTCGTTACGAAAAAAGTTTTCGATCATTGCACTGTCGCCTTCGTCATATCCCCTCAGGTTTGTGTGATGCCAGAGGTAGCCTCATTATGAAGTGACGCAAACTCGTCAATGTTAATGGCTTCCCATAGACAAGTTTGCAATATTTGTCTCAATGTTAACAAGAAAGCATTGGAACGAGCTCTTAGTGCTGTATATTTGGATAATTTAGCTCCGAAGAATGGTGAGGCATCTTTTGCACCCAGCACCACCACAAAGCGAGTAGATCCACGCTCGTCTATAGCTTGGATATTAATATTTTTTTCATAATTTTGCTTTTACAAAAGATTCCAAACCGCCATACTTAGCTCGTCCACACTTCAGAAGATAACGCGTAGCTAGTTTGATCAAATTAAATAGTACTCCGGAGTATAATGGTGCGTATATGTATTCAGTAAATTGTACTCGCCGTTATTTCTGCCAGTTTGTCTACAAAACATTGATGAAACTAGCTAAATTTGCTGCATATCATTTGCAATACCAGAAAGCTTTCTGTTCTATAATCGGAGGAAGTCACAACAGAGGTACAGCCGTGAAGCTGACCCTTCATGCGTGAAATAAAGAGGCCATTACGAGAGATAACCTTCCGCGGCACGGTTGCCGAGAAAGATTACCTCTCGTTATGACCTTTTTATTCACTGGATCTGCTAGGACTTATCGCCATTTGATTACTGAGTCTCTGTGGAACAGGTTGTGCTTACATCACTTACTACGAGTCAACACGACGCGCATTATAGGCTTCTGTACCGCCCCGAGAACTAAGACTCACCTCGTGCTTTGCCCAAAAGGAAACGTCTCTCAAGCGATACGGCCCCCTCGGCAAGGGCCATTGCCGTGTGACGCAATATTTTCTCGATACCCAATTTAATCTAATGATGAATTTTTGATCCGCGGATATATCCGTGGTAGGCCTCTCCCCACCACTTGTCATACTCTTTTGCCAATGGATAAATGGGGCTCTATGATCCTTGGTGATAGCCGTTATACTTTTCAAAATCAGTGATTGTGTGTGTTCGATACACCTATGGCGAATGATAACGTAAGCTCCTCCTCGGGTTCTAACGGCACAGCTTGATTGTTATTTGATTCTCTGCACATATCCCTTGAAAGAAAGTCTCTTAAATTAGCGAGTGTGTCAGCGTGGGCCAAACGGGGAAGGCTTACAACCCCTAGGATTACCGGGTTATCCAATGAAAGAATATCAAAATTCCTCCACCTTAAGCCAGTGAGTTTTAATTGTTCCGCATGGTCATCGCATTACGCAAGTTACTGCCCCAGCAGTGTCATTACATCACTAAGAAAAAACATATTAGATGACGTCAGGTCGCTGCCATTCCATCCTCAACTTTTATTAGCCTATTTAAACCGGGTCTAGCTTTAGATACCGGTCCATGGTTCGTGTCTTTCAGGCTATACATGGATGAAATCGTATGTCAAAGACCAATTCGATTGACAAGTGCCTTTTGGTAAGACGCGCGGACATATAAGCATCAATTTCTTTACAGATTTCATCTTGGTTTAAGCAATGACACATAGTTTCTCGTCGCCCTTAAAGTTAGCATAGAATTCTATTATTTCGAAGAGTCCGGAAAATTTCTGACAGCGACCAACTATAAAGTTCATAGCCCAAGATAGCCACCTCCCTTTTGTAAGCCTCCAATCATTGATCTTGACTACCAAAGGCTACCATAAAGCTTATGTATATTACAGTTGGCCGCCATGCGCACGTTAATTTTTACTTTTCCCCGGTAGGGTCTGGAAATAGATTTGCATAGGAGCTCGTCTTCTGCTCCACTAAGTTTAAAGCGTAGGGGGCTGAATAGCATAACAATTACAACGAGATACCTGAGTGCTTCATTGTTACTGAGAGCTTATCTAATTGTTTGCCTCTGACGCACTCGCTAGATCGTGGATATTCCTGCGTCCCAAGCAATCCTCGTGAAATGGAGGTCGCGCCCGGCACATATTGCAAAACTTCCGCCGTCTCACACGGGGTGAGGTTTATGCGAACGTCTCGGTGCGATACGTACATGAAGAACACGCTAAATGCTCGCGATACTACAAGAAGTCTGCCATCACCTTCAATTTAGGTGTTTTCAAACTTGGACGTACTTTTACAGTTTCTTCTACCCAAATGAACCAATGAGAAAATAGACAGCACGCAGTAAGCTTGAAGAGGCGGGGCACAGACTGACCGAGAGAAGTTGGCGCTTTAACTGTCATTAAGCCAGAAAGTTTTGTTTACTGAAGGATCATTCGCGCGCGAACTCTCAACTCGAATATGGATAGCGCGGCACGCAGTTACTCTGTTTCAAGCGGGGCCGAGTCATCGACTTTCACAGAAATCATTCCCTCTTTTGTGGTACGTTACTGTCCCGCGGGTGAAAGTAAAGGAACAAGATAGTTCATGACTAGCATGCAAAAGTAATGACGATGATAAGCCCCTACCGGACAAATCCGTGTGTTATGTGCTACATCGAGGTCATTATTATCGACAGTTGAGCGAATGCATACTCAGCGTCACTAAAAAGTAGAGTCAATTCCGAATCTTTGTCACCGTGTAATTATGAGCGAATGATGCACGCTTCTAAATGAGCGAGCACACACATCTTTGGGTGTGAAATAATTTATGCGAGATGCAGCCTTATTATATCTGGGAGCACAAGTCTTTAGCTCGACTGCCATCTTCAAAATGAATGTGAACGGGGTTTGAATGCTTAATTTTGTTTTTTGGACCAAAAGACTCATTTTACAAGCCTTTGTCTTTAGTTGGTCAATAGAGGACGGTACGATTGGCGGCCCAACCTCCAAGACTAGTAACATCTCGCGTGGCGGGGATTATTAGCTTAAAAAACTCTGGGTAGCACAGTAAAGAGGCACCTGTCAAGCGCATTCTTTCTCAGAGCCAGCATTGTAGCTCGACATGCATTGGCTTCTGTGAGAGCGCAAACTATTCTCACAGTGAGGCCCTCCAGCTCTTCGAAGGGAGAAATGTAAACATTTCTTTCTTAACGTTAGGAAGATTGATATTGCCAGGAATTTGGTCATGCCCATGATTGGGCAAAGTCAAGTTGCGCTAGTAGTCCAAGCTAGGAGGCAGTGCGCAGAATGGTCACTTACGTGAAAATATTCTGTAGAAGAGGCATATGCAACGTGGAAGAAAATGATAAATGTAGTGAGTACACTGAAAAGGTCCCACGCGCTTTAATCGTAAAAAGGCTTTGGTAGGTCATCATGCTGCTTTTTTAATAAAGAAGAAGCACTTTTGGAGCGGCCACGAAGCTTAAAAGTAGACCATAATTGAGCAAGGTTATTGAGTAATATGTCTCTAGTTATTTTGGTAAAACTTGATGTTCAATGGTGATGGTAAGCCAATATTACGCTAATGGGGTATAACGACAGGTTCGGTCGATGTATTGAAAGATAATCGCTGTTGTGACGGCAGAGAGCGTCTCAGTTTCACGGGTTCGTCTATGTTAGGCGGAATCGAAGCGTGATAAAGGTGATGTGTCCAGATCCCGTGGAGACATGCAACTGTTTACTCGTGAACAGTACAACCTGGTCCTGAGGTATCTGTGCAAATTAGTTAGCGAAACCAAGGGAAGAGTCCACATAAAGGCTTTACTGTTCTGTGACAACAATCGGGTGCACTCGTAAAAGGTACCAGTCTCCTCTATTTGATTCATATAAAAGCTCCTGAGGATATTCCTTAAGTATACATGCAAGAAATTGCAAGACGGTAAGAATGCCGACTTTATACTGATAATACCAGAGGAAAACAGAGCTCTTCATCTGTTATGGATGATTCGGCTATGAGCACCCGAAATACTACATATGCGTTGTTTCGTGCAAAGTACGTGTGGTAAGACATACAAACCCTTCAACTCTGCACCGATGTACTGTGTCAGAAGGGCTAATCAAGTGGTAAATCACACATGCTTTCAAAAACCTATGTGCGATCTTGATTTCTTACGCAAGCCCTTTTTCGTTGCCAGCGTACGCATGCTCTGCTCCAAGCCCTTAAAATTCCATAAAGCTCATGTGTCCTTGCGCACAGCTCATCGCTGCCAGAGAATGGCATGATGATCACTGCAAATGGGTGCTGTGTCCGTCGCACATATAAATTGTTGACCTTTCGAGTTTGAGCAACACTAATTATATATATCCGCACCACCTGGATGCCGAATCACGAATTCGCCTTCTACTTTAAAGACTTAAACATTGTGATCTTGTGTACTTTTTGCATATTCGGAACAGTTGTATAAAAGTCACATTGCACTTTGTTGCAGATTTAAAAATGAAAATTGCAGAAATGATTTATTTGTCACTAATCATCATGATGAAATTCCGTATAGCGCATATCGAGAGGTTAGCATAACTCGCTAACCTCTCTTACTTAAAGTCTGAGCGCCCTTGTCATACCGCGCAAATACGGTTCAGAAATCGTCATCACGGTATTCATTTTGTGCTTCTAAGTCTCGCTCCAAATCCGTGGGACAGTAGTATAATGTGGATGTAGACTGTAATAGAGTAGGTACTCCGTTACCCAGTCCGCCACCAGAATGAGATCCCACTGAATACACAGTCATTTGTCCTAAGGCAAGACACGCGCTTTGTAGAAGCTCTTGAAGTACCTACTGCGTCGGGAATTCTTCTTTCCCTCTTGTGCCTGAATTTACGAGCATTGATCTCATCAATGATTATCGCTCTTACTTGCTCGTTATATACAATAGCTCGAAAGAAGACTAGGCCTTTGCAATTGATGCGCTACGAGTCATATTTGGTGAGATAATCAAGGTGTTTTCCGGTAAGAACGGTCTCAGTAACTCTGATTTAGACTCCTGGGCGCTACATGAGAGCTATATAGTTAAGCAGACATTTGTCTACAACAACACCTTCAAAGACGAAAATGTTTTTACTTTCGCATCGTCATTGCACGGCTTGCGCAATTTGTGTCCGTTTTCTGCGTTTAAGAGGCTGACGAGATCTCACGACGATGTCCAACTAGTTTTAATGGATTAGACCTGACCTAACGGGCCAAGCTTGTCCGTCAGCAAGCGCAATAATTGCAGAGACTTATATTAATGTTGCCTTAGACTAAATCACACGGTGGTTCTGGATCAAAAATCGGAAGTTGGTCGCCATGTTACGGCTGAGCCCTGATACACGGGTCTACCACTTAGTCGTAGAGCACAAAGTGTACTCGGACTAGTTGGACAAGTAGATACTGACCTTGCGGGGCCACCATGGTCCTGGTGATAGTGCCGAGGTGATCATGGATTAGTTTGATGCTGGTAAAGAAGGCAACGTACTCCCTGTTTATTTTGTGTCTTCACGTGTCAATCTCAAAGAAGCAGACGTTTGATTAGAACGGCTTCATCGTTCAGCGTGTTAATTAGATAAATACGATTAATGTACGACTCAGCAAAGTGCATTTCCCGACGTCAAACTGAAAGAAGATGTGAATCTCCGCCGGTGTTTTCTGAAAGTAGCTCTAACCATTTCCATGAGCTTAGTCTAACGGCTATCGATCAAATCTCGCGCTCAAAAGAAAGCCAGTCTCATTCACGTTTCTCTTACTTCGAGGGTATTTAGACAGGGGAGTGCCAGATCGACGCTCCGACGTCGCCAGAGCAACCTTGCCAAAGTTAAACCTTAACATAAATCAGCTCACAAAATGAGGTCTACAAGACAAATTGGAGCCCTGGTGAACGCGCTGATCCATCATCCATGCCAAAGGGAGTATCCCACCCCTTGCTTATTGAACAAGGGCATCGAAGTACAACCTATCCGATTCTAGCCCTCATGAGCTTTCTCGATTATGGCAACACATTGATATCTCCGAGATCATGCCAATACCAGGATGACGCTGTCTGATCTTCTTCATCATGATTAGTAGCTTTTAGACACCCCATGTGGTCTGAACTATATCTGCCTTCAGTAGCTCAGCTTCAAATGATGAACACATGCTACTTCATCGTCAGCAAAACGGGTTTAATCTATCTGCATGACCTGCGGAATATTGAATGTGGAACTCGACTTCTATCTGGCCTCAACATAAATGGGACAATGTAGCGTATCGCAATCAATCTTATGGACTGTGGACACCGCATTGAAGGTAGACCAACTAGACCCTCATATCTAAGTGTGCTCTGCCTGTCGCATGTTGCGTTCGCATATAGTGGCTCTCGGCAATAGCGTCGTGCCCCTAAAGCATGACGCTCAATCTTCATATGGTCAGATTCATCAGTTTTGATCTGGACTGCAGCGGGTTGATATTCGTTAGTCAACTCAAGTCATCGACTTTCGTCCACGAAGATTAAAGCCAGTTCTTGGTGGTGTCCAAAGAACCCGAAGATTAGCAAATTAATTAAGTAAAGCGGAATACAGGCATACTGTTTACACGACATTAACTCGATGAGTGGAAGCAACTAAATCAAGCACTGTGGTCTCTTTGTGCAAGTGCTCTAATCAAGCTCTCCACCAAGCAATTTAACCATTCCGTCCAACCAACTGTCGATGAATGGTCAGCGGTGGCCGTATGCAATCAGGTGCCGAGCAACTTCAACAAAAATCTGCCAAATCTGGCTTTTACATGTGGATTTTGATCCAAGACATAGGCCATCGGAAAGCCAGGTTAGAGAAATCGCTGTCAAGAAACAGCTTAGCTGAACCCTTACCAGAAACGGTCGTAAACACATTTCTTAATTCATTTTAAACAACTTCTAAGAGCCACCCAAAGGATAATCTTTACGGCGTCGCTGTCAGCATTAGTGTAAGTTGTCTTGCTTAGACTAGCCACAAAGACCACAAAGACATATTACTGTTTGTGTCTTTTAGAAGACCAAAATTAAAGTTTATGCTAATAAAGTTATCTCCTAAAACGGCATACTGTCAGGTAACCCCGACGCATGCGGCGAGAACCTAACCTGTCAACGAGTTTTGCATGTGCACTCATATGAGATATGTCACTTGTACGAATTGGACCACCAGTGCTTGGCGCTTACAAGCGCTATGTCTAAAAATATTCGAAGCGGCCATATCGTGTGCGTCGTGCAAAACTCTGTACTTAAGGGACCACCAGGTGTTTAGTGTTGATTGATCAGTGCTGAGATATATTAGGCTTAGTAATAAGGAATACAAGAAAACGCGCAACCAAACTTTCATAAAAAGGCAACTGAGTTTAAAAGGTTTCCTTATTTCCCAAGCTTTCAGCAACACAACATATGTTACATCTGAACCATACCTTGTACGTATCGCCTCGTCATTGCGTGGCATCATCATCGTGATTACTGGTATATTTCATCGTCGGGCCGACAGGAAAGCGCATCCGCCATGCCCCCGCTTTAATCTTTCATTAAGTTGTAATCAGCAAAGAAATTAAGGTAGTTAGCCATGTTCTGTTATAGTTGCGGCGACGACGCCGCTGTGCGACGAACCATTATATGAATCAAAATTGACATAGAAATAGGCAGGTGCAATCTGAACTTGGCGAATGCATACTTTGTCGCGAGTACTTCCTTGTCATCAAGAGGGGGTTTTAAGCCGGTGAGATTTAAATGCGATGACGCTTTCATGCCTATAAGTATCTAACCAGATAAACGCGTGGCCTATTGAAAAGTCTGAAGCGTCACAAATGGTGTTGTGGAATGGTCGAAATGTACCCGGTTGAGCCAGAAATGGGGCATGTATAAGGCTTCTTCACAGCCATAAGGACCGCCTCTTTTATCCTGACACATTTTTCTCATGAAAGGTCGGTGAGAGGCCGTGTCATGTCGGTAAAACTTGTGTAGTAGTTCTCAATTTTTCTTAGGGTTTGAGACATTGGCTGATTGATAGTGGTGGCCCTCATTTCTGCGAGAGTGCCTGCAAGTTATACTTTCCAGTAAAATAACCCCCGAAATACAAATCTCGTCGGCGCCAAAACTACACTTACATACATCGTCAAATAGCTTACTGAAGCGCATACCTTCGCGCGATGCTCGCAGCTATTCAGTGATTTTTCATTGTGCCATCACGAATATGTAGAAATATATCGCCGAAATAGGTCTTTGCATAGGCGCGACGCGGTCTAAATAGCGTTGTCACCGGCACTGAACAAGGTGCAACCAATCATGCCGCTCTACAGTACGTCTTCTTTAAGAGTCGGCATGCTCGTTGGAAAAGCGGTTGCATCGAGCTTATTATGAGCATGCTCGATATGCCACTTGCCCTTAGCTTTTCTAAGACAGAAAGCCGGCGCAGAATAAAAAACGTTAGTTTTTTCACCAAATTTGCATCTTGTTTTACGCGAAAAATTTAATGACGTCACATCGATCTCTTTGTGAGGTCCATTACCGTGAGACGGAACATTTGGTCCCAAGATTCAAGTTATGTCGCACTCTCCGATAGGGGATGATACGCGTTTTGGATCTCTTGTCGCCGCATCATCGTTTTCCTGCATAACTCGCAAGCTTTTAAAGTATAAACACTTTATTCTTTGGATGCAGTAATTTGCGAGCGTCTTCAATGACAGACGCATTCATGACGATGATGTACTTAGCTTCTCCTAATGGTGGGCCGCGCAGCACGTTCAGCTGCACTTTGGTTAGTACTCTTGACCTGGTCGATGGATAATTAATACTGTGCATGGAAGGAACATAACCCTCTCATTGGAAAGAGTGTTCCAAGCGAGATGCTCTGAATTTATGCCACATGGACTGTATAACGCACCAGCGACATTTGATGGTCTTATTTTACAGCTGTTTAGGCCATTTCGTGGCTATGCATAATTCTATTTCGGCGATGTATGTCGATAGTCAAGGAGAGCACAGGAAGATGGGTGCCGAAAGCCACATTGAACATTTAAGAGCGGTGCTCGAGTGTACGCCTTAAAACTTGGTGATGTCTCTGCCTTGCAGCTCTTTACAAACATTCATTACAGCCGATTCCCCAAGCTTGACCCGAGCTTCTGCTGGTGGTGATATGAGAGGATTACAGCCACCGTTACTATCCCGGTTAGTCCGACCACAAATGTAAAGACATCCACGCCACGTTATTATGGCGATTTTCTGTGCCCGGTGGACCTATCGCACGGTAGTGCTACCTCAGCAAAGTCGTTACATCAAAACAAGGATAGGCTATTCACAACAACTAAAGTGTCTTGCCCTTCTACTTTTAGCAGGATCTCGAGCAGAGAATCCCATCTTAAAGGTGTGAACAACTGTCCCGTCAAAGGGACACACTAGGGACCGCGACATGACATCGCTCATCCATGTCAGCAAAAAATCTGGACACTGCGATATACGATGGCTTATGTTTGTCTCATCTTGAAGGCGCGCCTATTGTCGCTTCTGCCCTCTTAACCACGATCAAGACACTTACCAACATTGCTGCCTATCAAGTGAGACAATCATTTGTTTTATACCAAGGGATTAGAGCTTCGAAACCGCTTCAGAACGGCTTTCTGCTTCCATACAAAGTTGATATTTCTGGCATGTAATGCTTCACAAGGGGGGTAACGCATGGCAGCAAATGCTTCTAAGAATATATGACTCAGAGCCTTTTGCCATGCTATAAACAAGAATGCAACTTGATTCAAGATCCAGGACGAGACAACGTTCCACGCTGATAAATCCTTCAGAACTCAAAGGAAGACTCAAACAAATCTCGACCAATATTACTAGTATCTCCATCGCAAGCGCGCGCATATGGCATCCCCAATGCCTCCACGTATTTCGTCATTGCACGAAATCCTTGGATCAATCAGGCCTCAAAGGGCTTCAAAATGTCCGGATGTTGATTTTGAGATCTGTGAGCTCCACCACTTTTAAGAATAGTTTTTTTTTCAAGTTTTATATTGACCCCAACCAGGTATAATAGAGCCCAATAAATTCTCAGTAAGCCGGCTCGCGCGTAAAGCTCGACATTTACCCGCGAGAAATACACGGATGACCCTACATGGGAGCCCATCTACTTACATCCCCTCATTTGAAAGAGAGGAGCCTGCGCAACGCGCATATGATTTGTACTACCACAAATGTTCTATCCGTGAATACATGATTCTACTTCGCAATCGAGCTACCATTTCCTTCCGCATAAATATTACTGATTTTCTCAACTATGCTTGCATAGCTTACTTCCTCACCAAGGATATAATCTATGCGTCTAGCATTACTTCGTGAAGTCCTCGTTAACAACTCATCGAGGTGTAGTTTGTATTCACGATGCACGTTGATTAATCGGTCGCATTTATCAAGTGGATAATCACAACTTTAAGTGGACGAAGCATTTTTTATGTCACATCGTCCGCTCTTCGATTGTATAGGACACCAGAGGGTACATCCTCTCTCTATAGTGTCGATTGGTTACGCGAGTGTGATCTTGAAGCGACGCACGTATGGTAATGGCTCAATTACTGCAATGACACACAGTTCGAATCGCAAAAAGGATCAAAAGCTATTTGCATGAGCTGATAACAACCATAATGAACGAATTGGTACCCGTTATGATTCTCAAAAGAATGACGATCAAATCGCTGCTTGGATCATTTGGACCTTACAATTGAATTAGAACATCTTAGCGGATGCACTGGGAAAGGTGGAAATACGATTCATGCGCATTCAAGAGATCCAGACAGTTACATCACATGGTGTTTAAGTTTTTATCAATCAAGATCTAACGTCGTAATATATACATATATTCAAAATTCTATGGAGAATTTAGTAGAAACGACTGGTGGAGAGTTAATACTAAATCTCGAATGTATCGCAATGCTGTACCAATTGCGAGAAATGGGGTACATAGTGTCATTTCTTCTTGAAACAAACTATGATAATGTAGGAGCTGGTGATGGAGTGTTGAAAAAGTTGAATGGACAAACTATCGAGTGGAACGTTGTTGGACAGATACAACTTGTAGCTGGTATCACTAGTCTTTCATTAAGTCGTAATGGTACCCAATTGTTCGCTGGTACATCAGCGGAAAAATGTACCATATTCGTGCCACAACTTTGGCACTTATACAAGCACAACCTGTGCCTTTGGTTCATCGTGCCAAGAATTTAGTACAATCTGGGCATATGAATGTACCACTTTACAACCAAAGTCACAGCTCATCGTTGTGAAGTAACAACAATAACTTCAAATACCCAATATATTGTAAGCATACAAATGATGGGTTCAAGACACCTCTGAATAACGTGAAAACTGCATAACAAAGGAAGCTTCTCCTTGCGTTTTCGATCGCAACGTCGTAGCATAGCCAACCATATGAGTAAGAGGTACAAGAGCGTAGACAACTGACCGACTTTGACTCATAATCACTTTGCGACCTTCATCTTTAATTGCAGATTCCACATTTTGAATATGTGCACGTCGTTGTGAACTCAAATCGGCAAGTACGTCACCTATAAAGCGATCAGGCGAACGTACTTCTAGTTTCATCATAGGCTCTAAGATCACAGGTTTTGCTGCTTTTAAAGCTTCTTTTAATGCCAATGCAGCCGCTGCACGGAACGATACAGCACTTGAGTTGACATCCCATTCGCAATTGATTTCATCCACACAAACTTTAACGTACGCCACACGGTTCGAGGTCAATACTCCACGACTGAAACTAGCACGTAAACCTTCTTCAATAGCTAAAGTAAAAGCATGAGGCAATTTCTTTGCTCCCTGGTTCATCCACTGAATGATATTTGTACTATCTTCATCTTCTTTATGGCTCTCTATCCTTAGAAGTGGAGCAACGTCCACTGTAAGCTTTGCAAAGTGACGATCTGTACCCAACATCACATCGTGTGTGTATGGAATGGCAGCATTATCGGTAATACTTTCCAAGTAAGCTACACGCATTGCACCAATAGATGGTTCAAGCTTATAATCGCTATTCAGTCGCTGTTTGATTATGTCCAGATGAAGTTCTCCCATACCGGACATGAGAGTCTGACCGGTTTCGTCATCGAAAGTTACGATAAAGCTCGGATCTTCACGTTGCAAGTTCTCTAGCGCTGTCTCCAAGTCTTTTTGCTTAGCACTTGATTCTGCTTCAATAGAGCACGTAAAGACTGGCTTTGGAATCTGAACACCAGGTAAAATAACGTGATGACCACTTTCTTTCGCGCTTACAAGTGTATCGCCTGTAAATGTGTGTTTTAATCCTACTGCAGCTCCAATATGACCAGCTGAGAGAAATTCCACAGCTTCTTCATCATCAGCAGCTACGTGCATTAAACGTGTTAAACGTTCCTTTATCCCACCACGAGAGACGTTAATTAATTGTGACTTGGCGTTTAAAACACCTGAATACACACGAAAGAAAACCACAAGACCACGCTGACGATCATGTTGGACTTTAAACGCTAAGGCACACAATTGTTCGTGACATGATGGTTGTAGCTGTATTATCTGATTCTCTTTGAACTGACCACGGGTTTTTGTGTTTGATACGACAGCGTGCGCTTCAAACGGAGCCAAGTCTAAAGGGGATGGTAAATAATCAACAATGGCATCTAAAAGCGGTTGAATGCCTTTATTTTTCAAAGCACTTCCACAAAGTGTCACGACAACTTGAGAAGCCATATCACGCTGCACTGTAATTCGTCGCAATGCTGCCTTTAACGTCGCATTGTCAATTGTCTCATCCATTAGAAAGAGTTCTCCTAGTTCATCATCAACGTTTGAAGCGTATTCAATAAGTTTCTGACGTCCTTCCATTGCTTTCTGATACAGCTCTGCCATTACACCACCTGCAGAAGGTAGCAACGGAAGACGCTGAATCTCTTCACCTTCTTTATCCAACCATTTGATCAATTGCATATCAACTAAATCCAAGATTCCACTCAATTCTGCTTCTTCTCCAACAGGTAGTTGAACACACAATGTCTGGACGCCAAATCGAGTTTTTATCGACTCACATGATCGTATAAAACTGGCACCTTCGCGATCTAATTTGTTTACAAAGACGATTCGCGGCACTTTGTATCTATCTGCTTGTTCCCAGACTGTCTCGGTCTGGGCTTCCACGCCAGACACACCGTCGAGCACGGCTACAGCACCATCCAACACACGTACAGCGCGCTCAACTTCAATTGTAAAGTCAACGTGGCCTGGTGTATCGATTAGATTGATGTGATGATCACGCCATGGAAAGCTAATGGCAGCGGCACCAATTGTGATACCTCGCTCACGTTCTTGAGGCATAAAATCCATCGTAGCATCTCCATCGTGTACTTCACCCATTTTTTGTATAGTTCCAGAGTAATAAAGCATACGTTCCGTTGTTGTAGTCTTACCAGCGTCAATGTGCGCCAAAATACCAATATTACGAATGACATCAACCTGTGCGGCATCCTCCTGACTTGAATTTATCGAATTGAGCGACGAATAAAACATGTATGTGTACGGAAGACACTGATTAACATTATTAGAGTTGTGAGATAAGCTGAATATGTGACGTGAAGCCGCTAGGAGACCGCGCGCACCGCGCGTACGGATTCCAAGCATGAATGGTTCAGACTTACTTTAGTCAGTACACTGATTAACAATCTGTTATGCTGGTAGTAATTATTTACCGCAATTACTTTTCTTGAAATAGTAAAATATTAAGATTTTTAAAAAAGGTAAGATAAAGTATTAAAATTCAAAAAATAATAGTACTAAAGTAAATTTAACGTTGGACGTTGATGTTATTCCTTCAATTGAGAATTTTGGGAAGTGCGACATAATTGCGTCAAGTTGTCAAACGTGACAAATGTTCAAGTCAAAATTTAGTCCTTCACATCACAAGTTTTACACTCTATATCACCGATTCAGCAGAAAATACTTAGTTTACCAAACGACAAACCCAAGGAACAAATCCTCTTCCCAATTGGTAGTGAGTGAGGTGTACAGTCAACATGGCCAATGGTACGTTTTCACAAGCCTTCACGTCGTGTCCATACCCTCGTGCCTTCATCTTTGCTGTAATTTTTATAATTGACAATCATTACTCTCTGCACTTCATTCGTTCCAGAGCAATTCTACCTCGTCCAAGGTGCCCAAAACAGTACGTATGTATAATCCCACAGTAGAGTTTAAGCACCATTAATAACTTGAATATTTACACGAATGTCTGCAGTTGAGACAGATGAAGTAGACTATCGTAATTTAATGGTACATTATAAGCTGGAGCCGCATTTGGTCAAGATGGCAGAGACGACGCTACCGGGTACTTATCATCACCTTCTACGTGGTGTAGGGGATGCTCGAGATTCACTTACACCAGGAGAATGTAAAAGTGACCTTTTGTCACTATTAGATGGCGTACCTTTTGATCGTCCTATCGAGCCACTACCTGAGAGTGTAGTGAAGAGTGCATTTCAGCTTCCTGCAGGTAATAAGAGTGGACCTATAATGCATCCACTTGGTAGTCGGAAAGTTCAAGGACTTATCCATGCACCACCACCTACGGGTGCTGAACGAGCTATTCATGTGGAAAAACAGAAGGGAAAGGCTAAGGATGATAAAGACCGAAAAGAGAAGAAGGAGAAAAAGAAAAAGAAACGAGAACGAGAAGATGCGACTGTGTTGCAAAAGCTGTTAGCCCCATTAGTAGCTGAATTGCGTGCGCTTACATGGGCTGGGTGGGTAGTGAATGGAAAGGCAGGAAATCCATTCATACAAAAGTTTACAAAGGATAATTGCAAGCGACTGGGTGTACCAAATTATTTTGATTACGTGAAGAATCCAATGGATTTGACTCGCATGAAGGAAAAGGTAGAACATGCAGAGTACACAAAAATTGATCAATTTACTGCAGACATTAAGCTCATGGCAGCAAATGCGAAAACTTTCAATCGCGTTGGTGAACCAGTGCATCAAATGGCGATTGAGATTGAAAAGTTGTACGAATCGAAGTTGCCAGTGTACAAGAAGATGTTTGACGATTTGCAGCAAGAGCGGAAGAAACGTAAAAAGGAGAAGAAGAAACGAAAAGAAAAAAAGAAAGAAAAGTAAGTTTGGAATCGTTTAGCATGGTATGAAGAAGGTAGAGCATTTTATTATATTTGTTGTTAAATTTATATCACTACAAACCGCACAGTATCTTTGTCATCGTCTTCAACCTCTTTATTACTCAGTGCATCTGGAAGTTGCGGCGTTGTGGGTACCCACCAGCTCTTGACGTTGTTGCCAAAATACACAGTCACATTGTATAGAAAAGTATGATTAGCTAACTCTCCTCTCTTGCCAGCGAGAAACTCGAGTGTCGTCTTGCCTTCTCGCAGTAGCCATACGTGAAAAGCAAAGTATCCACCGAGCAGCAGTCCAATACCAAGTGACATGATTCGACTAAACCACAGGAGAGCGTTGAAATTATTATAATTCGTGTCTTTAACAAGCTTAACAACCATGAAATTAAACAAGAGACAGCTTAACGACGTGTAGATTAAAAAGAGCAAAAAGAATTTCTTATTACTCCAAGCCACACAATTGCCCGTCCAGGGGCAGTGATGATCCATACGGTACACGCATTGTTGACAAACTGAACAATGATGTACATATTCAGCTTTTTCGGCATCACAGCGTTCACAATAACGATTTACTTGCTTTGAATGATTAATTAGCTTTATGTTGACCGGACGAGAGTTCATGGCTCGCACATAGCTCCACAACATGAGTATAGTGACGACACAATAAATTACGTTAAGTGAAAGTCCCGAATATGGGCGTAGAATTGCAAGCCATATCGTTAGCTTAAGCAGCATAAGCCCGAGAGTGACAGCCACGAAGACTACATTGATCATGGTGAAACGACACAATATCTCTATTGAAGAACGTAATTTTCTCAAGAAGAATAATTTGGAGAATAGTATATATTTTCATTCTATCCTTTAATTAATGTATGAGGTATAGACCAAAATCAACAATAGCGTCATATTTGCATCAATTATTCTCAACACCTGCACATAATCGACCATATCCATTGACATACCTCGTTGAAACCCTAAATTTTATGCGTGTGGGGCAATCAAGGTGGCGGTAGCTTGCTGCGTTGTATCACCTTGCTTTTGCATTTCACGGTCAAAACGAGGGCGTCTATCCTCTTTTGATCTGTTGTTACGTTTACCTCCTGAAGCGTTTTTGTTGTCATCACTTGAGCGGGTTACTCGAGTAAGTCGTTGTTTGACTGCGTCAGTAGAAGACCCATTCGTCTTATTGCCACTACTGTTACTACTCTTCTCTCTCCAGCGACCCTGATTACGACGGCGTTGACTCTTTTGTGGACTATTACCTCTGGCTTTCTTGTCACTATGAGACGAATCTGACGAAGCAGACGGTGAAGTGGTACGTTTAGTTGTCACACCAGCAGCAACCGCAGCAAATGAAAGCGGTGGAGTAGGAATAGATGATGAAGATTCATCTTGCACTTCACCCTTCTCCTCATTCTGAATTTCGCTATTCGTACAAGTCTCTTCAATAGACTTGACCTCAACAGCCGCATCCAACGATCCATTGACAACATTTGTTTCCTTTAAATTGTCGTGCTCCGCCTCAAGTTGTGACTCGGTAAAGAAGCTAATTTGGGGCATTGTATTGATCTCGGCAGGCACAACAGGAATGTTTATTGGTTCTTCGACCTCACTCTTTTCGTTTTCCTCCACGACATTCTTGGCAGCCATTTTTAAAACGTCATTTTTCTCTTCTGCTTTTCCTTTGTTGGACAAATCGGACGCCAGCTCATTCACAAACACTTTTAATTCACTATACGTTGTTTCACACGCAAATATCTTGTCGTTGTTCGTCAAATATTTTTTCGCTTCTTCAAGAGATTCCATTAAATTCTCATCGTATGACAACTCGGCTGGTGGACGTGTAATACCAAGCAGCATTTTCGAGAAAAAATCAAGTACCATTGGCACTTCTTTTCCCAGGGCCTGATGTAGATTAACCACGTGCAGCGCCTTCAACAGCTCAATTACATCGGCAAATTCCTTCTCTTTCTTGCTGAGTTCTCTGTTTTCCTGAATCTCTTCAATATTGTGTTCACTTTCTAGAGCTACCACTTCCGTGTCTACAGGCTCCTGGTATCCTTCCCTCGGCTGTTCACAAACCGTAACAGTTTCAGCTTCCTGTAGCTTCTCTTTTTTTAATTCTTCACTAAAGACTCCAATAAACTGCTCGCGAAGCATCTCTAATTCTGCAACAAGCTTTTCAAATGTCGCCTTGTTGCTCATGAGATCTAGCTGCTGAGCATTCGGTACCTTACCCTCATGCTGTTGTGCTAGCTCTAGACTCTTAATTTTCTCAAGTTTCTTGCGATGCGAACGAATACGTTTGTAAAGCACGCTTAGGTACGGATGATCGATACTTAAGTTCCCCAAACGCTCCACTTCACTTAGCTGTTCTGTTGCAAGAACTGTAGCAACTGCTGACTTGACCTTAATTGTAGACTTTTTAGGTTTTCTTTGCGAGGTCGACACATTCTCTAATGAAGAGTAAACAGGCTCGGCATCAGATCCGGTAGGAACGTTACTTTCACGTTTATCGATGACGTTGGTCATGGTGCTTTTTGGGCTATGCACAAAAGTCGACGGTAGTGGACGCGTATCAAGAAATGAATCGAGGAAATCCAAGCTACAAAATGGTGTATTTAACATTAAATTTAAAGGGCATCGTGTATGTCACATAAACTACGACATTAGACAGCTTCAATAATCTCATCCACTAAAACTTCGTCCACTTTAATGCCAAATGTGCCATCTCCAATAATTACCATCTCTTGCGATGTTGTAGACATTGAAGAATGGATATAACTTTTCAAAACATTCTTCAAAACAGACTCATCTGACACGGCTTCATGATGACTCGTCGGTTCGTCAGTAGCTGCAGCACGTAATTTGCTCTGGCTCAATATCTCATCATCAACAATGCTTTCAGCTTTGTCTTGTGCTGTAGCTTTAAGATCGTTCTCCTTTTCATCTTCCTCCTTTTCATCCGACATCAATTTGTTTTCACTTATCTGATCTGTTTCAGCTTCATCCTCAACGGGTGTGACTGGACTTGTCGTTTCTTCTTGACCTAATACATCAGAAGGCTGTCCAACACTGGCAGTGTCGGCAACAAGTTCGGACGATAAACCTAACTGTGTTTTCAAGTGTGGACATACAGCGTCGATAACTGCACACGTCTCATCAAACAACGTCTCGTTGCAGCCATCAGTACTCACCCGTTCAAGAACATCTTCAGCTTTCAGCACGAGCAAAAGATTATAAAGTGATTGCAGCGTTGTTTCGAAGACGACACTCGTCTGCTGCGAAGTCATGGAAGCTGGCAAGCTTGATGGTACAAGTTTATTTGCTAGACGACGTAACACCTTGAGCCACAGCTCAGGGAAGTCTGGCAACTCCATCAACACATTCAAATTGTGAAGGAATGTCTTGGACAAAAGTGTGACACTATATAATGGTGCATCACGTGCCGTTTTCAAAGTGACATCGTTCACTTGATCATCAAAGGCAAAGATTATATCATTGAAGCACTGTTTCCAAGTATCTCTGGCAATCGGAACTCCAGGAAGCAGTAGTGAATTGCGTAAACAATCCCAAGCAGTCTTAGCTACTGGTGGTCGATCATCGCTCAGATACTTCAGCATCACTTGCATCACTTGCAGCCACGAAGGGCCATTCATCTTGTAAGTATTGACACTATTAGCCAGTCCTTGCAAGAGTTTGAGTGCGTCAGCTGCGTACGACGTTTGGTGTCGAATAAAGCTGCAGCACAGTGACATCCACGGCTTAAAATTGTCGTCGTTTAGATGGCTTTTCTCCGCGAGCAGAATTACACTATCCCAGCAAGCTGCTCTGCTGTTAATATACTCAACAACATTTTGTAAAATGCCCAAAAGTACTTCCCAATCATGAAAATCTTGCATGTAGACCAAATTCGCCTTGAGCAGCATCGCCAACCCAGACGCTAGTCGATCACTCAGTGCCTTGTACATATCCTTGTCCATTGTCAACAGCAGCTCAAGCGTCGCCATTAGCTTCGGACGCACCTTCTCATCGTGGAAGAGTCGAATACTCACACGTAAAATATGCACTACAACGCGTTCAACCAATCCTTGCATGTGAAGTTCGCTCAATGGCGTCGACAGGATACGCTTGGCGTACAAATGAAACGAATCCCACAAATTGAGCTGCAAGATGCGGTGCGAATTAACCAAAATGATGTCAACGCTCAGCTCTAGTACTAAGATTGCATTCTCTTGCATCATCGCATCGACACCTGAATCAGACGGCTGCATGATGCATTTAAATGGGTCACGACACGATATTAACGTTTCCAACAAGCTCGTAAGCGACTTTTCATGTAGTTTACGAGTCAAACGCAGCCAGTTTTCCTTCTCGAGAATCCCACCGCCTAGATTCATTACCTCTTCACGAAGCATTTGATTGACTAAAGAAAAGCTGGCATTGATTTTCTCCTCTTCCGCCCAAAGATAGTTGGACAATGAATCCCAAAAGGAGCCGCTACTGACACCATGACTTCCGTAAGCTGTTCCTTGACTCGCTTGTGTCATGCTCTTCATGCGACTACGAATCGCAGCTTGACGCTCTGCCTGGCGTCGAGAGCGTTCACGGGTCTTTCCGGCGAGGCCGGTAGCACTCTGTCCGCGACTGGGTGACAACTTTGGCTGACTAGATACAACAGTCGAATGGTGACCTTGCATTGGGGGTAGCGGGACACCGCGAGAGTCAACAAAGTCGTCAATTTCGACCAACGAGGTAGGAACAGCATCCAATTCATTGAACATGAGCAGACATTCTACGACACTAGCCCAACCTTTGACAAAATACTCGCTTTTGTTCTGTACAAATTGAAATAGCATCTTGAGTGCAAGTAGAGCTCGACGTGCCTTCGCTCCCTGCACTGAATCCTCGTCAACTGACCCGTCCAACTGCAGTGAAGGTGCAGCCAGCACTTCGACTTCTGATCCATCATCTTTTCGACGGACAATACGCTTTCCAATTGTCTCAGTTGCTCCAGAATTCGACGGTGATGGTAAAAGTGAGGATGTTACGTTACTGCTCAATCGTGGCGGTATGTATACTTTTTCACCACTCAAAATACCGTGTGCAAACGTGAAAAAATACGACGCTAAAGCACCCATAATCTTATTGAACTCGTCAGTCATATCGTAGTAAAGCATGATCTTCGCACAGTTGCTTAGCCCTTCCAGTGAACGTTCCATGTTGGTCAAATCGCACGTTTTCTCAAATGCCAGAAGAATACTCTTAATTGTACTCTCTGAAATCAAATTAAACATGTCTTTCTCATATAATCCAGCACGTAGCTTGAGAATGCTCGTATTGGAGGTGAAACTCGCCCCAACCACATTCTCCGAGCGCTTTAAAACACCATCCCATTGCATTGAGTACCGATCCACAGTTGATGAGGGAGATTCCATGAAGTCGGACACATCGTGTTGCATTTGAATCTCCTTTTCAAGTATATTGTAATACAGATCCGTCAGATATCCCGTAGGAAGATCCTCACCGGCATTTATTCCGCGGTTATTGCGAATAAATTCTTCGAGGGTCATTTTCTTGGCAATGTGGTCCGAATGCAAATCCGTGTTTAACATGATGGTACTAAATGCTAGAACGTACGCCGCATCAGCGTCTGCCAAGGGCCCGGATGTTCCTGCTTGTAGGTAAAAGTGCTTGGAAAACGCCTCCATCATTCGATCAATCTTCTGAGCTTCTCCTGGTAAACGAAATCTGGCCAAAAACATTCGCAACGCCTCGTCTAGTGACGGTACCGAATGAAAGTCAAACATAGCTACATACGCTTCTCGTACTGCCGCATTAAAAGGATATTTTTCAACTGGTCCGTCCCCGATATAATCGCCAATAAGTGTTTTATTCAATCCGGGAGTGTGTAATAAAAATGAAGCAACGGATTCAGGAGTTAACTTTTCGGGCAATAGTCCAATTTGTTGCGAGAATGCCATCCAGTTCTTCTGATCGTGATTAAATTTGTCTGCAGCCAATGCGTAGCGTTTTTTAATGCTTTTGCGCTGCTGTAACACTTCAGCTGTACGTTCACGTGCAGTGTGTAGCCATGCCAATTGATCTGCCGGATTTTCTAGTTCACTCTGCTCTGAATCCGAATCACTTTCACTTCCGGACATGACGAGTTGCATTAGATCTCGGACTGAAGACAGCGGCGAGATATCGTCCTTAAGAAATTCACTCGATGAATTCTCGTTACCAGGAGAAGCGCCGGCTGTAAATCGTGCAAGGTCTGATCCTTTCAAGTTCAAAACGCCTGTGGTGCTAACCGTAGGTCTGGATCCAGAAGCATTTAATGGACAGCGTCGAGCAATCGATTCAATCACTGTAAGCAATCCCTCAAGACACAGTAACGTAAGAGCGTTCAGGCTACCGTCCGGACTGGACATGGACTGACAATTCTTAGCAAGTGACTTGCACAAAACCTCAAACAAGTTGGTGCAATGAACGTCACAATCGTAATTAATGTAAAGATCCAGCATTAGTGCAGGTTCACGACAAAACTCAAGTAATGATTCCAATGCCAGCTCCTTTTGTTCATTTGAGCAAGATGGAGAATCGATAATCCGCATGTGGACGCTAGTAAAGAAAACTTCCAACTGGACTTTCAAGTGATCTTTTATCGAGTTGAACAAATTAAACACAACACGAAGCGTAAGCGACAAAATACCTAATTCCTCTGTCTCCGAATTTTGCAGCAGAAACTTGGACAAGTCTCCCTGCAGAACCGACACCAAGCACAAGTGGTTGCCAAGCCCAGTGCCAGCAGTTTCCAACACAACGTTTATCAATCTTAATCCCAAAACACACGTCATTTCTTCGTTCTCTGTTGGTGATATAAGCCCCGAAATAAAGTGCAAAATCCGTTCTAATAACGGTATTCCGTACGGTTTATCCACTATCTTCGCTGTGTCAGGCGTCGACTCGACAGGTGCTAAAGTTTCCTGCTCTTCAATATCAAGACTTTCGTCATACACCGGCAATGTCAACACCTCTTGCTCTTTGTTACTCGCTTCATTATCCTCTTTCTGTTGATCATTCGACTCATCCTGCAACAATACTGGTAGTTGTGGCTGACTCGATTTCCTCTTCGGTTCCAACTCATTAATGCGATCAAAAACAGTCAACACCAAGTGCGACAGCGTGTTATCTGCTGATCTGCTTAAATGCATAGAAGACCTTGGTTGACATCGAATACTGTAGCACAATTGTAGCATTTTCCATAAATTCTCGTCTGAGATCAAATGTCCAGCATCACATCGAATACAATACTCCACAAGCTCCAACAACTTCATTAAAACCGCTTCGTCATCTGCTCGATAAGTTTCTTCAAATCTACAGCGAGATACACACACAGCAATGCGATTAATAGCTACATCTGCTCGAAGAGATTCACTAGTTATAAGTCCATAAAGTAAAAACTTGTTGATAGCAGAGATAGCAGCGCCTGTGATAAATCCACTCGTGCGTTCAGACTCAATGACCATTACAAACGGTAAAAGATACGAGACGGTGTCAACATCTGATAGATCAATCACTGATTGTAATTCATAGTGCAGTTGCTTGAAAGCTCGCATCATCGGTGATTGTGTCGATGCAGGAATCTCTTTTGTAAAACGATCCACAGAAGCCCAACGAGCATTCACGCGCATCATGGAAAGAACATTATGAATCTCGCCCTTGACGCAATTCATGTGGAAAGAATTGAACCTTGTAGTGATTTAAAAGCGGGGGGAATGATTGTTGAATGACACGTCGGTTTTGTACTGATAATGTCGTAGTAACGTTGCACAATGGAAGAAGATTAATAATTGAGAATTTTGATCTGAAATTGAAGTTGAAAGATTTTTGTATTACAAAAAACGTAACAACTATACGATCGTCATCTTAGCGACTTGTGTGCTTACATATGCCGCTTGTCTTTGAGAAGCTTCGTGGTGAGAGGGCGCTGCATATTGTGCTGTGTAATGAAGCCACTATTATGGACTTAACAGCTTGAGTGTGAGCGCTTACGAATTCCAAACTATCTCAACAACCTACTGCTGGCGTCACGCTCGCTGCAGATCATCGCAAGGATATAAATGGTAGTTAATATGAGCTTCGACTAGATCAATATGCCTTGATCGATTTGTGAGAGAGCCAAATGCTTCTTAATGGGAAAAAAATAATTCAAAAACACAGAGAGCGAGGTTTGCGACAAGCTGGAATGACCTTTTAGCTTTCCACAATCCTTCGTACAGCATTGTTATCTGCTCATACAGGAGTATCACATTTTGCTGAATGTGCCAAAGCTCAGCCTGAGAACTTATCAATGACGAGACATGCGGGGGCGGTAAGTGCATAATTGATCCCAGTCCAGTTATGGATGATTCGAATCTCGAGGAACTTTGACAGCGAGTCACAATCACTCGAATTTTATACATCTAACTCCTGATGGTTCCGACAAGTGATTCCCGAAACAAAGGTAAAATTAGTGAGTTTATCTCAAATCAGACTTGTCGATCCCGCATTCACTTGTCTGTAGTATCGTTAGACTTTAGTGCTTGTGAAAGTGGGCCAGTTTTTTATGTCTGGCTAGTTTCTCAGTCGAAGCTTCTTGCCAAATCTATCCATCCCTGCAATCCGAGACTCAAGAAGGGTAGCTGCCAATCTTAGACGAGATTTCAAGGTAACTAGTATAAAGCCTCTGTCATGCACAATACATACTCCACTTTGTTTTTTAAATAACCCAAACGCACAGCAGAATCTCGAAATGCCAAGACGTTAGTGACTTTGTATTTTCGGTTTGGTATCATCCAGCAGGTGGATCAGTATATCGGAGTGCGGAAGTGCTTTTAAAATCTTATGTAACCTAGAACACCTGAGACTAAGTCATTGGAAAGAGCTCGTAGCTTTTGTTTGCAACATATCAAGGCGGGTTCTGGCGCTTTCTATTCTGTCTAAAATAGTATCAGCAATCCCGCTTCGAGTATCACATGCCATTGTATCAAGAAAGTATAAATTCGTTTTCCAGGAACAATTGCGGTGGGATCTTAGCATGACTTGTCCACTGAAGCGGGTTTTTATAAATTAAGCAAGAGAATACCCCGTTTCCTTACTTAGTGAAATGCAATGTTGATTGGAATAGAATATTTGTCTCTTATCCATTCAAATATATTTGGCAGGCAATATCTGGCCTTCATCTTGCTGTGCCTTCATTTAGATATTCAACTTGAAGTTTATTGTATTTTTTTGTTATTTGGCAACCCGGCACAGTTGTTCTTGCTTGCATTTGGCTCTTTGGCTAAAAAAACTGCTAAATCAGGCGATCACCTGAATGCAAAGCGTGCTAATCACCAATTGTCTGATCTTGCGCGGCATGACATTTTACGAATTCCTCTACGAACAACATAGCAGTAATTGTAAGGGGTCGCATGCGCATGTGTCTCAATCAGTTGCAATAATTAATGACTTTTAATGAAAGTTATCACACACGACTCGATATCTACATTGCCAGCTTTCGTCATAGCCACTCCCTCTGCACGACGGTGCGCTCCTAGTTTGGGGTGTTGTCAGAAGAGAAGAGAAGAGAAGAGAAGAGAAGAGAAGAGAAGAGAAGAGAAGAGAAGAGAAGAGGAGAGAAGATGAATCGTGATTTTCATGTTAAAGGTCTCTTCCGCCCTAAGATTTGTATCTGCTGATAAGATGACAAGAATACTGTGCAGGCACAATTTGACACAGAATCTCAGCGACAGTGGGGAGATAAACTTCCTGACGCAAATTCTCTAGTGCTTCGCACGGAAGAAATCGTTAATGAGACCGCACGGTTCTCTTATTAAGGGTCAACCTGTTGGACGCAATACCTGTTTCCTGAAACCATGTCGATTCCATGATGCACTTCCCAATCTGAAAATGACATATTTTTGAACCATTCGTCGTGTCAAAGGGTGTATGTATGACTCTGAAGGATAGCTGTACCACTCTCCGCACTCAGCGTACTTCAAATGTAATCGATGACTGGTTCGCCCATTACGGATGATAAGCTGAGCTTCTTATCCGAAACGAGTCGTACCCAAGTTGGCGAGTTCACTGTCTTGCAATTCTTCGCAAATATTTTCTAGGTATTATTATCCAGCTCTGTAAGACCTCCTGCCGGAAGTAGATTCGATCCACAGGACCACCTGGTCGCTACATTTAGGAGTAAATGATGTTCATACTTGAAGATTTATCGCTCCGCGAGGTGGTCATCAGACAATATTGCTGACTCACCATTACCGCCGTATCATGACAGGTATAAACCATTTTGCTCAGATTCAGGACCTGGCCATTCTACTCACGACCTGCACTTTCCTATCCAACCCACGTATCAGGCACGGGAGTTTGCGACAACCTGTCGCTTCCGCTCTTTGCTGGCCCTGGAACTGGAGGCAACAGCACACAGTTGTACCTTACACTTTCGCCACAGACACACTGTGGGAATCACGACATAAATTTATCCTTTCTCATGTCAACACATAATTTTTATGGAGACCGCGATATACAATTGCTTTTTTCTTTATCTCATCCTGTGACTGCGGCTTACTACCACTTCTGCTGCCTGAGATCTACCCCAAACCTTTGAATATAATTGCTTCCGATATAGGACATTACTGTGTTTGGCACAAAATCTATCGCAGCTACGAAACCGTACCAAAAGATCTTTGTATTCTTGGCACGAGAACTTTTATGACTAGCCCATGATTTATCAGAAAATAATTGGGTGGACAGCTAAGTTGTTGACTTTCTGTTAACCCTTAGCCCGTGAGATTTTCATCACGCCTTATTTAGATTGAGATCATATCTTTAATCTACGTTTAGGGCTAGACAACATTCCATGCTAGAAAGTCTTAAGCTTTACTTTAGATCACCAAGACACCCTGACACCTCGTTGCGTCTACATTTGGCATCTACAAGGCCACCACAACCTGTATATCATTTCTGAAGTCGTGCGTCGTACATAGTGACACGGCACTTTTGAATCTATCAGTCCTTTCTACGGCTTCTCAGGATCCGAGACACTGATATCAGGAGCTAGCAACTTTTAGTTATGATCTCACCTCTCTGGGTCCTAACAGAATTTCCCAACGGTTTTACATGCCCGCAATGTTGATGGTGCTATCAGCATCTTCTCTTGAGACAATAGGTTTCTTTGGACTTATCTATCTACACCACGTGGAAACAAACTTTTTAGTTGATGGGCCGCTTTGCGCCAACTGGGACTTTTACTTTTCCGGCGACGAATTTGTCGTTCATTTTTTGCGGGAGCCCAACCCCTAGTAAAATTATGCCGAGAACAAATGAGGCACACAAATGATAATAGTTTATACCATCACACTTGAAACTTCTGCGAGTACCGCCCATCAGCCAAGAGCTTATTATGGCATAGATCCATCGCCTCAGGCTCGATCACAAAGAGTACCCCATCTGACCCTGCGGTACCGAAGCTGTTTATCGTTTTCATCGTTACACTCATCGCTTCCTCAACAGAGTAAGGGTGAACGCAGAAGGTCTCAATACGAGCTGCACCCACTCAGAGACCTTTGGGGGAGGCAGTTGCGTTCGAGAAAGGACAAGTCGCCATTGCAGCGATAATTGTTCGTGACTTTTGAAAATAGTCCGCTAAAACCCTGTCTTCTTCGACGGTCTGACAAAATATCTGAATGCACCTTATACGCCTGAGACATCTGTCGCCTCAAAATTTTCCATATTATATATGTCTCTTCCTCAGAGGTATTAAACGTACGAGCCTATTGTCATGCGCGTCAGCTAGCTTGGAGAAAGCAAGAATCGCACTATTGCACTGCCAGACCCATAACCATATTAACTTTCCCCATCCCGAGGGAGAGATCTTCTTCAGCCCTACTCTCAGATCACTGAACGTTCGACATCAAAGGCCTCACGGTGGATGCCAGTGAGCGCGAGAGTTAAAACGCTTCTGAAATGTATCATTTATGCTTTAACAAAACTGGTGAGCTCTTCTTGAAGAGAGACTATCGAATCTGGTCCTTTGGCCTCCAGTTTTGATCCCATAAGACAAACAATATATAAGCCTACTATATACAGCTATCCTACTCTGAATCTCATGTTGTACATAGATTGATTGCGAATGCTTCCAAGTGCATTGAGGTTGCGGTGCACTTTAAACATAAAAATTGGCAACTTGAAAAAGTTGTTTAGACAAACGCGCAGAGACTTGAATCGTGAACGAGTGGATTAAAGCCTTTTAGGTGACAAAGCTCTGCTATTTTAAGCGGTTACATTTCTACGTCTACTGAGTATGTATAATTTGCCATATCGTAGTTATATTCACAACTCAACAGCCCAGTTACTATGAATAGATACAAATTTTATGAGCTTCATACAATTATACAATACTAATTGATACAAATATACTAGAATTAGTGTCATCCGCTACGCCTTCACCCTGGTTTTTGTAAGCTAAGATCACCACGATTCTTCCTATTGCTGACACCTCTATTGGGCATTCTAAAGACGTTATTAGAGCTGACCAAGATTAATTCTTCGAGATTAAATCGTATTATACTATATCATTACGATGGCGATGTTCTATGCTTAGAGCAAACAAAAAAATCTATTTATTATCTTGAAATCAATTCTTTTGTCTCAACTGTTAAAAAAGACCTATTTCGACAAAAAGAATGGTCGCTTAACTATCGTTAATTATTTGGTCCAATCAAGAACAGGAAGAAATAATTGGCACTCCTCGATTCATATACTCTGTCATCTTAAGCAATGAAGCTTAACGACGCACTCTTTGTGCTTGCTTCCCTGCTGCTTTTCAATGTAGACATCGTCTTTGCCACAAGAAACACTACCGCGATATTGCTTGAGTCTGCACCTTTAGAACCCGAAAACCTTCGAACAAAGACCGATAATCATGGGACTGGCAAGGAGAACGAGGATGAAGACAGGATGATGTCCGTATTAGACAATGCGGCTCATGCCACTGAAATCTCTACAGAATCCGTCCAGCCTAAGATCACACTGTTAGGTGATGATTTACTGGAAGTAGTGAATGACTACAAAAAAAAAACTCGGTAATCACTGCTTCAGGGGTCTTCAAAGATTTTGGATTGGAACCTTTTCTCTTGAGCCCGACACTAACCCCAGAGGATGCGATTGAGCTGCTTAGTAGTGACAATTACATGTTTTGGTGCGTCATAATGAAACCATTTGGAGATGAAAATTTGACGCCGGACCAGATTGTGCTTCGACACTTGAGTGAACTGTTTCAAGGTAAAGAAGTTCTGCTGATTGTATGGGGACTCCATCAAAAAGAAAGCGTTAAGGCAAAAAGGAACGCCGAAAAGCTCAAACTCGCGCTGTTTAAAGACATGCGACACTCGAAGAAGATTACTACGTACAATGATTTCATTGCGAAAGTTTGGCCGAAGCATTTATCAACTGTGAAGCGTCGTAGAGGAGATCCAACAGCTTGATAACCGCTTTCGGAAGTACGCAACGAACTCAATGAGCGCAAAGATAGTAGAGATATTGCGTAAAATAATCTGCAAGTGAATTTCGTCATATTTCATAATATTTTGGTGAGATGTTGGCTGACGTTTGTAAGTGTAAGAATCGCACGAGATCGCACAATTCAAGGTAGACCCACGTCAGATGAGTACTATTCTCAATGAGTATGGGTCGTACTCGCCGTGGTCGCTGAAGCTGCCAAGACAAACATTAACAAGCCAAATCTATCAGTGCAAATCGAAATTACTTCCAACAATCGCATTATGAACGCCTGAAATTATCAAAATGTCCTGTTTTCGAAGAAGCAACTGATAAGTTGCAGCCGTTTTTGTCTTACACTTTCACTGGCGTAATTCGTTTTCGTTTCTTTGCAATATTTAAGTCGGAATTTGTCTCTATTTTGGCATGTTTAAAGTAAAGCAAAGGACGAAGAGTGTCTTTGCTTGTATTAGCCAATCCACGATGCCATACACGATAATCCATGATGATGGGAGTTCCTGCTTGGATATGTGCAATAACACTAGGAAGATCTTGATAGTCTTCAAATGCTGTACCACGAGCTCCATTTTCGTGAATATGCGACCTTAATTTCATTTCAGTGCCTCCAATTTCATCATTTAGTGCTACAAGTGGCACAAACACATTCAGACGATCCACTAAAATTACACATATACCCAAATCAATTACCATTTATCATATCATAGAATTTACAACGACCATACCTGATTCTTGAATAGTTTTGTTGCGATGAATTCCATCCAAATGCCAATTTTGTGCCTCATCTCCAGGTTGGGATACAACACAGCCAATGTACTCAAGATGAAAGTTATGTGGTGAAAAAAGTTCCTTAAGTACAGGCTGCCAGCAAATAGCCATGTCCTTAAGTAATATCATGTCTACTAAAGACGACGATTGAGTCGAATATTTCATCAAAAAATTGGTTTCAATAGCCAAACTGCTTAACTGCATATCAATTCGACCACCTTCGCGCACGTAGAAGCCCGGAAGACGCTCAGCATGTTCGCGTAATGTCAAATCTAAATTCTGAGTGGCAGCTTCACTCAAATATATTGAGAACTGGTAAAGCACCTGAGTCCGAAGTTTCTGAATTACAGACAACGAGGATCCGTATGATGCATACGGCAGCGTAACAAAACCATCAGCATGGACAAGACGAGCGAGGTCTCAAGCTTTCATTATATTTAGCAAAGAAAATTAAGATAGCAAATAATTCAGCAGATAAAAACCTGGAACGAAATTTGAAAATGCTCGTAAGGGTGAATACTACAAATACATAGCTGCAATACGTAT
>NW_020189964.1:2745771-2745843 GCF_900000015.1 Plasmopara halstedii | reverse complement strand
ATTCCAAGGCAGTGTGAGCGAATGGAGTGATATGAGAAGTTGATGACCTATATATTGTAATTTTAAGTGGTT
>NW_020189964.1:2744834-2745761 GCF_900000015.1 Plasmopara halstedii | reverse complement strand
GACGCATTCGCCTGCTCCACGGCAAGGAGTCGCTCCGACAGAGTGCGGTAGTCCTCAAAGTGAGGCAGCCGGCGCACGGCGTGCTTCAAATCGTCAAGAGCGTTCGCACAGCGATATGCTACTTCAGAATGACGCTCAGTGGAGCTCCCATCACGAAGGACCTCGTCCTCAAGAGCTCGAGGAGCATCACGAGTCACCGGACGGCGGTCAACCCGGTTTTCTCCGCCCGCCACCGACTCTCCTCCATGAGAACGGTGACGTCCACTATCCCGTGGAACGGCTAGTGCGACGACGTTGCCACCAGGGTCAAACCCAATATCTGGTGAAGTGGCGGGGATGTCCCGACTCCGAAAACTCGTGGAAGTTTGAGACGCCACTTCGGCAAGATTGCCCGGCGCCGTGGACGCTTTTGAGCAGAAAGATTTAGACAGCCCGCGTCATCAGACGCCCCGCGCTTTCCGGCAATAGCCAGGGAAGTAGAATGGCCACGAGATGAGCTCAAGCAGTGGCCTTGGCCTCTTGCGGTCGCAGTCACAGAGCTCGCGGGAGCGCTAGGGGTCGACCCATACGTCGCAGGGCGACAATCCGAAGGAAGTTGACGGCGTGCCTTGATTTTGGCAAACTCAAATCGGAGGTGTCGCTCCACACGCACGTCCACTTCCTTGTGGCTCAACCGCAAGTTATTCAGTGAGAAAGCTTGCGGTGCCGTTGCACTTATCGCTCAAAGAGCGATTCGTCATCTGTAGCGCTTTCGCCAGGGGCGAGCACTACAGGAATTGTCCGCATTGCAGGTACATGAGAGCCACCTCGTCGAGCACTCAGACGAGTGCAATAAGCTTCCAACGTGGAAACTAAGAAGCGAGCTCGAAGAGATTTCCGTTCGGCAAGCTCATCTTCTGTTATGACCGGGAGCCCGATGATGTGGAC
>NW_020189964.1:2738078-2739406 GCF_900000015.1 Plasmopara halstedii | reverse complement strand
TTCTGGATGAAGCTGTCTCGGAGGACACCAAGAGAGTGCTGAACGCACGAAGTGGATCATCGATCATACGGAATCCCTTGGATCGTACTATCCTTTGTACACCTTTGTACTGACTATGAAAGAACACCTGTGACAATGTTGCACGAGCTGGTGTACGAAATTCTTCAAGTCTATTTCCTGCATGTTAAAGGTGATATGTTACACACAGCTGACCCACTATCATGTAATAGCTGATTAAGGAACACCAAGCCTAGCACTTTTTCTGCCTCTATATTCGCAGAGTTGCTCAGAGCAGCGCGTTTTCGCGATCGAGTGGAGTCCGAGTTTGATTCAGATATGGCACTTAATTAGTACCTTTAAGTACTGTTACATGGAAACTATCAGGGCTGTTAGCAACGAGAGAGGAAGGCTGTTATTTTTACGTTGATATCTGCGTTATGCTTAGACTTTTGTAGATTTAAGCATAATTGCTGCTCGAGCTGGATGTCCGCTTCACCGACGCTGGTTTGCAAAGCTGTGAGATGAGTGAACTGACGCAGTTTCCTTTCCAGTGCGTGTACTAAGTACGGTACTCAGTCATGACATGAGGTATAGATAGCGCTAAGGTGGTGCTCATTTAATTCTCGGTGCGAGCGGATGACCCAGCATGTACGTGCGCTGTGCCAGGTCGACGAGCAAGGTTTGATGATTTTGAAGGCACGACGCGATGAATTTGACAAGAGTCGGTGTGACTCTTCCGTTGTGGACGGATAAGCTGGACTCTCCGATCCAGGTTAGCTCGTTGGTGACGCTCTGAGCATTGCCATGAGGTATTGTCGCAACACTTCACGCCGTCGGAAAAAGGAAGGGGTAGACAGGGCTCAGCGGGCAACGTTTCGAGGTTGGCGGTCGTTGAAGTTTCAATGGCGTGGTCGCGGGGGCCGCGCCATTTTTGGAACCTCGCGAGATGCTAAAAGACGGAGGACTCAGAGATGCTCGTATAAACAGGTACCGTAGTTTCCAATGAATAAATTATAAATCTGCACAAAGCGGCCGCACGTTAAGCGTTCACGTTTGCGCATTATTTTTAAGATGAATGAATTTGAACATGTCTTTATGGAAGAGGATGTTGCAGGGTTCACACCATATTATAGTGCCCATACTCATCATAGTTATAAGTACCACATTGTGGGACTCGGGAATTTTGCCGGCTCCAGCGAACCCAAATTACGTGCGTTTGGTAGCGCGGATTTTTTTGCGTCAAAGCTTTCTCTGTGCAAAGTGCATGTGACGGGTCAAACGGCACCTTGCACAGAGGAAGCTTGACTTCCAAGAGTATACAAACTTTT
>NW_020189964.1:2737615-2737754 GCF_900000015.1 Plasmopara halstedii | reverse complement strand
ACTCTCATGTAACCCCGTTACATCCTCCCCCACTTAGGTTCGGTTTACCGACCAATCATAATGAAGAGAAAGTGCGTCACACACTTTCATCCTCCGAGTCGATAGCATCGAGTAGCTGCCGTGTCACGGCACGGCGGCC
>NW_020189964.1:2734872-2734991 GCF_900000015.1 Plasmopara halstedii | reverse complement strand
CGCTGCGCAGGGTGTCTTCTAGCACCCGGTTGACTCGCTCAGTCTGACCGTCCGTCTGTGGATGGTCTGCGGTTGACATGAGCAGCCTCGTTCCTATCAAAGGTAACAGCGTCTTTATT
>NW_020189964.1:2733718-2733815 GCF_900000015.1 Plasmopara halstedii | reverse complement strand
ATATCGTCAAAGTACGTCTGCGCGAACGTACGTAGCGGCCTGAACAGCTGCGTGCCCAGGCGATTAAACGTCGCTGGGGCATTCGACAGGCCCTGCA
>NW_020189964.1:2732842-2733673 GCF_900000015.1 Plasmopara halstedii | reverse complement strand
CGCCGGATCCCGGTACGGCTTGAGCAAGCCCACGTAAAATACCGGGTGAGTGCGCATCCGTTTTGAAGGTTCAGCGTATACGCTAGGCCCCGTTTGGCCACAACCTTAAACGGTCCGATAAAGTGTGGACGAAGCCTTGTCCGGAAGATAGCATAGGCTGCATGTTTAGGCAGGTTCTTAGAATTAAATAAATAAAAGTCCCCGACCTAAAAGCTTTCCACTTTGCCTCTTCCTTTCTCATTTGCATATTCTTTCTGCAGGTCTTGACTTTCAGCAATTATATCGCGAAAGTGTCATAAGACACTCAGTCTGATAGACAAGAAGTCACGACTTCTTTGCGGATGGTGAGGGGGCTGACATCAGCTAGCCGTTCGGCTATTCCTCCTTCACCAAGCTTTGAGCCATGCGATGGCGGCGTCAGCAAGATGCGAGGGTGAATCAGCCAGTTCACGTAGAACGGCGTGACGCCGGTAGACGAATGCACTGTATTGTTCAGTGCAAACTCTACGAGTGGCAGCATGGCGCTCCAGTGCCTCGGCGTTTCAGCGCAGACGCTGCAACGAATGTCTATAATGACGCGATTCACCCTTTCGGTTTGACCATCGGTCTGCGGATGATCCGCTGACGACATGTTCAACTTGGTGCCTAGCACCTTGAAGATAGTCGACCAAAATGTTCCCGTGAAACGGGGGTCTGTATCAGAGACAATCGACTCTGGGAGTCCGTGTTGACGGAAAACACGATTCGCGAACTGTGTTGCTGTACCGACTCCGTCGATGTTGTCTGGCACCGCCGCCAAACGAGCCATCTTGCTCGACCGGTCGACGATAT
>NW_020189964.1:2729647-2731291 GCF_900000015.1 Plasmopara halstedii | reverse complement strand
TGTGGTGTATGCCACACCACAGCTCCCTTGGGAGAGTGACGGGTCACTCTCATGTAACTCCGTTACAGTGCACGACATGCCCGTTGCAAATTTATCCAGCTACACAGACCAAAAAGATGATAATTTGGTGTCTTGGGTCGAAGGGTCGTGAAATACGGTGCTGTAAACTCGAACAAGATTTGAATTGAGCTCATCGAGGCTCTGTCGAATCAAGCGCGACACTTAAAGTCGACATTAAGCTGACCAAGAAACCGTCTTTTACGTACTTATTCGGTTGATTCATGCATTTCTATTATACCGTAGAAAAAGGTATGATCGGCTATGCCGCAGTAAGATCATGAGCTAATGAAACTGATGCATGAAGTGATGACCTGATTGGGGGGATCTGATGTTAATTTGTTGCAATTAGGGCAAAGAACAATTGACAAAATCTGTGCTAAAGTAGTTATGTCGATGAATGCAATTAAAATTCTGTCGTTTCTATAAAGGTGGTTGAAAATCAATGGAACGATTGGCTATTAACGAAGGTAGTAGCCAATTTTTTACATTTCCCACAGCAGAATTATCATTGTGCTAAGGATTTCTTCTCAGCTTCTTCCGAGCAGGTGGCCCCTTCTGTTGCAACTGGTTAGTATGCACTGCCGCGACAGAATCTTGCTTAAGAGTTTCAAGCCCACCCGCTTGAAAACGAGTCGGCACATCTCGCTTTATCACGTCTTCCTTTGAAGGTTTGTATTCCTCATTCTGCTTAGAATACAATGTGTCAAATTCGTGCCATCTTAATAACAGTGCTTCATCATAAGCGCCATGAGACAAGAAAATATCCCAATACTTGGTTGGAGTCATTCCAGCAACTTTTATCAGAGTCGAGGGGTCGGAAATGTAAACAAGCATACCGGTCGCTAGTTTTTTTAACGAAGGTCCTTAACCATTGAAACAGCTCCACCATCTTTTCAACTGAATTTACTGGACTTAACATGTTAAATATTTCTTCGTCGTTGAACGTCTCTTGCGATCGGTAATGATCGATATACGCGATACACTGCATAACATCTGGACTTTTAGGCGTAAAATCTCCTGATGAAAATACTCTGAGAAAAACGTCTTGAGGCTTATATCCTTTTGAGAAATTATACCACCTATACCACATTGCATGTAGATTTTTCAAGTGGTTCCCGAACCCGAATTCAACATTCTTGTTTAATATTTGATAGTGGGCGTCTGTAAGAAGCATTTCCGCCGTTTTGTCGCTGAATTTTTCTTTTAGAAGAGCCAAAAACGAGTCATATTTAAAAGGATTATCGTCATAATCTGGACGCCAAAGATCCCAATACATCTCGATATACCGCAGCCACAAAGTAAGCACATCTTCATCGCCAACCGGACCAAGCTCGATTTTGACATCTAAAATGTGAAATATGTCACTCGGCGTTATAAGATATTTGAGCCACGTCTGAAGCACCAACTCCTTAGTATCCAACCTCGTCACCAAGTACTTCTGCATTTGTTCAGCTAATTTTCTTATGGTCATGTCGTGGCTTTGGCGAAGCATTTCGATAAGTGACACAACTTGTCGATGTTGCGAATCGAGTTTTTCAACTGCTGACGACATCTCCATCCCACCTGTCTGTAAGTCATACTCGC
>NW_020189964.1:2722809-2729637 GCF_900000015.1 Plasmopara halstedii | reverse complement strand
TGGTGTCGTTTCCCCGCGACGAACCAGACTGGTAGGAATTGGGGCGATGGTTCGAAGAGCCTTGACGTGCCTTGCGTAGGGGGCAACCGCTCCGAGATGACCGGTGTCTCCACAAACAAAACACCGTCGTGTGTTTGTGTGCTGCCCGGCTGCTCGGAGCTCTGCTCCTTCGTCATCAGCTTAGCTGACATCCATGGGCACAGGCCCGCTCGACGAACTATTGGAGTGTGCATTCCAACCAAATCGTGCCGACTTGAAATTGAGTTCGGCATTCAATGCCACATTCACCGTCTCTTCAAACGAAGACGGATGCACACGGAAGACTTCCATTCTGTCCACACCAGTGCGGAGGTATTCCATAAAGACAGTCACTGTGACCGCCTCCGGAATGGGATCTGCTGCTATCCCGGCAATGTGAGTGCGCATCTCTTGGACAAAGTCCACCAACTCCTTGATGCCCTGTCGGGCGGCGAGGAAACGCGATCGCACGCGATATGCCTGATTAGTCGTCGAGAACACTCGTGAGAGCTGCAACTTCAGCTCCGCCCAGGAGGGAAACGCAGCCTCGATGGAAGTGCCGCACGTCAGTGCCCATTCTCGCGCTCGACCACCGAGCTTTGAGATGGCTAGCGCATCATGTTGTTGCTCGCTCTGGAGCATGGCGGATGCGATGGTTATCTCGACCTCTCTCACCCAAAGCAGGAGATTCTCTCCATCCTTCCCCCCAAAGACCTTAATGCTCACCATGAGCGGCTTAGGGCGGGGCATATCATCCGTCACCGACGGTGGCGTCATAGACGCAAATGATGCAGACATCTTCTGCTGCAGGTGCTCTAGCAGCGCGTTTCGTAATTTGAAACGCCTCTAGACGCGCACCGATTGCCTCGCGGCCTTGCGCCGCAAGGTGGTGCACGCCGTCTGGGCCCAGGCAAGGACATCAGCTTGTTATGCCTGTCTTGCATGCCCTGGGGCAACGAGGAAAATTGTTCCATCCTCACAGAGGATCAGCCTAAAACGAATCAGGTGGAGATTGACAACAAGTGCTACCAAGTGCAGCGGGGCTGCCATAGCTTTGCGCTTTGTGGAAGCGTATTTTAGGTCACCGACTTTTCGCTCTATACTTAGAACAAGTATGAGTTTTAGCGGATCACAATCCGCTTACCTCAAGAGTAATTATTGCCTCAAACCAAGGCTAATTAACCCTTCCGTTTGAAATCCAAAACTGATTTTATTTAGTTTTATCTGCGGCAAAGCCGCCTAATTTTAAATGTATAGATTTTCCTAAATATATATCGTAAAATCTAAATACATGCAAAACTACTGGCTACCCAGCCACATACCGTATTCTTGTTTGGGTGCAGTCACACCATGTCCATCTCGTGTGACTTCCCCTATTACCAGGGTACATGTATCCCCGTTACATTTTGTGTGGGGGGGTCGTTGATCCTTTTGATTTGCTTTAAGGAAGAGTACTCCCGGTGCAGATAGTCCCTGGTGAACAGGCACGGTATAGTTTGGAGACCGTATATCGTATAGGTGGAGTGGTGTCGTTGAAGTGGCCGCTTTTGCGCAGTGTCTTAAATTGACAAATTAAGTGCGAACCAAGGCTGGCGAGAAAAGTACAACGGGGTAAGCGCACCGACGGTAGGTCTTTGGTGACGACGACTTGAGATTCCTTCACCAAAGGATAGTGCGGATGTGCGGATCCGAGGGATTCCTCAAGATCGAAGATTCACTTCGTGCGCTCAGCACCCTCTTGGTGTCCTCGAAAACAGCATCATCCAGAAGCGACAACAGTTATCAGTGGATCACGTGCCACTCCACGAGCATCACTGGGATCTCGTCCGACCATGCACTCGTGGCATGCAGATACTGCTTTGAAACGTGAGCAGTGCTCAGTGAATTGAAAGCCACACCACGCGCATCATTGGGGCCTCGCCAGTCTTTGGCCGACCATGCCACGCAACTCACAGTAGGTCTTCTGACATCATAGTCGATCCGTTTATTAAGGCGTTACCTTCTGGCCGAGTGATTGAGAGTGTTTTTGAACTCTTCAAGAAAGCGAAGATCTAATCTACGGGTGAGAAGAATGGCACCGTCTGCTTATTTTCGACTCAGGAACATTACGATCGCATATATTGCCACTGCGCTGGACTTGAACATCTGGTACGGTATAGCATCATCGTACCAGCTATTGGTATTGCTAATTTGCCTTATGCAACTGAGAGTGAAAATCAAGACGTCAAATGGCAAAGTTAACAGATCAAAACAGTAATTCGACATTGTATTAATATACAAAAGCCAAGTATATAGACCATTTTGAGTCAATCCATTGGAATTGGGACCGCAAATTTCACGCTATGGAATAGCTTAAACACAAAGTACGGCTAGTTATTACTGGCATCCAGAAGACAACCTCAATGAAAATATTTTGGCGGAGGGTTAACCTCAGTCTCGAATTTTTTGCAATTTGGCATTTCACTTCTGCAAGATTGCCCTGATGCCGTGTCTACTTACGACCTGGTGCACCCATATGCTTTGTCCCCACTGATGATCAGGCAGAATACCAGTCGAGGCGCTTTTCCACTATTAAGAGGCAACGAACCTTGCGGTGCAAAAGGCCGATGGTCGTTAGCTGTCATATCTGTCGCATGGAAAGGAGTGGGGCTAGATTTATAAGAAATTTCAGTCGATCGATTGTCACCTCGACGTTCACATTGTGCAGTATACTTGTCAAAGCATGAAGCGACCCTCAATGCGGACGGTTATGGCATGCAGCGACTGCTCTCAATACTTGAGCCGCGCTCAGTGGGTTACATGCCCCTCCACGTTCTGCCCGCGAGCCATGCTCGGGACTCCTGTCCGATACACCTTCTGTGTTCACCAACTCGGAGACTCCAATCTCCAGTACATTGAACGTCTCGGGCCAGTGCCCGCGCCAAGAACGCTTTTGCCGCCTAGCAGCCTTAATGATTCACTTACGCTCACCAGAATCGTGCGCTTCGTGCCCAAGGTCTTCGACCTTCAATCGATCCATGGCATATGGTGTTCCAACCATGATATAGCAAGGATGAGGTCATACCTTGAATCCAAGTCTAAGACTAAGCAGCTTTCAACGCTACCAAAATCAAGAAACTTGACACCGAGGTACACATGGACCTTCGGGACCGTGACACGTGTCCCTGTTGCTAAGCAAATAGTGACGATGTCAACCAACCGCGCCTTCAGCGCCTCAGCATACAGCTGACATCTGTCCATCATGGACCGTCGAGCACAATTTTTCGACGCCCCGGAGTCGGTCAGAATCTTCCTTGGCTCCTCAAAGCCCTTCACGGCCGCTTCCACGACCAGCAAACCCGAATTGCATACGCGTTCCATGTTCAAGGGCACGGGGCTCTTCGGGGCTGGATTCTGCTGACCTCTACCTCCTTGAGGCTCAACTGAACTCAGTTCTCCCCCAGTAGGCCGCCCCGCGCCTAGTGGATGATGTCGTTTCCCCGCGACAAACCAGAAGACTGGTAAGAAGCGGAACATCGGCTCGATAAATCTTGACGCGCCTTGCGGAGGGGGCAACTAATTCTAAGATGACGAGTGTCATCAAAGACAAAACACCGTCCGGTGTACAAACGCTGCAGGCAGTTTGGAGCTCTGTCTCCTCTTTCTGAGCATAGCTGATATCCATCCGCTCAGTCTCGCTCGACGAGCTGCTAGAGTTTGCATTCTAACCAATTCGTGCCGCACTGCTTCTTTAAAAGGAGACGGGTGTACACGTAAGACTTCAATTCTGGCCACGCCAGTGCGGAGGCGCTCCATAAAGACGGTCACTTGACCGCATTGGGAATAGGATCAGCTGCCATACCGTACGCAACCCCTGGAAAAATTCCAATATTTTTTTTCCGTGTAGGGCGACAAGGAAAAGCGATCACACGCGATATGCCTGGTAAGGCGGCAAGAACACTCGTGATAGCTGCAGCTTCAGCCCCGTCATAAAGGGATACACCGCTTCGATTGAAGTGCCGCACGTCAGTGCCAATTTTCGCGCTCGTCCCCTGAGCTTGGAGATAGCTAGCGCCACACGCTGTTATTTCGTCTGGAGCATGGAGAACGTCATGGCTATCTTGACCTCTCTTACCCAAAACAGGAGATTCTCTTCACCCTTGTTTTCGAAGGTCTTGACACTCACCATGAGCGGCTTGGGTCGGGAGAAGTCCTCCATTGCCGACGGTGGCATCATGAACGCAGTCGACGCTGATCTTCTGCTGTGGTGCTCTAGCAGAGCATTTTCATCGCTTAGAAAAGCGTCTAGGCTCGCGCTGATCGCTTCAGGTCCTCTCAAAGCGAGGTGTTGCACGCCCTCAGGGCCAAACAGAGACATTAGCTCTTTTGCCCCTCGTGCATGCCTTGGGGCAAAGAGGAGAACTGCTCCATCCTCACAGAGAATCAGTCGTAACGACTCAGGTGTAGATTGACTACAAGTGGTACCAAGTGCATCGGAACTGCCGTAGCTTTTTCGCTTGAAAGCGGCAACCTTCGTTCAAAACTTAGAATCAGTACGAGGTAGCGAATTGCAATCCGCTTACTCCGAGAGTAACTACAACCTTAACCCAAGGCTAATTAACTCTTCTGTATATTGTATTTTTCGGTTTTATTTGCGTCAAAGCCGCCTATACCTAATGCTTAGATTTCCCTATCCATATAGTAAAACCTAATTAAATGTATAACTACTGGCTGTTCCAGCCACTTACTGACATGTTTTTTTAATTTTGTCCACACCATTGCGTGGTGACGCCATCTTGTATAATTTACACCATGGTGTGATCACTCTATCTTGTGTGACCCACACCTTCATACCATGGCACGAAAAACCCCGTTACACCTAGTCATAGTTTGCGCTCGAACAAAGTTGTTCGACGCACCAATGTCAATCAAAGCTCATTGTGGTTTCATAAAAGCATCTACAAACACTTCTTGGATAATCAAATCTTTGCTTGACACTTTCATCACTCATAGTGGAATCTGCATGTGCATGGTACACGTTGGGACCAGAGGTCGGTGTATCCACAACACCCACAGTACTCTTCCCGGCCCCTGTAGGAGCCTTGGCCCCACTGATCGTTCCAATTTTTCGACCCTTTGGAGCGTTAGAGCCGACGACCTTTATGGCTCCCGCGGTTATCCAAACGCGAACCCTGTGTCTGTTGCCGACTCGGCAAAGACACTCTGCAGTTTCAAGCAATATGACCCGGCTTCCCACAACGAAAACACTTTTCATCGTTGCGAGGACGCTCATTTCGAAGCGTGGAAATGTACGGGATGTCTTTTGACTCTGGACCATCACTTGTACCGGTCTACTGGCGCGCTTGCCGTGGTACGAAACCATTGATCTTGGCTTGCTTGATGCCGAACTCTTCTTGCATCACTCGGTCGATGGCATCGCCCAGTATCTTTAAATACTCACGAAACAGTTGGTTCCGGATGGATCATCATTCAAACCTGCCATGAACGTTACAACTTGCGTTGAAACGTCAATTGGCTCGTCGACAATGCTCAATACCAAGTAGCGAGCACGCTGCGTATACGAGTTTAGGTCGTAATGACCTTGACGAAGCTTTAAGACTCCGCACGGGCACGAAACTTACTCTGTGGTGGTTCAAACACCTTCTTTAGCTTGACTTTAAAGTGTTATAGCTGGGAAAGCAGCTTGTATCGGCGTAAACGTTTCCCATATGCCCGAATCTTCGCACGACCCGCAACGTTGGACATCGCGAAAAACACTTGCTGCAAGGGTCTCGTAGTTGTCTTGCAGCGATTGCTGCATCCAACTCGACAAACCATCGTGAGTGAGGCTCGTTCTCTCCACCACGATACAAAGACACGTTTAGTTTCAAATGCAACGTTTTGTTCGAAGAGACAGGGATTGCGACCTGCTTTCGATATTCCATAATCTCGTGATGCATGAAACTGACGACCGCGTACTTCTGATCATCCGGAGAGAACGACTACAGTAAGCTGACTCTTGAAGATCTTTGATGATTTCTCGTATCCGCTCGAGTGCCATCTAACTCATGTAAAGACAAATAAGGAAACATCTCATTCGATGGACAGAGTGGTACCCAACTCCTCCTACGTCGCTCGGACAAAGACAAGAGTATGGCTTGGTCTGGAATGTGCTACGTGCTCAACAGCCGCGTCATTTAATCAAAATCTGGTTCCATTGGAAAGACCGCTCGAAGTGCTACCACGTGTAAGAGGGGCGACAGCCCCTCAAAAAAACACACGCTTGTTCGACGAGGAAGCGATTCCCGACGTGGAGGGAGTAGGACAATTCCGACTTGGAGGGAGGAAAACCGAAATTAATACCTTAAAGGTAACCTTGCAACTGAATTAGAATTAGTTATGTTTCCTAGCTACATGCAAGGGTCAAGTTAAGCCGGTCACGATACATCAATAACTTTTGGACCTTACTTTAATTCTGCACACGACACTGACACTTGGCTTTACTTTGCAATAGATGCGTGCGCCACACCAAAAACTGGTCCTGTGATGGCATCAAGCCCCGACACAAGCCAGCACCATGCTGGCATCAGTCGCATGCGCACGCTGTCTGCACTCTTGGACGACAATTTGGACGATGACGTTCAGCTTCCAGAAGATTGCCGTGCGCTATTTGCACACATGACGGCAGTCGCACCTAATGACGCCAAGAAATTGGGGGACGAAGATGCGGCTGAGCTGGAGCAGGCACGACAGAATGAGTTTCTGTGTATTGAGTGCCAAGCACATGAAGCAGAACTTTTTTGTGAGCAATGTCACGACTATTTTTGTGAG
>NW_020189964.1:2702226-2722799 GCF_900000015.1 Plasmopara halstedii | reverse complement strand
TAAGACTAGACAGCGTTCCACGCTATCAAAGTCAAGAAACTTGACTCCGAGGTCCACAATGACCTTCGGAACCGTGACACGCGTCCCCGTCACTACGCGAACAGTGACGATATCGCTCTCAGCGCCTCAGCATACAGCTGACTTCCCTCCATCGTGGAGCGTCGAGCAATAATGTTCGTGGCTATACATTGGAACATCCGTGACGTCTGCGCTTTAGTATTGCATATCTTGAGAATGCTAGTGGTACATGACTTAAGTACCCGTTCTTGGAAGCTGCCTGATGGCGTAGAGACCGAGAAGACAACTGGCTAATGCCTTGTTTAGAACTGGATGGTTCAGTTTCATTTCAGTATCTTTTGTCAAAGAGAACGTTTTCACTTTTTCTACCCTCAAACAGCTGAATGCTCAACTAAAGGAGCATCACGGTTGGAGTAAATTGTGCTCCCATTAACGCCTCATTAAGGTGTTTTTGGAAAGTTTCGCCAGCGCATCCTCGTATTTGTGGTCCTATCTAGACGAACCGCTTCGATTTTTGGGCCGCCAATGATTCCCTCGGGATCGACCGAAGGTATGAGCTCATTTAGCACGTATACACTCCCCAGAACAGATAGTCAAATAACTCGTGTTCGATGTTTACAGATGATATAGTCTTTTCGGGACTCAGGTTACCACGTGCGACAGGGTCACCGTGTATCTCACACAGAGGATGCTTGGCTCTATGAGTCCGCAATTTCATATGGGTTCATATGCCCCATCTAGGAGGCGTTTTCAATATTGCATGTATTTATAATGAACTTGATCAAGAGTGGTACTGAATATATCTGTTCTACTATGTACAGTAACAATTTCTTATGTACTGCATAGTGTGAGGCTATGTCCCACTCGTCTTTCATATTGTGTTGTGACGCTCCATCATAGTACCTTCCATACCTATGTTGGTTTTACGTTCGAGGAACAATAATGGCAATAGTGTAAAGCCGTGATCAGATACAATAAACTTCTCGTATGTAGTATATGTGATACAAAAAATGCACAATTATTGGCGCCTATGTCATCCTACACACATAGATGTAAAGCACATCGACATGAGAAAAGAAGTATTTGACATTCCAGCAGCTACAGCTGCAGATGGAAGGCGATTACTCTCACTGCGATCTGTCGGAGCCAGATTTCGAGGGCGAATTAACAAAGCGTAGCGTGTGGCTAAAAGAGTGGCGCAAACGCTATTTTGTGCTTAAGGGTAACAAGCTTTACTTCTGTCGGGCGAAAGGTGAGCCTGCGCATGGGCTCATCGACCTAGCAGACTGTCTTACGGTTAAATCAGCTGAAGAAAAGACCAATAAGCGTTTTTGCTTTGAAGTTGCGACGCCCGACTCGACGTTTTACATGTACGCGGAGAATGAGAAGCAAAAGGATGAGTGGATTGGCGCCATCGGTCGCGCTATTGTCAAATACTCCAGCTCCTTTACTGGCGATCAAGACGACGACACTAATTAGGACGCGACACCGCGATCGTAAGCATAAGGCAAAATGTTTCATATAAGATAAAAAGACTGAACATGCTGCTATCGAGCGATGGCGAAAGGTCATGACTACAACGAATGCAACAGATTAAAGTACTTACAACCTAGACGTGCAAATTGGAAAAGAAGAAAACTATCGAGCGTCGCCAACTTGCAAATCTCATGCGCATTGGAAGTCTTACTTTTCGGACAGCACTTTAAAGAGACTTGGTACCACTTCCATACGCCAGGGGCCACCTTTTAGCACTTCGCCATCAATGTTCATGCAATCGTCGGGTTGGTCCGGTACAATTTCCACTGCTTTAATCTTAAGATAAGAAATAAGTGGGCTCTTGAGTTCCTTGCCCATCACATACAGCCCAAAGAGCTTCGCTGAGGCCAACAAACCGCCCTTACGAGTGAGAATAAGGTCAAGATTACCATCTGACGGGTGCGAGAAGGCGCCATCAGGGGAGATGTTAACAACACCGACCACAACGTAGCTGTTAGAGTCCTCCTTCCATAAAAATTCGGGATAACGTTTGTGGCTTGCAGGGCTTGAGATACCGCCAGCAATGCCACCCCACGACTTGCGGTGCTGGCTCAAGCGATCCATTTCATACACTGTTCCTTCTTCCACTTCAAATTGATCCATTGCACCGGCATCTGGATAGTCGTCGTATCGTATAAGCGGTGGTTGAGGTTCCGTAAGTACGTACCGAACACGACCAGTGTGTTGTTTTGGCAAAATCACTGTGCGCTTTACTTTAAGAAATGCATATCGAAATGTACCCATCCAACGATAACGTTCCGACTCGGCAGCAATGTCGCCTGCCACTCCCCACCCTAGGCCGCAGTAGCTGTAATGCACTACATCTGGATTGGCAGCCGACACAGCCGTCACGACATCGAGTGGGCGCATTTTACGCTTCAAAATGCAGTATAAAGCTGCATTCACCGTAGGAATACCCGCTCCTGTACCAAAAGCATTTTGCGTGCCAGCCGAAATAAGTGAAATTGGCGTCGAAGCCACAATTTCACGCCACTCGTGCTCTGGGCGGGTCAACAATCCATTCATAAACTCACACAGTGTACCGTCCCCGCCAATAAACACAAGTGCTTCAAATCCATCGTCGGATGAGTAACTCTTACCCATTTCAGTGCCATGACCAGAATGAGTCGTTTCTTCCACCACGTATTTAAAATTACCCAAATCAAGAAAAGGCTTCACTTTTTCTTCCCAAATTCGACGTGCCTGACGTTTACCAGAGTGTGGGTTCACTACCACCTTCAATAGCCGCTGTTCGGATATAGGCGGAGCACGAGCTTGCCATCTTACAAGCTCTTGAATGGCACCAACCCAACTTTCCACAACGTCAGTCTCAAGACAATGGAAATCGATAAACCTGGGTGTACGCAAAAGAGCCTTAGCTCCGGTACCACGACCTTTTTGAAAATAGTGTACACGAAATGAGCCGGCACTCTTTTTCGCAATAATCTCAGCGCCCACCACATCGTCTGTCACTAGCATACCGAGCGTCTTGTTGCCTCTTGACCATGTAATCGTATCAGGATCGAGTCTTAATTCGCACTTACGAAGATGATGAGCGACTCGTACAGCTGTATTTAGCTCTGTGTCAAGTGGAGCCTCTCGTTTGGAGAAAGCAGTGACACGACGAATGCTCTCTCGTAATTTACTGCCCACGACGTCGTGTGGGGTTTCAAAAGTAAAGTCTCCGACTATTGTTGACCGAATGTTGAGGGCCGTCTTGGCCAGTTCTCTAGCTGACTCCTTAGACAGCTGCTGTACGTAAGTTTGACTGCGCTTAGGTGGCATATTGTTCACACGACTTACCTTTCCTGCGCTACGTGTGTGAGGCGATAGTGGTGGCTGCTGTAGTTGACGATGTACATACTGCTGATACTTCTTGGTACCGCCATTTTTATTCTGAAGCGCAGGTAATGAAAAGCCAGTTTGACTGCCAGCTTCCATCGGTTCTTCCTCGGGTGTCTCGGGTGTTGTAAGCTCTACATCACTGGAATGCACACCAAAGCGAGGCGACAAAATGTTGGACGAATGTGAAAGATAGGAAGCTTCGTCAGGGTCTGCAAAGTGCACTGAGCTTGACTTGCCGTGTGAACCTGGTGGAGTGTTTAACCCTTCCATAAAATACGTATTATTATCCCCACGCGGTGTCATAGTGACCACTTCCTCGGGCACAGTTTGTGGGACAATTGGGCTCATAGACCTCGTCGCAGTCGTAGGTGAAGGCTTGCGTTTTTTCGATTATGGTCTAGGTACGGTACTGTTGCATTTGCTAGGGGAAGGGCAGTCGACTAACTCCTAAAATTAAGCTTAATAGTCATTGTTTTGGGGTTCGTCAACCAAGTTGATAAATCTGTATGTCTTTGAGCAGCAGCCAGTAGTTAATATGTCTATGAATGTCGCTAATGTAATTTGATAAGAAAGTCTTTGTCAGCAGGCTTGAAATCTGCATTCGACCTCAGTTTTAAGCTTCAAGTTAAATTTTCCATCATGACTCTTTTAATTGAATTATTACATTCTTGAGCCGTTCGTTGTTTACGACTCGACGCTCCAACTTTTAGCCGGAACTTTGTACAATAATTAGTATTTTCTTTGTGCAGGTTCGTAATCGTGCTCACTTAATAAAAAACCTCCACTTTTTTGCACCCCGACGAGAAATTCAGCTGGACATATTTTTTCTGAGCTACTAATTCAATTAGACAATGATCGAACTGCAAATAGGATAGTTCAAGCTGTTTATAAAGTTGATGTGGTAGTATCTTGACTCTCTGCCTTCGGAAGTGCTGTTTGATCAGTAGTATATAGCCATTCTGTACAAAGCATGCTGTTTGTGAAAGGGAACACACATGAGAACTGTGAGAATGGTGTCAATCAGTATCTTGAAACATTATTTCAAAAACGCTCATCTATACATTGTCAACAAACCATGTGATTTGTCCTATTCTAACATAAGAATTCTTCAGAGTGAGCTGCTGCTCCAAACTTTCCGCTACAACTTGACACTTGTGATAAATACTAAGATATTTCACTCATTTATATAAATAAATGAATTTAATTGAATTTTCTTTTAAGGGAAATGCGCATCTTGCGCGAGGTAAAGTTTGACTTGATGGGTCCGCGTATACATACAGAGGTTGGGCTCGTGCGCAGCGGAACCGAGCCTAAGTTGTTCTTTATTTCAGAGTGGCACATTCTGAGGACCAAGTCTGTATAGCTCTTTCAAGTTCTAGCTGTTTTGTTTTTCTTAAATACAAACAAATTTTTGCTGACAGTCCACTGTCTCACGGATCTCTTTTATGGGGTCACGTCATTCTCATACTTCAGAATTTTCAGGACCACACAAAGGAATATAGTGTTCTTGTACAACTGCACAATTGTGTAATGTGTACGTACATAATAGTGCACTAAAAAACCCTTACCCCACAGCGATGTACACAACACTAAGCTTCACACTTATTATGTCTTTGAAAAACGTTAAGCCAGCATATACTACGCGTGGACTTTCACTTCGCTCCTCGCATCTTGCAGTTCCAGTTCCTGTAAGAATAGTCGCATCGATAATCCTCTTTCTTAAACACCGTTATGTGTTTCAGCAAGTCTTTGAGAAAGTCGCAGTCTTTGAAGTCTACGACCTTCAAGCCTTTCTCTTTCAGGGTCAAGGGGTTCGGTCATAGAAAATCTCCCAGATCCGAACCGACACCTCCGTCCTCGCACGGAGACATGCGGCCGGCTATCCACTGAGGAAGAAGCACTCTTCGCCCTCCTGTGCATGAAGTAAGCATTCTCTAAGGCAAAATGGTCGGTCATTTCGCCACAGAAATTCACGAGAACGTCCGGATCGTCACCATTGGACCGGACCTGGCTAAGGGAGCCCGGGTTGCCCGTCTGCAAGCGTAAAAGTTTTTATCTCGTTTGCACATTCGACCACGATCAATGATCTAATCTATCTGATGTTGTTAACTGCACTGGGGTGGAGCCTGTGCACGCCTCTGCTCGCCGGCCTTCTGCTCAAACAAAAAGAAAAACAAGCGCTCAAAAGTCGCTCCACGAGCGCACTCTTACATCTCTTGTAACCCCACTCCTCCTAAATCCGCTTTTGTTTGGTAGATCGCTTCGTGAGAACGCATTGTTGGGTGCTAAATGCTGACAGAAGGTCCAAAAATATTGACGGCAATCTGCGCACCAGGTGCGGAAAAACGTCGTCTCACATGGCAAACAGCTTGGGAAGCCAGGTTTGGTGAAGCAAATGTCCAACTAGAACTTTATTCAATGCTTTTATTTGCAGAATCCAACGCACACTTGGGATATCGAGGTCCGTTCTGCTACCAGATCGCCCATTTCTATCAGCCTGTCGCTGACGCAACCGGACAAATCTTGAATTTGTACCAAAGTCGGGCCTCACAAATTAGAACGACGCTGGTCCAGGCAGCTCTGTCGCTTTTCTGGATAAGACAAAGACCAAGGGGTGGTCAGCAGAAACAGCGCCAGACCAGACTTGCCAAAGTATTTTTCAAACTCCCATAAGCTTTTGATGTAAGCGTATTCATTTCAATAATCCAGATCCTCATTACAAATTCTAATGTGCCCACTCCATTCCGCATGAAGTAGGTCGCCTTTTGCTCGCCATGCTGTGCCAGAGAAGAAAAACATCCCATGGCTGGCTCTAAATGAGCAATTTTTTAGCGGAACGTTGATTTAGTCCAAGGGTCTCGGTGTGTGCCTAATATTGAAATGGGTCAGATTTTTAATGCGCTTTTTTAGTAATGTGATCTCGCTTGGTTATCGCTACTCAAAACGTTTAGTGACTCGACTACAGCGTATGGTGTGAGCTCTACTCCCTCCGGGAGGTCCAGGGTTCAATCCTCGGGCCGGGTAGAGTCGGGTTAGAGTGTTATGAATAAAACCCTACAGCACGTGCTTGACATGGCTTACACGAGTCCTAAAAAGGGGTGTCGTTTCTCATCATATTAATTCCCTCTTGACTCAACGCTTTACATCTGACATGAAAAGCAGGATCGTGATGTATGGCAAAAAATATTTTCGCATGCTCTTAGGGAAGTTTAGACTTAAGATTTATGCTTATTTGCAATGACCACAAACAGTCAGATGTAGCGTAGATGCGCTGAGTCGTGCAGACCGTGGATGGTAGACAAGCTTGCAAAACTTGTTTGAGCCTTCAATTGATACATATTAGCGTGTGTTTCTTTTGCCTCTGGTATAAATATCGTCTTTTGTGTATTCTTAGTCAACGCGTTGTGCACTCAGCATATAACGCTGACTACCATTGAGATCTAGCTTGAGGACCAGGCTTCAATACACATGTTGTGTGGATCTCATACATTGTGTGTTTAACATTAGTTGTACACCATGTGTAGTTGCATATCCCCTTTTAGTTCTGTCGTATCAGAACCGGAAGTACTTATCAGGTTAAAGAGGTCAAAAGCTCATCGGCTATAATGATGATTGTCACTCAACCAATCCTCCTCTCCACGAAAGTCAACAGCGCGCTGGAAGCGAGCAACACGCGTTTAGGCGAGCCATCTGACCTAAGCCTTCCTCAGAAAGTGTATGTACATAGACGCGTGATTCCCGTTACACTTGGTAGCGCAAGTAGTCATTCCAGCGCCGACTACTTCGTGGGAGTGTGTAATGAAGTCGCGAGCTTTATTCGCATTTGGATCAAGAAACAATGACTCAACACTTAGCGAGTTTCGCTGCGTATGAAAAATGATAATTAGAGTTTCTACCGCAGAGCAAACCGACGCCGGTTCCGTCACCTTCTCCACAAGTGGTGGTGACATCGTCGTTGCACATGGAACGTCCCGTGAAAATCAAGATCAAAAAAAGCATTCAAGGAACGATGATGAAAATCTTATGTTCTGGTTGCGAGAAATGGACATCGCTATCACGATGGCTCGAATTTGTGATGACCATAGTGAAGTGGAGTTTGCTATGTCTCATTTGGATAGCCGTACGGAGGATTGGGCGATGGCGTAGGAAGTCAACCGCGCTGGTTAATTTGGCACATGACTGGATTTGAAAAATGTCATGACTGGATTTGAAAAATGACATGGAATCGGATTTCTTCCACCAAATGTGGCGTTTCGACAACAGCACATTGTTCGACTATGTACAGAGCTCCGTGAGCTTCGTGCCAGTATGGCAAGTGAACCACAGCCAGAGACAGTGATAGTCACCTTGTTTATGGATGGCTCTCGTATGGTTCTCCTGAGAATGAAGTCTTCCGCCAAAACCCGACGACCCTAAAGGATGCAATTTTGATTGCATTGCGTGAGAACCACTGTCTGCGTCAAGCATGTGGTCGATCGGTCAACCTGATAGAAACAGTGACTGCTGTTGCGATAGAAATTATAAAATGATACTCAGCGCCGTGCTGTCCCCGGGTAGCAAGTTCATATCAACAATTCGGTCACATCCGCGTGTTTGTCCACGTGAGAGACAAACCTCTCAATACGGGTCCTGTCATAATGGCCTATGTTACCAATACCACGAGGCGTTCGAGAAACGTCGGATTACAGTAGATGCAAGGCAGTTTACTGGGTGGTTATAGGCTCTTGTTCGTGTGGTGGTAGAACCGCTCATGATGGTTTAGCCCTCAAAGATCGATATCCTTTGTATACGGCGCGAGTCGGAGTGGTCTCCTTGTGGTCATGGCGAGTGTGAGGGGTTATGGTCGTTCAACGTCGGCGCGTTGTTACTTAACGCGCGGAAGCAAAGTGTTAAATGATTTACTAGATAGAAGCAATGGCTTTATCTCCGGGCAGTTGCCTACTGGTACGGTAGTGACCGCAAAGAAGATTACGGTTGATCTTTAATTGAAGGTTGAATACTTCAACTCGAAGAATGTATTCACATACCTCGAGATGGACAAATGGTATGACCCGATTTTGGGCTTACTGTGATGAGCCATGGATCGCTTGGCGATCGAAAACGTTTAGGATAGCTTTTCTGGCGTAGCTTAAACGCTTGAAAGTAATGATCTCAAACTTACAATGCACCGGAAGAAGCGCTTAAGCGCAGGGCAGTCATATGCTGCTGAAAATTTGGCACATGTCCTGCGATTAAGATTACCCATGTTAGGGAAGATACGGAGTCGTATGAATTGGCCACGGGTGCTCACTCAAAGGTGTGTCGATAGATTAAAAAGTACCCAAAACTGGCTACTCGAAAAAAGCGAATGAAATGTGGTGGGTATGTTTATTTGCCCAACGAAAGGAATTTATGAGGGAGAGGTACCGATTGCCCCCTCAAGACAGAAAAATGTTGTCGACATGTGTGTACTGGTGTTAGAAAAAATCGACTGTGGCTGGGTATGCCAATACTCATACTCATACAGTGGCTGGGTCGGATTGTGGGTCAGTGGGCAAAACTGACCACAAAGATGATGCATCCACTCGTCCTGTGGTTGAGCATACATATGTGAAGGCTCAACGCATTTTTTATCGCAAGGTTGATACTCCCGCTCTGGATGCGGTTGAGTCCGCGGGTGAGTTAGACCAGCGTTCTACTCCTCATTATGGAGATATAGCATGCGAATATGCTGGTTCGCGTATTATGGATGCAACGATTGGTGGCGAAGTTACATGGACAGATGTTCTTTTGGCACCATTGCTGAAGATGGAAGAGCTGGTGCAGCTCAAACAAGTCAGTCACTTTCGATGACTTTACACAACCCCCAGTGTGATGACATTGCGGAGTTCGTGTTGCTACAGCCGAAAGTCGATTCAGCGGGACTACACTTTTTATCAGTTATGGATGGTTCGGATCTCGAAGAATCTTGACAGCGATTGGAATCAAGCAGATAATCTGCTATTTTTGAAAGATCCTACTGATTCTTATTATTCACTTTTTAACTAGAATTATGATGACGTCCATCTCTGGACTTCCGCCCGAATATACGGTTCGACACGAAATTGATCGTGAACGTGGTTCAAACATGCGGTATTTAGGCAGTGCCATTCTCGCGTGAACAAGTGAGTATAACGATTAGTTCTTTCCTCAAAAGCAAGCTGCTGGTTAAGTGAGGGAGAGCAAGTCCCTTCACAGCGCACCGAAGCTTGGTATTAATATGAAATTCCATGACAAGATCCCTTGTCGCTTGAAATCAAGATTGCATCTTGATGCATGGAAAGATGGTCTCAAGGTGCACATAACCATGAGCCATGGATTGGGGTTCCCCTCACTGATATATTGAAGTACAAGATAGTGTTCGAGGCGCATGATACGCCGATGGCCGGTCGCTTTGGCCGTGAGGAGACCAACCAGTCTCTCAGCGTTCAATCTGATGGCTCCATATGTACAAGTGGATTGCACGATACGTGAAGACATGCGGTGTCTGTCAGCGTGTGAAGAGCGCAAGGGACACGCAAGTGCCACTGTGGAGCCTTCCAGTTCCAACTGACTGTTAAAAATCAGTCGATCTCGACTTGATTTCCGGCTTCTTCGAGAATACTGGTCGCCGCAATTGGGTACTCGTCTTTGTCTACAGACTCAGCAGGATGGTTCGCATCGCTCCGTATAGCGATTCCATCGATGCCGGAGGTTCATTAAATTATCCATTGATCACCGTTTTCAAAACCACGATTTATTAGCTTAAAAAGATCTCCAATAGTTGCCATACGCCATCGTCTTTAATCTTGATACACAACCCGCGATTGGCTTTTGGAAAGCGTTTTCCCGAATTCTCGGTGCTCGCTTGGATGTGTCCACAGCGGTACACCCGGAGACCGATGTGCAAACAGACTGTGCCAACCGAGTGGTCGGTGGTGTGTTGAGAAGCTTCAGTGTGGAAAATCGTACAGAATGGAGTTCGTTGTTACCATTAATAAGTTTGCTATGAGTAATTCATTTAATCGATCCACTGAATTTACACCATTTCAATGAATGGCTTGCGAGTCTCTGATGTAAGTTGGGGGGCTCGGCAAATCGTTGCCTCTTGAATTGATAAAATCAGAGATGCAAATGTGAAGCGCAAGTTTAAGGACGCCTTGATCTCATTCAGCAGAGTCATGGGACGAATGCGAGACGCAATGGCGAATGCGCAATATCTGCAAAAGGAATACGCAGATAGACGAGGTCGTCAAGGCAAAATGTATCATTACTGTGGGGTATAATATACTACTTAGTACTAAGATCCTAATAGACGATGGGGTCTCAAGCTTGGAAGGCCCAAAGCTATCACCTCGCTTCATCGAGCCATTCTGAATAGTGTCATGCCGTTCGTATGCGTGCACTATCAACTTGTCAAGATGGTCAATCTTTTACGTAACGCTTCCCAATCCCTACTATCGCCACGAAGCGATTTCCAACCTGAATTTATTGCAGTCTTATTCAAAGGTGGCTTGAGAGACACGACTTTGGCACGAGGGGGGTAGGTTGAACCCCTTTGACGTCTTCGCCTCAGCATCGACCTCAAAATGACGAGAAGAATCGGGAACGCCCGAAATACAGCGAGATCGCTTGGCAGGAGGCCCCACATCATCATCGGGAGTAGCTGCAGCAGGAGGGAGAGCTTGCAAACCTGCTCTTATTGATGGATTCGATTTTTGATTGCATCCCCGGGCGAGTTTCGATAACGCCATGCAAGATCGCAAACTTTGCGAACGACTTGTCGATTATCCTTCACACGCTGTCTTGTTGACGTCATCCGATCAGACACCTTGATCAGCCGCTGGTTCATCAGCTAGGGGACCTTCACCACCGCCGTCAAATGCAAACAAAAACTGTGGACCGGCCACAGAAGAATCTGGGGAGACGCCCGCTATGAACGCCTCCCCCTCTTTTAGATTGACAAAAAAACAGTGCTACCACTTTGTGAGCGTGGGAGCGGAGTGGGACGTACACGGTCGGAAGAAGCTCTTGGTGAAATGGCTGGGATATCCAGCGAGCGAGAGAACGCGGGAGCCTTGGACTCGTATTCTTCAAGTCCATCCCAGAATCGCTCGCAGCGTTCGATGCGGGTCCGAACACGGATAATACTTAGGGTTGCTGTCCCTTCCTCTTCTCCCTCTGTGCCTCTAGTCGTGAAACCGACTGGTGACCGATCGTACTTCACAAGCATCCTCGATATCGGATAAACGCCGAATCCGCGCTGTCAAATACGCAAATCAAAAGCGCATATCACGTACCATCAACAAGTCTGTAGCGGTTCTCGCGCTTTGCAAACGGTTGATACCCACGGATTTGTTCGCATGGACCTATGGTCAGAATCGAGTGTCGATTGTCTGGATCTAACCGGATTGTATTGCTGGGCGTATCGTACATACTTGAGGCTTTGTGGCTCATATCCAGCACCAGTGATCGATTTGATGGTGCAATAATACGCGATTTGAGTAACCAGTCGAGCACTTATTCGACTCAAGAATTCGTTGAACTCTAGGGTGGATCTACCATGTAAATTGTAAAAGTCGTCGTGGCGATTAAGCTCTCCATAGCACAAATGCGCCGAAGGACGAGGTATTGGAACAATATCCAGATGATGAAGAAGATCTCATGTGGAGCAAGCGTGCAGGTTGTCACTCTAACAAGCGTTGGACATAGCGTGACGAAAAGCAGAAGACGAATTTGCGCGGAATTCGAAGAAGAATTGAAGAAAAAATTGAAGAATTTGGGTAAACCCACCTTTGATTGGGGTAGTGCTGAGAGCCGCGTCCCATTATACATGTTGTGTGGACCACATACTTTGTGTGTCTAACACCCTTTAAAAATGTATGTTCCCGTACAGCTATGTTCATTGGAACTGGAAGTACTCATTAGATAAGGAGGTTAATGCCTATCGGCTATAATAATAAATGTCAAATCACCTTTCCTCCTTCTTACGTAAGTCAACGGTCCGCATGGTACGAGCAACACGCGGTGAGGCGTGTCGCTTGACCTAAGCCTTCTTTAAAAAGTATATGTTCACGCACGGGCGACCCTTTTTTTTCAGGTCCTGCTGAATGTTAGGGAGTAGTTGATATCAATGAGTCCAATTTTACAGGCATCCGCTTTTACCCAGGGTCCTGGGCCACTTTAAAGTAACGCCGAAGGAAGTCGAGGTTGACGGACAAACTAAAAAAAGGTAAAGCTTGTAGGGGCATGCACTGCGGTATGTCACGCAAACTCGACCCTTGGGCACTTTGAATCTTCTCTGCAGTATTTTACTTCTATGCGGTACTTAACACACAAGTGCCGCGACGAACTTTCTTTATCACGCGATCAAAGCGTTTTGTGTTGTGAACTGCCGACGGTACACATGCCCAGTCTGATGCCTAGCATTCTGACAAACGATCGTCAAAACTTAGCTGGGAACTGGGATTCGATGGCCTCTGGTAAGCCCTGTTACCAAAATATTTTGAGGAACAATTCTGCTGTATTATTAGAGGTAATAATGTCGTTGATATCCACTTATCCACACTACCATGATACTGACGCATCAGTTAGATGACCGAAATTACAATCCAAATTCATGGATGGCTATCATTATGCGGAAGTCGGCAGATTAAGTGAAGCTACCGAACCATGATACAATAATTTCACCTGTCAATACGTTTTGCATTTGTACTCATATCAGCCTTCCCACTTCAACATGTTGGGCCACCAGACGTTGCACTACAATGCAAACGTGCGATTAATCAATTCAGCATGTCGGTTTGGGAATCCTTGCTCTCTAAAACTATCAGCAACGTAAAACATGCTGTGTTAGCCTATCTGCTGGTCATATCTACTCGTAATTGGCATCGTGGCTATCGTACCATGCGATAGTTGCTATTCTGGAGATGCGGAAGCACATCGGATACCGACCCAATTCTACCTTAACTCGTAAAAAATATACTTAGATAAACCTGACAACCACCTTGTTATTTTCCGTAACAGTTTTGGTGACGATATTGTCTGCTGTATTTCTTAGTATATATAGATTGCAGATGGCTTACAGTCAAGCAGGTTAAAAAATAAGGCAAGGGCACATAAATCCGTTGTCATAAACTGTATACTTCTTCTTTTCCGCTTTGAGCTGTTGAGAACCAATCAAAATCAAGCATTCATACCCACTTGAAATAAGGCAGCCTGTGGTAATCGCTTAAGCGTCACAGGCAACATGAAGTGCTCGATCCGGACCCGAATAGACACGAACCGGTGCAGCCTTAAAAGCCGCCGTTTCTTCCATACCTCAACACTATCAGATATTCTCATTAAGATATGGTGAGGGGCGGTGCTCTCAACTAACTACACAGACGTTTTTAAAGAAATTGGCCAGGCCAAAACAATCGTTTAGAGGCAGAGGCACTGGTCGGCATTCAGTGGTTTCAAACTGAGTGGGATCTGCGCGCAAGCAATGTTCTCAATGTAGCAACCTTAAACGAACATCTGGTTAGCGTCAAGAACACAACTGTCGATGATGAAATACAACGCTTTGAAGTGAAGTGCATAAACTCAAGCACCGCTCGCAAGTGCTTAATGTTCACATTCAATTATCTCTGTCGCTCACGCCTATAGACTTATATTTGTCAGAAAAAGGTATGTCCATAGGCACAATATGACTTGGATAATTGCGTTGATAGACGCCTGATCGACAGTCATTGTAGTACTCGTACAATCTCGGCCGGAACACCGCGATAAGTGGTGTTCAGTGGTCGATTATGATCACTTAAGAATATCCTTTAACTGGATAAAAAGACCGAATAATGACCATACTGCTCTGCCGACATCTTTTCTAGGAATGCTGTTTCTGCTGAAACGGTGGATGCATTTAGCATTATAATCACGCACAATCTGCATTTGTCGTCAATACAGAAAGTCGGCATCGCATTAAAGAATTTTCTCACGTCAACCAAATTCTCTTCGCACTCTTCATGAACAATATTGTCAGTGCCTTCACACTGTTCTTTTGGTAGGGTCTTTGTCGTGGAATTTGGTGAATGGTCCAGGAAACCAAGTGGATCAAAGGTAGACTCGATGGACTTTGAGAATATCGTGCTTTGCGAGTGTCTTCAATGACAGAGTCATTCATGACGGATGATGAGCTTAGCTGATATGACACCAACCATATCATATCAGTGACTTTATCATCGTACAGATCTATGCAAATATCCCCTTCAAAAAATTTTTTAGTAACGTTTGTGTCGAAGGTAGGAGTGAAATTTTGCATCCCATAAGCCTACACGGTCGCTCTATTAAGAAGTGGTATCCTATCTCACCACTAACCCATCATCGCACTTACATTTTGGTCCTTTCAGGTCATGACCGAGCTCATTGCTTTTGAGAGTCTCGAATTTCAGAGGATAACTCCTATGAGCTTTATGAACTATTGGTAGCCTAACCGGTGTCATAGTAACATTTGGCCTCTTCAATACCTCCGCATACTATCTACTAATGTTGACTTTCGCACGCTGTTTGTAATTGCCCTTTGCCGCTATGTTCACGTACGATGGCTTCGCATATTTCGAAACGGTGATGAAGATAGTCAGCAACCCTGGACTGTGAGCCCCGCCTGTTAGGAACAGTCGCTCCCTCAGGGTTGATGTCATTGACTTATACCCTACGAGGTACGGCAGAAAATAATAATTTTTGGTAGGCAGTCCTCTATCTGGGATATGTACTTCTTGAGAGAGGTTCGTCCAAGCATCATGCGTGTGAGGTCGATCCTTCGTATCTCTATACCGTGAGAGAAGGGGTAGACAGTACGCAGATGCTTGGAATAACATAGATGTAACATCTGCCAGCTCCCCGATACCTTGGCGGCTAAGAGATCTTTTTCTTTCCACTTGACGTTCGGCGTGATCGTAGAGCTTCAGTATCCATATGATAATCAGCTTTTTGAAGGCGCACTCGACATTGAATTCCACACCCGCATGAACCACGGTAGAGGCAGGCGCGCGGAAGGTCTCAATTTTTTAGAATTTTTATCAGTTGCTACCCATAAAAGAAGAACTCGGAACGCCTCGAGGCCTGATTAACGATTCAAATATCCTCAACAGTTTTCGCTTTAGCACTTACCATGTTAGTAATGCATTTTGCACACAAATTCGCACGCAAGTACCCATTCGACTAGATTGAACGGATCACCTCAATCTGGCTCATTCAGAGAATGAAAGATTTTCGTTAGTCGTGATTGGATATTCTGCATTTGCGACCACGTGATGAGTGCCACATAAACTCTCATCGATGCCAAATTGAAGTGCTCCTGTCGATTTCTATTGCCTAATCGGTAAGTGCCGCAGGCGAGCTATCACAACTTTTGGCCCTTGGGCCACCAATGCTTTTATCGTCCAATTTCCTAATTTCTTCGTAATCGACGATAGACTTGAGCTTATCAGGTGAATCTTGTTGAGTTGAGATTAGGAAAAAAACACTCGCATTCTACGTCACAGCGCATACAATTTAAAAAACCTCTGTGGTCGAATTGAATACGCGTGTAGCCAAATAAATGGGGTAGCCGTGCACCCTGCACGAGAGGGAGCTTTGACACAACGAGTTTGCGTATTGTATACAATCACATAGACTGGGCCCGTATGCTCCGCCAAGAAGCAGAAGTAAGGGCCTCTTAGGATACATTGTTTCTTTACTAATAGTTTCTTTGCTTCGCTTATGAGTTAAAAACTTCGTCAATTTTTGCAAAGTGACAAAAATTAAAACCGGGTCAGTTTCATCTTTACTGAGCATATCTGTTATACAGTAGAACCTGTCTAAATCAAACTTGTTTAATTTAAAACCCTCTCTAAACTGAACAAAAGATATGGACCCATGTTGGGCACCGTACAGTAGAAATTGAACAAAAGATATGGACCCATGTTGGGCACCATACAGTAGAACCTGTCCAAATTAAACCTGTTTAATTTAAAACCCTCTCTAAATTAAACACTGTCCCCCAGTCCCAACAATTTTATTAAGACAGGTTTTACTGTACTACTACTCCCGGAGTTTGTGTCACCTCGTGTTTGACGAGGTGCTATGCCAGTACAATAAGTTATATGCAGTATATAGAGTTCGTCAACGATAGCTTTTTAAGCCTCATGTACTGCTTGCAGCGTCAAATCATTGGTCTTGAGCTCTCTTTTTGACGTCGGTGTTGCGCTTTGTACCTCGCAATGTCACGTTATAAAGATTGCTTGAGTCGGCGTCTGCTTTGCTAAGACTATCTTAAATCACCATTAGATGGGTGAGACGACGAAGGCCGCGTGTTCATCTCTCAATGCTAGCGGTTTTTCATATTCTTCTCTCACATTCGTCAGAGTAAAAATATTTCGATACATTTCTAATTGAGTGTATGTACCTTTCAAATTGCTGATGATACAGCCGAATGTGATTCTCCTAAGGTAAATTGACCTGCGACAATGCGCTCTTGGAGCAACTTCGAGCGTGCGTTTCGCTCTCCAGATGGGTGAGAGACCCACAAACATAAATGATTGAAGGCTATTGGCGCGATGTGCGGCTTTCGATAAACAAACTCAGACTTTTGACATAATTAAACCGCTTGCCGCTTCATTGAAGTGGTTGCGAATCTTACGCTTGTAGATGGGCAAAATTAGTTTGGTATACCTAGTTCTGCTAATGTTACTCAGTGAAACTTCGCTGCGAGTCTGTTGGAGGAGTTTCGTAGTACTCTCAGCCGTAGAAAACTGGAACGGAGTATGCAGATGGTGAAGGAGATCTGAGGCGTAAAAATGACGGAAACGTCGGGCCATGTCGTTCTCGAAGAGAGCGCAGGTGTCCAGTCTAAGCTCAGAAGTCGTTGTGGCCGCTGTCATCGGAGAACACGTCAGCTAGATAGTCGGGTACGGCATGCAGGTCGGAGTTGCGACTGTCTTCGTAGCTTGCTGTGTAATTAAGTACTCAAGTAATATGTGATTGCTGCTTGAAAAAACTGGGTCTATACGAAAGCCGAATCGCTGGCGCATGCTATGCTCGTAAGACTTCCACTAGGGTTGCGGTCAAACATTTGTTTGCGACCTCATTAGTTTCCACGTATTTATCCTTTAGGCCGAAATGGCTATGACATCCGCCATGCTCCAGAACGAGCAACAGCGCGTGGCGCTCGCTATCTTCAAGCTCGGGTGCCGAGCACGAAAATGGGCACTGTCGTGCGGTACTTCAGTTGAAACGGCATTCTCCTCCTGGACGGAACGGAAACTACAGCTTTTTTAGTGTTCTCACCGCCAACTAGGCGTATCGCGTGCGATCGCGTTTTCTTGCCGCCCGAGTGACGAGAAGGAATTCAGGGGACTTGTCCAAGATTTGCGTACTCTCATTGCCGGGATGGCAGTCAATCTTCTTTCCGAGGCGGTCAAAATGACCGTCTTTATGGAGGGCCTCTGCACTGGTGTGGCCAGAATGAGAGTTTTCCGTGTGCATCCGTCTCCTTTTGAAGAAGCAGTGAATGTGGAATTGAATGCCGAATTTTACTTTAAGTCGGCACGACTTGGTTGGAATTTACATCATAATAGCTCGCCAAGCGGTCCTGAGCTTATGGATCTCAGCTATGCTGAGAAAAAGGAGGCAGGGCTCCGAGCTGCCGAGCAGCGCTCGAAGACCCAACTATGTCTTGTCTGCGGAGACACCCGTCACCTTCGGACTGTTTGTCCCCTGCGCAAGGCACGTCAAGGTTCATCAAACCGACGTTTTGCTTCTGACCAGTCTGGTTTGTCGCGAGGAAACGACAAAACTCAGTAGGCGCGGGGCAACCTACTGGGGACAAACTCAGTTCTGTTGAGCCTCACGGACGTAGAGGGCTGCAGGGTCCAGCTCCGAAGAGCTGTGTGCCCTTGAACACGGAACGTGTATGCAAGCTAGGCTTGCTGGTCGTGAAAGCGACTATGGAGGGGTTTGAGAAGCCATTGTAGATCCTTATTGATCTCGGGGCGTCGATCAATTATGCTCGAAGCTCCACGATCGAAGGAAGTCAGCTGTATGCTGAAGCGCTGAAAACGCAAATAAGTGACGCCGTCACTGTTCGCTTAGCAACGGAGACATGTGTCATGGTGCCGAGGGTTCTTGTGGACCTCGTTATTAAGTTTCTTGACTTTGATAGCGTGGAGCGCTGCTAAGTTTTAGAGTTAAATTCAACCTTGACATGGCATGGTTGGAACACCATGAGCCATGGATCGATTGGATATCGAAAACCATGAAGGCTATGCGTACGTCTCCTTGTGGAGCTTTGGTGAGTCATGGATCCACCTCTGCTGAAAGGCAGAAGCCCTATTGGCGAGGGCACTGGACCGGGATACTCTACGTGCCGGAGAACGGAGTATTCGAGTTGTCGAACACCAAAGGTGTATTGGATATTAGTCCCGAGCGTGGATCGCGGGCTGAACGTGGAGTGGCACGTAACCCACTGAGGTAACGGACCAGTGCTGCATGCCAGGAGTGGCATGGTCGGACGAGGTCCAAGGCATTTTGGGCAAGGCCCTTTAGATGCTTGTGGAGTGGCATGTTATCAACTTGATGAAGGCTGCGATTCTGGCAGCTCTTCGTCGGATGTTGTTAGTAACATCAAGGCACCGGGGACACTGGACGACGCTGAATGCATGTTCCTACTGGTCTCGCCGAGATGTTCAACCACTGTGGAGAGGCAACGGCGACGCCGTAAGATATTTGCAAGACTCCAGGCGTCGACTCTGACCCAGGTTGTGTCGACCGTAGGCGATAGCGCACAGCAATAAATTCTTGTTAGCGGTATGACGGGAGAGGAAGACGGCAGCGTCACCCTTGATACTTTTCCCGCGGTGGGTGCTCTTCTCGAGCAGGACGAGATGTTCTTTTAAGAGTTTGGAGATGCCTTGAAGGCAGACAATTTAGCCGAGGTGGTCCTTATAAGACCGAGCGAGGAAAGTAAGTCGTTGTCGCTTTGGATGAAGCTGTTCTGGAAGAAACTAAAAGGGTGCTGAACGCACGAAGTGGGTCGTTGACTGAAGGATCCCCCAGATCCGTACTATCTTTTGTTAACGAGATTTCAGGACGTCGTTTCTCGCCGTCGGGCCTACCACCAGACCGAGTGTACGTCATGAGATTGATCTGGTTTCGGGAACCAAATACTGTGTAACACGCCAATGGCCCCAGCCGAAGGAGCAGTGTAACATCATTGACGTCTTCTTCTGTGCAAAACATGACGCAGGAAAGGTGCGTCAGAGTAAGTCCCCCCATTCGACACCCAACTTTTGTGTCCGAAAGCCGAACGGCAAGTGGCGTATCGTCAGTGTTTACAATAAGCTCAACGCCGCCACCATTCCGGCACAGACGCCGATTTCTTGGAAGAATGTTTTCCAGAACAACAAAACTAGATGTACAAAGTACATTGCACTCGACTTGGTCGATGGGTAATACCAATTGCTCATGAGAGCGAGTGATATTCCACTGACAGCGGTGAGTACACCGTTTGGGTCTGGCTAGTGATGCCCAAAAGGCTGTAAAATGAACCAGCAACATTTAATCTCGTGACCCAGTTGGTCAGCCCTCGCCGGGCGTATGCACAGACATACTTCGATGACATCTTCGTCCACAGTCGTGTGGGGCACGGGGGGGATAGATGAGGAAAACCAACATTGTCCATTGGAGAGCGGTACTCAAGTGCATGCGCACGAAAAGCTGTACACTAATGCAGACAAGTGCATCTTTGGCGCAGAAGAAATTCCCTTTTTAGGGTGCTTCGTAGGGAAACGTGGCATCGAGCAGATTCTGCTAAGGTCAGCGCCATTGTGGACGGGCCGATTTCAAGAAATCTAAAGGACTTGCGCAAGTGGCTTGGCCTCGCCAACTACTTGCACAAGTACCGCGAGAGCTACGCAGAAATGGTACGGTCATTGCCAAATCCCATAAGTAGAATGTGGAACGGTGTTGGGACACCGAACATCGGGTGGCTGTTGACGGGGCCAAAGGCAGCCTTCTTCATGCACCAATACTGACGGTGTGCCAGACCCCGATTGTCCTTTTAGTGTCGTCTGTGACGCTTCGGACATTGTCATTGGTTGTGCACTGCTGCAAGAAAACGCCGAGGGGCGAGATCGGGTGATCGCGTTCGAGTCTCGCCAGCT
>NW_020189964.1:2700815-2702216 GCF_900000015.1 Plasmopara halstedii | reverse complement strand
GCTGAGGACGAGGGAGCAGAGCTCCGAGCTGCCGGGCAGCACACAAACACACGACGGTATATTGTCTGTGAAAACACCCGTCACCGGCGGAACAATTGCCCCCTGCGCAAGGTGCGTCAAGTTTTGCCCCAATTCCCACCATTCTGGCTCGTCGCGGGTAAACGACACCACCCAGTAGACGCGGGGCGACCAAACGGGGAAGAAGTGAGTTCTGCTGAGCCTCAGGGAGGTAGGTCAACAGGTCCAACCCCAAAGAGCTCCGTGCTCTTGAGCACGGAACGTGTATGCAAACCGGGCTTGCTGGTCGTGGAGGCGACCGTACGTTTGAGTGCGTTTACTGTTGCTGCCGCGTCAAACGGGGGCAAGGGCTTCGCTTCGAGAAGTTATGAAAGATCCTCATCGATTCCGAAGCATCGGTCAATTATGCTCGACGCTCCACGATGGAAGGATATCAGCTGTATGCTGAGGCGCTGGAAGCGCGGTTGGGTGACATCGTCACTGTTCGCCTAGCGACGGGGACGCGTGTCACGGTCTCGAAGGTCCCCGTGGACCTCGGAATCAAGTTTCTCGACTTTGATAGCGTGAAACATTGTCTAGTCTTAGACCGGGATGCAAGGTATGACCTCATCCTAGGAATGGCACGGTTGGAACACCATGAGCCATGGATTGATTGGAGGTCAAAGACGTCGGGCGCTACGCGCACGTCTCCTGGTGGAGCTTGGTGACTCATGAAGCCACCTCTGCTAAGAGACAAAAGCGCTATTGGCGAGAGCGCTGGACCGAGACGGTCAACGTGCTAGACATTGGAATGTCCGAGTTGGTAGACACCAACAGAGTACTGGACAGGGGTCCCGAGCGTGGCTCGCGGGCTGATCCTGGAGTGGCACGTAACCCACTGAGCGCTGCTCAGGTTTCGAAGCAGTCGCTGCGTGTCATGCGTGACATGGTCGGACAGAGTCCGAGGCATCTTGGGCACGGTCCTTCAGATGCGCGTGGAGTGGCACGTAAACCACTGAACACTGCTCTCGTTGCGAAGCAGTCGCTGCATATCACGCGTGACATTGTCGGCCAAGGGCCGAGGCATCGAGTGCGAGGCCCCCGTAATGCACGTGAAGTGGCATGTAAACCACTGAGCACTGCTCATGTTGCGAAGCGGTCTCTGCATGCCATTGATGACGTGGTTGGACAGATTCCGAGGTTTCGTGGGCACGGTCCTTCAGATGCGCGTGAAGTGGCTCGTTATCTACTGGACGAAGACGAGCAGCTCTTTGTCGGATGTTGTAGATAACATCAGAGCACCAATGGAGCGGACAGTGAGGGTGACATCAAACGACGCGAAGTGCGTTCTCACCCTGGTCTCGCCGAGACATGGAACCTCTGTACAGAGGCGACGGCGACGAC
>NW_020189964.1:2700244-2700805 GCF_900000015.1 Plasmopara halstedii | reverse complement strand
TGGGCATAGGCCCGCTCGACGAGCTGTTGGAGTGTGCATTCTAACCAAGTCGTGCCGACTTGAAATTAAATTCGGCATTAAATGCCACATTCACCGCCTCTTCAAACAAAGACGGATGCACACGGAAGACTTCCATTCTGGCCACGCCAGTACGGAGACCTACCATAAAGACGGTCACTGCGACCGCCGCCGGAAGGGGATCTGCTGCCATTGCGGCAATGAGAGTGCGCATATCTTGGACAACGTCCACCAATTCCTTGTTGCCCTGTCGGGCGGCAAGGAAGCGCGATCGTATGCGATATGCCTGATTAGGCGGCGAGAACACTCGTGAGAGCTGCGATTGCAGCTCTGCCCAGATGGGAACGCAGCTTCGACCGAAGTGCCGCACGTCAGTGCCCATTCCCGCGCTCGAGCTTTGAGATGGCTAGCGCTACGCGCTGTTGCTCGGTCTGGAGCATGGCAGATGCCGAAGGCCATCTCGACCTCTCTCACCAGAGCAGGAGATTCTCTTCATCATTCCCTTCAAATACTTTTGCGCTCACCATGAGCGGCTTAGGACGT
>NW_020189964.1:2699913-2700029 GCF_900000015.1 Plasmopara halstedii | reverse complement strand
ACGGTGGCGTCATAGACGCAAATGATGCAGACATCTTCTGCTGCAGGTGCTCTATCAGTGTTTTTCCGTAACTTGAAAACGTCTCTACACGCGAACCGATTGCTTCGGGGCCTTGC
>NW_020189964.1:2698267-2699903 GCF_900000015.1 Plasmopara halstedii | reverse complement strand
AAAATGTGCAGACAAAGAAGCCCAAGAAGGTGCGTGAAAAGAAGGAGTATACACCATTCCCACCGGCCCCAACGGCTAGCAAGGTGGATAAAGAGATTGAGAGTGGTGAATACTTCATGAAAGAGCACGAGCGCAAAGCTATGAAAAAGGTTAAGAAACACGAGGAGAAGGCTCAGATGCTTCAGAAGCGTAAGGCTGACAAGATGGCTGAATACGTCGCGCCGAGTGAGAAAGAGATAAACAAGAAACGCAAAAAACAAGGGACTGAAGCCCGAGAAATTAACAAGCTTGCCACTTCTGTGGAGGCCCTCAAACAGAAGTTTTTGAGCCAGAAGGTGTGTGCTGACAGTTTTGGTTTGAAGACTTTAATCTGACGTTTCTTATTGTTGTTCTTTTAATAGAGCACGAAAGCAACAATGGACTCGAAAGCTGTTTCCTCCGTCAGCGACTACTTGGCTGGTTCGGCCAAGAAGAATTTAAAGAAGGCTATTGTGTAACTAGAAATATAGGACAGTTCCTGATTGCTATTTTCTCCGTATCTTATCATGAAAACTAATGAGCTTAGATTTCAAAAATTTGATGAAATTCAAGTGAAGGTTTAATTTGTGCTGATTAAATATGTCTGGGCATGAAGTTGATAGCAGACACTTCACTTCTGCATCTGCCCTACTTCGACATCAACAATAGTCTCTACGATCTTTTCATGTCAGAATCTGTAAGATTGAAGGTATTGAAAGCATGCAAGTCGTAAGCAAGCGGAAAGTCATCCGGGTTATTTCAAGTGCACCCTTTGATGAAGACGGCTAGTACGATACCGGAGAAAGGATCAAAAGTTACGATCAAGTCTTTAGGATTGGCATGAATGAGTTCTAGAGAATAGATCCAGATGACACAGCGTAAAGCGCAGTATACAATACAAAGGTTGAGCACTTCTGTAGATAAGATCCTTCAAAAGCTAGCAGTATATACAGACGCGGCAAATATTCCGTCGAGTTGTCGGTATTTCAACAAAATTAACTAAGGTGTTGAGGGCTTTGCGCAGTCTTACGATGATAGATTGAGGGATGTTACTTAACCCATGCAAACATGTCTGGTGATTTCTGGGTCGGCATCTACTAGGTTGTTGATCATTTACATATATTTATTTAACTTGTAGATCGCATTTGTACCCTACCACAACTGCGTACTTACCGATATTCATAACTTGAAAAGCCTCTGAACCGCTTTCTGAAACCCAGTATCATCAGCATTGGTCCCGATTCGCTTCTGCACTTGAAGGTGATTGCCGCTTATTGTTATCCAAAAATTATTACTAGTTGAGTGTTCGAGACTTATTTAAACGCTCAATGTTTTTCAAACGCTCACTTAAATGATCGCTGTTGATGCCAACAAGCGTTACCTCAAAAAGAATACATTTTGCTTCTTTCTTCTCCTAGTGACTCATCACCTCCGCGACATCAGCAGCTCAATTGTTATATCGAATTTGAATGAAAAAGGCAAGACATGATTGTAATTATCTGCATGCTCATGTAGAAGAAGTTGCTTGAGCAGCAAAACGTACAGAACGCGACCACGCTTATATTCTTCATCAGTGCGCAAGTTGTACTAGCTCTAGTTCAATGCATACGTGAATGCG
>NW_020189964.1:2698101-2698257 GCF_900000015.1 Plasmopara halstedii | reverse complement strand
TCATCATTCAAGGACGCTTCGAGCAACCGCAATCTGTCCTCATCGGTGACCAACAATTGGAGCAGTTTCATAACCTCACCTTGATCATGGTTCATGTCAACTTTCGTCAGAATTGATGTAGAATACCCCGAATCCCTTAAATCCTCCAGACTCGCT
>NW_020189964.1:2696554-2698091 GCF_900000015.1 Plasmopara halstedii | reverse complement strand
TCCGCAGACTGACACATTCTCATAGTCTTCTAAAAACACTTTTGTAAACTTGATAAATCGGACACCGAAAAACGAGCCTAAGAGAAGACTGACGCCCAGTAGTCCATAGCTTGCGGTAGATACCATCCTTTATAGAGTAAGCAGCCCGTAGCTGCAATCATCATACCAGCAGCCAAGCCATCGCAGATACCGAGCACAACTTGTCCACATCTCGTATCCAGTAGAATGGTAGAGCGCCAAAGCCTGTGGCAATCGCAGTAAGCCAGCCACACCACCATACGTAGTGTGCGTTCTTACTACCATGTCCATGAGAGTGATGATGCATGGGAAAACAGTAGAGTGATTAATATCTTACAAAGTGCCAAGGCATTAGCAAATCCGCGGGCGCCAGTGGTCGAGCCCAGTGACTCATCATTAACAGGCTAGAGAAGTTATTCTAGCATGAAAATTTGTGTCCGATCTCTTCGAATTTCAGAGCTTAGCGTGAAATTAAAGATGTTTGAATGGACAGAGAACATTGACTTCACTACGGACTGCATGGTTATGAATGGAGGAGACTAAAGCAGAAAACGATGAGAAGTAAGAGTATTTTCATTTTAGTTGCTTTGTCGTTGTAGCCAGACAAGAAAAATATTGGGAGAAAGAGTCCAGCCGAGCTCTAACTGCTCGTTAAGTCTGAATGAAGTGATTTGTAGTGAGTGTCATGGAAGTACATACAAACGAAGATTAATATTTTAGAATCAGCAGTCATTGCGTTCAGTATGATGAACGAACAAGCTAGTTATGACACGTGTGGACTGATTTCAATCCAGAAACATGTTTACAACGCCAATGCTCACTATTTTAACATACGTGTATTTTTTCTCTAAGAGCTTTGAGAAATTTAATAAAGTAATTTGAGAAATTTAGTACGTGCAAAGTGCGCTTGTGTACATTTGATTGCACCAAGTACAGAACTACAAAATTCACATTGCACCTTTTATATGCACCAAGTATCGGCATTAAACACAGCGAGGTCTTTCGCTTAGAGAAAGCTTGGTTAAGGTCGGTGACCTTCGTTCTATACTTAAAGCCAGTAGTGTAGCGGATCGCAATCCACTAACTCCAAGAGTTATTACAACTCTAATTCAAGGCTAGTTGACTCTTTCGTTAAATACGCAATCTGTATTTCGTGGCTTCATTTGCGCAAGCCGCCTATATCTAAATATATAGGTCTTCATATATAGTAAAACCTAATTATGCGTATAACTACTGGACTTCTTGTTTGAGTGTAGCCACACCATCGTGTGATCGCATCTTATTGTGTAACTCACATCATTGTGTAACTCACACCATTGTGTAACTCACACCATTGTGTGATCACACCATCGTTACACTCTCCTCCATCAAGATTGCGAATACCTACAGTTCACATTCAACTGTCGCCACGAACGAGGCTCGCATGTATAAGATAGAACAACATTACCAGGACCGTCTTCACAAATTTTCTGCTCAATGAGCCCTGTGTTGAGGACACGGAAAACACGCAGACTCGCTG
>NW_020189964.1:2696165-2696544 GCF_900000015.1 Plasmopara halstedii | reverse complement strand
GTGGGATGACGAGGAAGGCGAGCCGCGCCAGCGGCGTGAGACGAGCCCTGCTCGCGCCCTGCGGACCCCATGTCCGTTTCCTGGTCTCTCTTCATCTGAGGGACGTGGTGTCATCACCAATGACCTCGTAGAGGCACAGAAGCGGCAGCTGGAAGCTGTCCGTAAGGCGGCCCTGATGTGCGCTCATCCACGACCGGTCATTGACCCTCGTGAGGAATATGGCTTCCACCCGGCAGATCCCGCCGTGGAAGCGAAAGACGCGGTTACTCGATCGTTACGCCTCCACATCATCGGACCTCCGGCCATTACGGAAGATGAGCTTGCCGAACGGTAAGCTCTTTAAGCTCGTTTCTTGGTTCCACAAGAAATTTCGTTGGAG
>NW_020189964.1:2695830-2696155 GCF_900000015.1 Plasmopara halstedii | reverse complement strand
GTTTAGTGCAAACTCTACGAGTGGCAACATGGCGCTCCAGCGCCTCGGCGTCTCAGCGAAGACGCCGCGAAGAGCGTCTCCGATGACGCGATTCACCCTTTCGATTTGGCCATCGGTCTGCGGATAATCCGCTGTATCCAACTTGGTGCCTAGCACCTTGAAGATAGTCGATTAAAATTTTCCCGTGAAATGGGGATCTTTTTCAGAGACAATCGACTCTGGGGGTCCGTGTTGACGGAAAACACGATCCACGAGCAGCGTTAGTGTACCGACTCCGTCGATGGTGTCTGGCCCCGCCGCCAAATGAACCATCTTGCTGAACCGG
>NW_020189964.1:2665734-2695820 GCF_900000015.1 Plasmopara halstedii | reverse complement strand
GCCGTAGCTGTAGCTAGTAAAAATGTTAGAGAGATGACGCACTCTCTTGTTCCAGAATTGGGCAAGGAACAATCTAAATAGTCTACTTGGCTTTAGACCTGAAATAGCAGCAACCTCTTCAGATAGAACCCTGAGTGTTTGAGCTTCCAGACTTTGGTTCATCCTCTAATGATGCATTAGAAAAGACCTATGGAGAAATCTTTTGCTTCTTTTGAGGTGCCATACTAGTATCCTCAGGCTTCGGCGATGGATCGACTGCAATTATCTTCTTGGTGTCGGTGACACCCGTCGCTGATCTCATTGTATAAACTGGGTTTGACGATCCTGCTCCTTCAACGCACTCAAATGCCGCAGTGTCTTCTTGCAAGTACGAGCTGTAGACATCAGTACAATAGCATTAATCCTCTGAAAACCTTCGTTTGAAATTCAAAGTTGATGCTTTTAAACTCTTACATGATAAAATTTCGCAGATGATCTCTTCCACCAAGTTCTTGCTCACTCTTAGGAAAACTTTCCAGAATTTGGTCACATACTTGGTCTGCCGTCATGGTTATTACCCCTTTGTGATACTTGGCCTTTTCAAATGCCTACGACCATAATCAATCGTTACTTAATCTAATTAAATGATCAATTCCATCAATCACACCTTCTGAATTATCTTGTATCCACTCATGGTGCTTATAGTGGAGCGAATAGCACAGAGAAAATATACTCGAGCATGGCCAATTTTAAGCGGCATTTTTGAACTAAGCTTTATAGTCTGATTCTTACTCACAAACTTTCCGTCTGCGAACATCCCATTCTTGCCGAGACATTGCAACTCAAAACAGCTTTCACTTTGGTTCCACTGGATGCGCGCGTGCAAGCGAGAAATTGCCTTTTGCTCCCCAAGCGTGATGCGGTGGTCAGGTAACGGCGAAACTGGTCCACGCCCAAGCTCTGCTGGAAGATGAGTAATTAGCTTTTCAAAAGGCGTATCGCCCTCTACACGTCCGCTAAGCTTGGCATAAGCCAGAGGTGGGCGCTTTTCCACAAATTTCTTCTCCAGCGCCTTCTTGCGCTCCTCTAATCCTGAAGCCTGCATTGATGTATAAAGTTGTCTATTATCGGTGGTCTTACCGGTATTTTTTATACTACAGATATCATGAGGCTTTCTCGATCTGCACACCGAAGTAAAAAATGACTTCAGCACAGTATAAGATTTTTGAAAGTACGTTACAAAACGTACTTTAGAGCAATACAATTTAGAGCGTAATAAGAAGAGCGCTATAATCACACTTTAGTTTCGTCGCTCTTGAAGCGAAGGGCAATTAGTGAAACGCATTTGAATGCGCGCGATCATTCCCGGTTAAAGTCGTGTACAACGGAATTAGACATATCATCGTACTTTCCCTGTAGTGTTTCTGAATTCAATGAAATGATCATGTCGAAGACCTAAATTAAATTAGTGAAAAAATCTCGATTCAAATATGAGGACTGCGCTAATATTGATATCAAAACTGAAAAGAGCTCTTCGACGGCGGCTGAGTTACGTCGACGATATTCAGGCAATATGATATCAGCACGCAATACACACCTTTATCGATTGCGAATAACGATATCCTCGACACAATGCCGTGAACTTTTACCCATTTTACCCATTTTGACGCATCTGGTTCATAATTGTGGTGATACTTTGCAATATAAAATCTGTCAAATTCTACTTGAGGAGAATGAACAGCATAAAATATTTTTTTCAAATAATTTCTTGCCCCTTGCCCACAGCACAAAGGAGCCCATACTGCGTGATGTTCAATATCCATTACGTTACTTGTCTACACCGTAAGGTCACCAAAATACGACAATTCGAAAGGCGACCAAAAGCTGAACACATACACGCTTTTTCAAGTCAAAATCCCGGTTGTAACGCTTGAGTGGCGCCTGGACGGCCGCCCCCAAACGACGTCAGGCGTACAGTGATATGTCGTAGTAATGTCAATTACTGCAGCTTAAGGTCACTCAAGCCACGAAAATATGCCGCCCCTAAAGAGCTCAGCCCGGTGTCCCACAGATCCAGTAAGTGCTAATACTGGTGATGGATGCGTAAGCTTTTCTTTCATGTCTGTCCACAGTGCTCATCAATATCCATTTTACGTCTAACGGCGTACTCGACATATCGTCGCTTTCCCCATCTTCACTATGCTTGCGCTGCGTGGCTTGCAGTCTGTCTCTGCTGTAAACGCGAATTTTGTCCCTATCACAAGTCAGACATCGCCAAATATGACGACTTATTTGAACACAACAGTGGTGTCGAAACAGATGGGACCGTCGTCTCGAGGACAAGTGACCACTGGTGTGACGAATAGAACAGAGGATTCTAGTACAGTGAGCGACAACAATACTACAATGTCAACAAATCACGCGACTAAAATAATGGGTACCGCAACCGACAATGCAGGTAATACCACAACTAAGATAGCCACAATGAAAGGAAGTGACGAAGTGCCTCCCGTTCCCATAAATACTACGGAAGGCAGAGGTAATTTCAATAACGTGCTCATGGTAGAAGAAGTCGACACAAATATCACGACTGCTCCGACCGCTACCGAAACTTTAGGTTCGAACACGGATGGATCTACCAGCAGATCTACATCTGGATTCATTTCGCCGATTAGTTCTGAATCAATATCGAAAGAAGACGATGCTGCAGAATCCATAGCTCCAACACCGTCAGCAGAAGATCAAAATTCTTTTCAAATGCTTACCGTTTCTAACAGCAAAGTCGACTTCAATACTACAGCCAACAAAGAAGCTAATACTGCTATCAGCGCAGTGACGCAATCTGTGTATGACGCTGCAGTCATGGATACGTCATCGTCATTCACAGTGGCGTTAGATGATGACGAATCTGATACAAGTAGAGCACCTTCAATGTTGACTAAAACATCTGAGAAATCGACCATTTCTGGTTCGGAAGCTGTTGCAGCGTCGTTCGTCCTACCCAACTCGTCATCGTCTTCGTCATTTTTGACAAGTTGGTTTCATAGCAACTTTCGCAATAACGAAACACAACTTTTTGTCAGCAATAGGGATGCAACAACCTTGACGAATGCATCCCCTCACTTATGCGCTGGTTTACCTGCATTAGTGACTCGTTCTGATTCAGAGACGCCGAATGGTGGTTGTCCCGACGAACTCACGGTTCTCAATGCGTCTTGCACATGTATTACGGGTTATGACTACACAGCTTCTGTGTGGACTTTTCACATAACGAAAGAATTGTGGAACTCGACTACTTCTGCACCAGTACGCTCTCTGATCCAGTCATCTTTCGATAAATTGGCCATTGACACTATTCGTCCAATTTGGGTCCCCTCAAGCGTGCAAACGCTGACAATTAAGGGGGCTGATAGAATTCCATCCAAAATTTTGTTTGTCAACGATATTCGTTACGTTTCAGGATCTTCGCTTGCTCTAGTGAAGTCGGTCAAGAGCTCGATTAATGTCTCGACGCTTTCGATCCACAACGTAGATCTCAACCTTATAGCAATGAAGAGATCAGACTTTATTCCCGCATCTGTGATTAATTTAACATTGCATAATTGCAATATATCGAATCTTGGAGCTTCATTCACGCGCAATTGGAGTCGACTTCAGTTTCTTGACCTATCTTTGAACAACATTGACACTGAATTCATCGGTGGTCCGTATCTCAGAGAACTCAATCTTTCGTACAATGCGCTTTCGATGCTCCCTATCGGATCTTTGAACACGAGTAAACTGGAAGCACTTCACATCCAAGGCAACGACATTAAAGATTTCAACGTAAGTCTGGAAGTTTTTGAACAGATTTTACGATTAAAGGCTTTCACTGCGGACAAACCCAGTCTTTCTTCTTCTTGCGGGCAAGGTGTATGGAAAATTGCACACGGCGCCACTTTTTGCGTCCTCAGTGCGTCTACAGCTGCACTGCCGGACTTGTCACCTTCTTCGGGATCAAACAGTGATGATAACGATGGATTTGGTGCACTTAGCTACTGGCTTATCGTAGGTGCAATCGCCGTCCTTGTTTTGCTATTCCTTATTGTGAGGCAGCATCGTCGCCGCAACCGAGAGCATGACAGCCTTCTTGTATCGCCTGAGGCTATTGAAGTGGTTACCCCAAAAGCTGGTGGTACTACCGCTTTCAATGCACTCAATCGAAAAAACTCTTTCGCAGCTGTCCCCGTTGGTAGGGCTGCAACTCATTCCGGTTACAGTCATCCAAAAGGCAGCAGTCCTGACAGTGAAGACTTTACTGCCTTGAATACAGGTCTCTTAAGCAGCGCAATCCTTGCTTCGTGCCGTCTAGACTACGATGAAGTAGCGCTAGGTCGCTGTATCAGCCGCGGGGGTTTTGGACTTGTTTTCGTAGGCTGTTACCGTGGTCGACAAGTGGCAGTCAAGAAAATTCGGAATGAGCGTGAGGTCACGCGTGATCAGGTCGAGCAATTTGTATGTGAAATCACTCTCATTGCGGGATTAAGTCACCCGCGTATTGTCGAGTTCATCGGTGCCTGTTGGACGACACCAACTGAGCTCTCAGCCGTGACAGAGTTAATGGAACGTGGTGATTTACGCGATGTCACTCAACGGTTTAAGCGCAGCGGCTACCGTCTCACGTGGGAGTCACACAAAATGGTTATTGCATATCATATCGCTGAGGCATTGACGTACCTTCACGGATTAAATCCTACAGTGATTCACCGTGATCTTAAGGCAAAGAATGTATTGCTAAATGCCGACATGGAGGCTAAACTTAGTGATTTTGGAATCGCTCGCGAGCGCAGTTCCTACGATGGCAGTGAACACATGACCGTGGGCATTGGCACGTCGTTCTGGATCGCTCCTGAGGTGCTGCTTGGTCGCGATTATGACGAACGTGCTGATATTTACTCGTTTGGTGTCGTGCTTTCCGAGATTGACACGGATGACTACCCGTATTGGAACGCGCAGAATCCACCACAGGGCAAGGCCCAAGAGAATGAGATCCTTCGACTTGTCGCCCGTGGTGTCAAACGCCCCTCCTTTTCTGAAAACTGTCCACGAGAGATTCATGAGTTGGCAACGCGTTGTCTTCGTGCTGACCCTGCTGAACGCCCAAGTGCCTTGGACATTGTCATTTACCTACAGCAACTGGTGCAAGAGAGTAGATCGACTGCTTCGTATTCATCCACTATTCAGCCACTTCAGTCAAATGAATCTAGCTCGAACCACAGCTCATTTGTGTCCGAGAACAACTCGAATTTGCGAGTCTTATTGGATCAATCCACTAAAGGGAATCAAGCAAGGTCAAAACCGCCGTCGATAGCTTCAAATCAGGTGTGTGGGCAAAAGACGACTGCCTCAATATCACATGAATTTGCTACAACACTCGAAATGGTTGCAACGTCGCCCCAAGTTACGCATCAGATAATTCGCACGACACGTTTTTCCAAGGTCGAGCACAAAGCGACGAAAAGTGCAGTAACAAGTTGGCGAGCGAGTCAATGCAGTACGAATGGGAATGCGAGCGGTCACTTTGCAACTAGCATCGCCGTGACTGGAGAAACTAGGATTCAGAATGGTGGTTCTACTCTACCTGCGCCATCAAGTCGAACACATACTGCGATTGGACCCACGTCTCCATCCAGTATTCATACGAGGAATGTTGACCAGCAACTGCTTAGCTCTTCAAGTGGAAAAGAAGCAACAAGGCGGTTGTCTCAAGTCACTGGCGTCGGTCACTTCAAGCAAGAGTGGATTGTGTACGAGGATGTGAAGGAACTGTAATTATGATTAGTTCATAGTAGTGCAAAATTGTTAATATAACTGTCTTCTTGTTGCTATGTGATGAGTTTCGACCTCCGTTATAAAGATTTATGCAAACCCAAGTTCGTATGTAGGAATCCTTTGGAGATGTAAGATGCTAGTAGCTCTTAAGAGCTTTATGCACGGGTGAAATAATATATTTGGGTAAATTGCGGCACAAGATTTTCATGAGCTCAATTATGATGACGGCAACAGTCTTTGTGTTTGAAAACCTTGGTAAATATGCTTTCGATACTGTGTGATTGTTGCGATTGTCGTAGCCACGAACAAATTGATTGTATGAATTTTGGCTGGGTACAATATACAAAGGAGCTCGTGTAAAGTTTTGTTGCTTGGACACATTTCTTAAGTGTGACAAATTTTTTAATTGAGAATTCTGAGTTTGGGATTCTATTGCCCGACGTTATGCCTGTGTCTTAGTGTTTAAAATAGTGTGGGGCAATCAATATACAATGGGAACATCGCATGGTATGTTACGATGTGCACATTGAGATTGAGATTCGCATATAATCATGAGAACATCGAGGCGGTAACTTGGACTCACACAGATATGGCCAGACAACGCACGAATATACTTATGCACGAATAAATAGCGTGACATTGGTGCATACAGATTGCTTTGCACGTAAAGTTAAAGTGCCATTTTATACGCGACTACATGTAGTTCATCATGCACCCTCCACGGCTTGATTTAACCAGTACACAGGTACGTGTTAGTTCGGCACGGCATAAGGCACTCCGTTGCGATTTTCTACATGACTGAAAAAAGATGAAAATACGTTCATCTCGAAAGGGAGAATGGTTTTAATTCAGCTTTATTCGATTACCCAGAGAAAAGAGGATGCACCTCTCCGGCAGTCTGTTTCCCTCTTCAAGTTCGTCCAATAATCTGAAAATTAACATGTCCATCGGCGTATCTAAACAACCTCACTCCGTCGCACGTGCAATCGCAACAATCGCGTCAGCAAGGGCGACACGCGCATCACCCTCTCATCCGACGTGTGAATGGTCGACAAATAATTAATTTACCGGTACTACACAGGCGCAAAAATCAGTCTCGAGTTCGAAACCATATTGGACTAACGCTCATTATTTACCTTCACAAAGCCAATGTCCGTGGCACGCTCGCGAAAGCAACGGCGGCACATGTTTAGGTTATACTTGCGGATCAGACCACGGGTGGTTTTGCAAACACGGCAGTGACGCGAGTCTTTGCCGTAGTTGCGGGGGTGGGAATACGCTAGGTTAGCCATGATTGCAGACTACGAGCAACAAACAAGAGCAACATTGTCAGTCTCGGTGCGTCCTAAGTTTTAGAGAGCTCGGAAGTCGTTGCATAAAGGATGCATTGCAAGTCGGTAGGTCTGCACATGCTTTTGTTTTGCCCATTAGATTTTCGCATGCGGCTACTCCAACGTCAGCTTTTCATCTTTCCACTCATGCTTTGCGCCTCTCCTCACTTGCTGAGTGATCATTAATATAGCCGCTTACCTTCTTGAATAGCTTTGGACAGTAATGAATAGAGGTATTTCACGCCTCGACCATCGCTTCAAGAACCAACCATCTATAGGCTTAATTTTAAACCAATGATCACGTAGCTTGGTGCGCCACATCAAATCGTTGTACAAAATGTTTGCCAAAATAATTACTTGACTACGCACAGATGAGTCTACATGAACGTCCGCATTGACAATAGCAAAGAGACTAAGTGTACGCTATTTTCGGAAGCGGAATCGGGAAATTCTAATATAGTTAGCTGTCTAGGTTGCTTTGCTATTTCAAAGGGTATATTCCGGATTATTTCTAATTAGACTAATACTAAATTATGTTCTACTGTATCCAATCGTATCTTTCTTTTTTTGCTACAAGGGTTGCCGTGCACTTTGCACAAATAAATCTTTGACCCAAACGGTTAGCGTCAACAAATCCCGAATGTTGGATTAGTACGCTTCACCTAGTAGCAAAACTTTAGCGGGGTCAATGCTGTAATCTTGTGTATTTACGTTTAAAATGGTATAACTTCTCAAAATTTGTATTACACCTTCGTGTGATCATGTATACCCAAGATTGGTATTCATTTGGATGATTGTGGGCTAACAGCCGCACGTCAGACAATCAGACGGTCTTTGATCACGAGTGATGATAAAAAGTATTCATTGAGTATAAGACGACAGAGAACTAGTTCTGAATATATGTACTTTATAGAAAAAGCAGAGATTACTATACATATTGTTACGGCAAAGTCTCGCGGATGTCGAAACATACCGCACCTGTCCCGGGGGCAACAGAATAGCACAATAAGCTCATGTCTATCCTCGGTCCTGTCGTGAACATAAAGATAGCAGTCAATGGGTAGATGTGGTAATTGCTCGCCTCATGAGCTGGTAAGACACCTTCAGAAGCCGCAGCAGTGGAAACAGATAGTAGACCGCCAATGTTGAGCCTCGAGGTCTCAAGAATCGGGACGAGAGAAATGCACTCGGTAGGTGAGATTGGTCATAATTCAAACAGATCAACAAGTTCGTCGTGCTTGCGATTTCTCAGCAAGGAAGCCACGCGCGAGAATGGGCACTAACTGTCAATGCCTCGGTATATAAGGCGTAAGGCACCAACGTAACCATATCTTGATTTTTACAGATGTCATGGGTGTTGCCTAGCAGGCGTGTCGTTTCTTTTAACTCTTGTCGACCCGTTAAGGAAGACGAAATATTCGTTTCTACGTCTAGAAGCTGAGATATCTCGTCGCCTCGATGATGTCAAATCTCACCCTGACGTAGTAAAAGTCTCCATTCTCTTTACCGGTCTCCAAACGATGCGGCTCGCACTCAGACTTTTTGCCTACACACTACCTCAATCGAGGTGCGTCGGGTGCCGCATTTAATGGGGAGTATAGTTTTTGTACCGCGAAAGCAGCATAAGGTCGGATGTGATGTTCTTTGAGCTTGATGGATTTAGACCATGCTGAAGAGAAAGAGAGAGTTCTGTTAGTTAAGAAGCAGCTCCACGGTACTTGCAAAAGTCTCATCTGCGGTAGCACAAAACATTTGCACATTTCGTGCCCCTTCTCTTTCGACTATGAGGTACGAAAGGTAGGGCTTCAAAGCAGAATCGTTCGACAAGCTTATCGCTAAGAACATAGAATCTCATGTCTGCTGAATAAAACTAGGTTTATTCTTCCTCGTGAAGGTCGTCAATAGAGCTCAACGAGAAACATTCAAACCCAGTTTTCTGAAGAATTGACTTTCTAGTAGTGAAGTTGTCAGGATTGTGGTTGTTTTCACCCATTTTCCGTGTTTTGTGACTGTATAAAATGTGTTAAAGCTCTAATAAGTTAAAAAGCATCGTGCATCTACTGACTACGCGCGATTGCTGGAAACAGTAAACATTCGCGGAGGTATTGAAGATGCCAAACGCGGATCTGATTTTTGTGCGTACTGAATAAGAAACAATGGTTATGTGAAGTTTGGGGACTTTTGATAGCATGAAACTTTGTCTCAATCGAAATTGCCCGAGGCATGACGAGGGTGAAACGCAGAAGCAATGGATCAATTTAAAGTTATAACGATAAATACCACGCACTTTTCTACTTGTGGAGCTTACGCGAGTCATGAATTTACTTGTGTCAGGAAGTGGATGAACTTTCGCCGATGGCACAAAGCTGCGGTAGCTGTATGTACCAAAAATGGAAGTAATTATTATCGCATTGTTCCTCGAGCAGAGTTCGGGAGGGGGAAGCTGCAGCTAACCGCGGTCTCAGAAAAAGTTTGAGAAGGGTGATTGTGTATCGTGGTCTTCAGAATATATCTTATTTGAGATAGGGTAGGCCAACATTAGTCGTGATCTCTAGAGAGTTGCCTGCTAGATTGGTCGAGTACAGCTGCTAGCTTTATTATCCTGTGCAAGATCGGTGAGGCTGAAGGAAGACGAGAAGGTGCGAGTTGACGGGCCAGGCACTGAATGTAAGAAGGATGTCATATCCTTGTCATGATGTTACGATACGGATGGGTGTGTGCTATGCCTGTTGTATGGAGCATTGCAGCGCCATTGGTAAAGGGTAAGGAAGGTTATCAATCGCAAATGGAGGAATCGTGGTATCCTATGTACCGTGAATCTCCCTCATTATCTTTAATCTATGTTTTCATTCAGCTAGAGGGATTACCCATAAACGATATGTGCAAGAAGCGGTTATGTAACGGGAATTGCCTGTCCGTGTACATACACCTGCTGAGGAAGGCTTAGGTCAACTGACACGCCTCATCGCGTGTCGCTTCCAGCGGGCTGTTGACTTCTGTAAAGTTGAAGTGACATTTAGAATTATAGCAAATAGACTGCAAACCTCTCTAACCTGATAAGTGCCTCCAGTTCCAATACTTCAGAATTGAAAGAGAATGTTCAACTATACAGGGTACATAATTAGTGTCATACACACAAAATTATGTGGTCCACACATGGTTCAGTATGTCATCTTGACACTCGAAAAGCACTGAGTGGAGAAGAGTGAAACCGGTATTCTCGAGAAGTTTTTAAAATTTTATGAATTATTTTTGAAAGAAGATTACGACGTGAAGAAAAGAGACACTGCGCATCTTGCCCTTGGATCAGGGAATGCGTCATAGATTTGACCAGGCTCTAGAGCCTTGCGTCATACGTCAATAGCCCTGGCCAGAGGGGAATTATAATGCTAAAAATTACTATTCTCATGCAAAGCACGAAGCGAGCAAGGTGAGAGGGCGTATGTTTTTCACTCGGTGCCAAACATATGTGGAGAAAAAGCTTATAACAAGTGGCGAATTGTTTATGAATATAATATGTTTGAATGCTGCAACATTTACGGCGCAAAGCCGATTCCTTGATGTTATGCTAAAAAAGTGTGGTTTAATGCATTTTGTTCACTGCCCCTGACCCAGTTGTATACTTTCATCTGCCCCTGAGTGACAGCAATACCACACGCATCGCGGTGAGTACTCCGAGTGGAACGCTCTGGATGTAGCTGATCTGGCTCAAGGATAATCTTATACACCATTGATGTTCGTGGTATTTAGCCACATCGTGGCTATGTACATATCAAATCCGACTACATATTCTTTCGTAGTCGTGCGGCGCACAGGAGTCGGACGTGGAGACTACAGAGAACACCTGCGAGTGGTGCTTGAATGCATGCGCATGAATAAGCTCCCGACGATATAGACAAGTATGTTTTGGCGCTGACTTAAATATATCTTGATATGTTTAATTGGCAAGAATGGTCCGCCGGCAGATCCTTCAGAGAAATGGCCATTGCATTTTTCACCAGAGCGTATATCAAAAAAAGTTGAGAAAGTGGCTCGGCCCGGCAACCTAATTGCGCAGATATGGTCGACATGGCACCACCTTTCACTAATTTCTAAACAAAAGCTAAAATGTGTCAAAAGAGGTGGTCATCAAGGATGCAAAAGAATAGCCTCATGCTACCCTCAATCCTATCTTCTTCACATCTAGATTGATTATTTGGTGTCGTCTGTGGCAAAGTTGATAAACTTTGGAGCGATATGTACATCATGCGATTTGCGCTGCGTTGTCAACAATCTTTGAGAAGAAAATGGACGGAAGCTCAGATGCCGTTTATTCGAAGCGGGCTGCACCGCTATGCCTAATCTCAAAGCTTGTCGTGATACAGTATTAAAACCACATGATACTATGCTTGTAGTAGTGCCTCATGATGAGGACCTCAAGTCCATTAAGCTGTACAAGGCGTATGATATCGTCACCTCGAAAGAGAACCGACATAGTGCTCGGTCAGCGCTATGTATTGATGGCCCAAATTGTATCAGTACGGTAGTTTGTATGTGCGCTCGCTTACTTTCCGCTCAGGTAAGAATCTTGTCGTATTTGGTAAACTTAGCTGACATGTTGCAGGCTTCGCACACCTTCCGTGCCTACTGTTTAAAGGTATGAAGTTACTTATCGGTCTTTATAAGCCACATCCGATACATTCGGTATTTTTGTGGTCTCTGTGCAAATATGGAACAAGATGGCTCATCTCGATGATAAGCGAGAACGTATCGGCGCGTTTACAGACAAGCCATTAAGCTACCCTCCACGAGTAAGAACGCTGTGTCCTTTCTCTATATCGGGCGATGTTGCGAATACCGTTGTGGAGTTACGACGATGTTCGACACAAAATCAACGGGATGGACCTAACTCAGAGTGCCGAGCTAGTTTGACTATAGGAGCAACAGTCATGCCGATTCATGCCTATATCATCACGTAGTATCTATGGTCTTCAGCCATTACAAAGTTGCTTGCAGCAATGGGGCGAAGCCCTTGGAGACCTATATATACGACCTTGAGCTCATACCGAGAGCAAAAGTGGAGTGGATATATGGTCGAGGAAAGTTGTTCCCGTCATGATTAGTGTGCCGTGTGCACTCAAAGCTGACAAGAAGGCCGATAAGTACAGTGCTCATTTAGCGCACCAAGCGAGGTTTTACTAGCGTCAATAAATGCTTTACTATTCGAATTATCATACGGCGCGGACATCAAGGTCAAACTCATCATCTTAAATTCCTGCTGTTAACAGCTCCGCTTGCCTCCATGCGACAGCTGTTACAGCTACTGACGAAAATGTCGAGCTTACCACAAGGTGTGTCCCACTCGCTGTTCAGGGGTACATTGCGATGGGCGACCCTTTCGCCTTCCCAGCGAGGAAAAGGGCGAGGAGAACCAGGTCGTAAGCGATGACGGCGCCGAGGCAATCTTCCCGAAGTAGAACCTCAGACTCATAAACGTATTCTGAATAATGTTATACCTGCTTCTTTAACCGAAACTATCAACAGCCAAAGTTATTCGCCGGTCCACTTAACCTCTCGCGTGAGATTGGGCCACCCTTGCTCATCAAGCAGTACCGGCGGAAGACGACTCTCCCGCTGCTAGCTCTTGTAGAATTCTCGGTTGTCGTGAAATGTCGACACGTTCCAAGAGTCCGATATTCGGCTAACATAGATGTGTATCAATATATGTAAGCGCTCTTTAAGTAATCGCAATGCGTGGCTTGATACACTGTCAGCTCTTTCGAATCGCATCACTGCTTTAGAATGATAGTAGCTCGGTTATATGGAATAGTTGAGATGGAGCTCCAACTGGGATCATGATGTAGATTTAGCTACTTAACATAAAGATTATGATAAGTTCGCGTTCTCTGCTTACGACCATGAGCAATACATGATACATCGTCGCCTCTTAGTCTTAAGACCTAAAGTAATACAATGTAGTGGTTGCACCTCGCAGGCAATCCATACTAACTACTTTAACCAATTTCCCATATTTATGCGAATGTTGTCTGCCTCTGGTATCGATGTGCTGCTTCTGCCCATCCTGACTCTCAACCATAGCGATTCGCTCGGCAGATGACGCTCAATATATTTGAAAAATCATCCTCATGTTTGCTACAATGTGAAGCCCACTGCTATCGGCGATTCGTATTGAATTGACATCTCCTCCTCACCCTTGTCATAGTCAATCCGAGGAGCATCCGACGGAGCCTAAGGGCTTACTACATCTTTTAAACGACAGGAAAGACCTTAGAAGTGTACAAAGCGGAATTTAATTACAAACTTAATGAGTGAAGGCGCATCGCTTGCGTACAATAGACTTTTTACACAAATGCTTTGCATACTATCTCCACTTTGCAATGAACACGGCTTATCTGATCATATGCGAGATCAGCGGTTGATATGCCAATATGGTGCCTGGAATGTTGACTAATGTCCTTGTTGTAAATGGCGGGACCCAATCCAGCAGAATGGGCAGCCCAAGATTATGCTAATCTTTTCATTGAACTGCTTAGCTGTATCCTCGCCAGCCAAGTTGTCGCTAACAGCAATGGCATGAGACATCTTGCCCAAAATGTCCGTCAAGCCACAATACCGACGGTATTGGATGCGTCTTCTAAGAGACTGAAAATTTCAAGCTCAAAGTCAGCCTACACTAGTTAAAATCTCGCTGCAGGCCAGCGCTGCCGACCTATGCGACTAGAGAATAACTCGATTACACTTTTCATACGTGTTCGCGAATGTTCTTATTAATATGTTTTTAACCAGAAATTCATTTTAAACCCTATTAATTAGCATACACGAATCAGAATATCTTTCTCCTCCCAAGATAGCTAAATTATGTCCTTCGTAAATTTTTTGTGCTTGAAATCTTCATCATGAGGCAATAATCACGCTGAGTATCACGCAATTGAATGCTGTGATTCACTGTGTCTTGGGCTTAGACATATAGATCCAGGGGTGTGATCGCGCGCATAGCCATCTGTGCTTTAATCGCTTACTAACCAAACTTCTAGTAGTGCAATCATGTTGTGTATAACCCGTACGATGTACGCATCTCCTCTTCAAGTGAGTTGTCACCATTACGCCATGCAACAGTTTGGAGCTGGGGTGAAAGAGAAGCGCATTAATCAACACATTAAGCTAGCCTGGCCAATAAATTACCTAACTGGTTCAGTCAACAGCAAACAATAACTCTATTGCTATTCTATAGAAGCTGTGATGAAAGTGTCGTTGTGCCTAGAGACGCATGATCTGTATTTAGCAAGCGGTTTACAGCTAAGCAGGTGCAGCCTGTATTTATGAAGGGCACACTTCATTGCAAGTAAATTTTTATCAGAAACAGGTAGCTATCATTTCACGACTAAAGCTAGCAAGATTCAGACGCGATCAAGCTCCGATGTCATCAGAATTCGACTGAGGTAATGTACAGCTTGGAGCAAAGGGTGAAGCGTTACTGACGACATTTAACCAATTTAGATTTGAAAGAACCTGAATATGCTACACATGAAACTTTACTTCGCAGCCTCTTCGGCTGCAGCCCATCGCCATTTCATTTTAAGGAGGTTGATAAGAAGTTGTGACATGTCAGCGTAAATTGCACTGTATTTCTGAAAGTAATTCGCCAGATCAAGCTACTTTACTTCTTCATGGTATTTATCTCTGCGGGGTCCACGTGCAGGCCATTTAGCCAAAACAGAAGCCCAAAATGGGGTCTTGTCGGCGCCAAAAAGGCTCTTGTGTACATTGGCGAGAGCGCATTCATAATAGCACCCCTTGTAAGCATACTTTGACATTCTACGTCCCGCAGTCTGCACAATTATGGGCAAATAATCGTTAAATTTGATTTGTGCAGCACCACAATATTGCCGGAACAACAGTGTCACTTGATGATTGAGCGTAACTAGTGCATTAGCCATCCGTTAAGCATAATGATTCATTCTCAGAGCGTGCGCACCGAGGAAAAAAATACCAAATTGACTCCACAATCGCTTGATAATATTACTTGACTAGGTCGGTTGCACTCTACAGAGTGCAACCGATTTGAGACATATTCTTTGGAAAGACGAGTTTACGCCGAAATTGTGTTGAATTTAGCTAATCATAAGCACTATCAATTTGTCATTCCGATAAGCAGTTCTCACCCAGAAATTTGGCGCCAGAGAGGAGAATCTAATCCCCTCGCCATATCCGCTCCGCGCTTTGCAGGAAAGAAGGCGTCTGAAGCGTCATTATTTTCCTTGATAGGAGCGATTGACGTATTACACAAGGTTTCTATAAGTGGTACGAAAAGATGACAAAAAACGCCGATGAGTCTTAATCTCTACGCTTTAGATTTGGAAAAGACGCCATCTCGCCCGTCTTAAGGCTATTTCAATCAACCTTATCAAACCAACCGTCCGCATTGAGGGTCGCCTCAAACTCTGACAGCTACAAAGCACGCACCCTCACGCTTTGTTCCCCCTTAGAGAACAGGGAGTGTACACTTCTCTCGTTATTAAATTGCAGCGGGGCTGCCGTAGTTCTTTGCTTAGAGGAAGGTAAGCTAAGGTAACATACCTTACGTTCCTTACAAGAACCAGTACGAGTGTAGCGGATTGCAATCCGCTTTCTCCAAGAGTACTTAAAACCTTAACCTATGTAAAGACGCTCTTTCGTATAAAATTGATACAATATTTAGTTGTTTTAGTTGCGACAGAGTCGCCAACATCTAAAACCTTAGGTTTTCCTAGTTGATGTAGTAATACCTAATTAATATGCAAAAGTACTGGCAGTCCTGCCACGTAGTGGCTTCTTGTTACAGTATAGCCACACCATTGTGTAAATCACCGGTCGGTTGCTGTCATATCTGTCGCATGAAAATAAGTGGGGTTTAGTCAGTAGAAATCTGAGGCGATCGGTGGTAACCTCGATGTTCGCATTAACAGGTCGAAAGTGAACACGGCATCAGGGCAATCTCGCAGAAGTGGACCGTCAAATTCCAAAGAATTCGAAACCCTTCCACTCCACCAGTCCATCAGACGTTCCACGTAAAAATTTCCCAATTCTTTCTCATTGAGCAGTGCTTAGCGATTCGCGGCTGGCTCGTATGACCTCTCTTGATTGCGACGATTTGATGTGAGAGTCTCGGCGATCGACCAAAACTGGATGAGTATTATTTCGAACGAGCTCTCTGAACTTCGCTATCGTACTTTGAGGCCCCAGTAGCTCAATCGTGTCGCTGCTAAAGACGGGTGAGTAGCTCAGATAGAGAAGATGGAGAAGCTGATTCGTCTGCCCCAGAGTCATTCACGTCCGACTGGCTCATAAAAAGCGACATCGTGGTTGACTCCAGCAACCCCGCGTAGAAAACAGGATGGTTTTGTATCCTTTTTGGGATATCCACGGTATGACTCAATTTCTTCTTTATCAAGACGGTGAGCGATCCAATGAATCGCGGTCACAGCTTTGTCGTATACAGCATGTGAAGGCACAAAACCTGCAATTAATTAATTTTGCCCCACGACATATTTGTGAGCATTTTGCCTGCTTTGACGGAGTTTGGCATGTTGTCTTTGTTTATCATGGCTCTCGGTTATGGCGTAACGCACCTAGCGCATGACGCTCAATTTCACTGAGAGTAGATCACTCATATTACAACAAAGTGAAAATCGGACTGATACCAGCAGTTCAATTTTCAACCACAATCATTCCTCTTAAAGTCCAGGGCAACTTTGTGATACAATAGGGATTGCCAGACCATTTATATAAAGTGGGATGCAAATTCCCGGTAAAGGTATATACTACGTCAGTTCAGAGCAATTACAAAAAGCGAAATAAATTGGGTATCGCGGGCTCCGCATAACCGCTCCGGAGGATATCCTTCACGCGTTTCACAAATTCCCGCTGATGATTTGTTTGTGGATGGTTAGAGGATGACATATTTATTCGGGTGCCGAGCTCCTTAGATAATGTTTGAAAAAACTTCGCTGTAAAGCGTGGATCAATGCATTGGCTACCAACAAACCATGTTGGCAAAACACTTTGCTAAAAAAAATGAGCTAAAACCTCGCCAGACAATTATCATAGAGATGAGCCAGTTCTGCCCATTTAGTCCACAAAGAGACTCGTTCTTTCAATAGTCTAAGATAAAGTCTGTACTTATGGACTGCCACCACTTTGCTGGAACAGACAGTCTGGCCAGAGGTGCTGTTGCATGAAGCGTAGGCATGATCCGTTGACTCCTTTCAATCGTGCGCACATAAGTGCTTACCCGTCTATGTATGTCGGACTGTTATTACATAGCGCTCATCGAGCACTATGCACTTCTTTTTTAAAAGAAGCCATCCAAAAAATATCATGCGTCTCGTACCCGATTCTGTACTTGATGATCCACATCGCGAGGTATCTCAACACGTTGAATGGAATGCGGGCCGGTGCTGTTATACAGCAAATCTTGGGCTCAGAAATAGCGGTGCAAGTATACAATCACATGCAGTGAAGAACCGGCATTAAGATATAAAGCTCATTGCCTTTCACAAACTTCAACAGCGCAGCACATCTTGCGTATGATCCAAATATTGTACTCATCGCCTCATCAATTGACGACATCACTATTGTGACATACGACAGCATATAGTCTGGGCGATGGATAGTTTATCCGCCTGCACATCAAACCGTCTCGGCTTACACGATCTCTCAAAGGTCGTTTAATGCCGGTGTACATAACCATTATAGATTACAAACGCCTTAGTCCAGCAGGTGCACTCTGAACTTGATGATATTGTTCAGAGAAGCTCTTCTCAGCAGCTTACGGCTGCAACACTCCATCGCAACCGCACGTTGATCCCGATTGATATCGGCTTGAGTGAAGTGTAGTCTGCTGCGATTGTCTGGAGTGTCACAGACAACGTGGAGTGGCCGATCTATATTTCAAAGAGCCTGAATCACGGCATGCATGATGCTGTCTTCATAGATTTACACTCAGCTCCTACCGTTCCTTAACATCCTTTGACGTCCCCTTTAAGTGCATAGGTGAGAAGTGGGAGATAATGCTGTGTTAGCATAACTTGTATCGTATTTGTGCAAGTAGCTCGTCAGGCCAAACCACTTCCTCAAGTGGTTTTGAATAGAGACACTGACAATCTCCACTGGCTTTTACGTTCGCCGGATCTACTCGCATACCGGGAAGACTTTTTGTCAGCGTTGACGACAAGTTATCTGTATCGGGGATAGCCTATTAAGTACATTCACTGCTTAAATTTCAAATATGGTATTCCTATCTGACATCACGTGCTCTGCACAACCACAGAAGATATAACGCCAAAAAATGTTTGTGTCTAGCCACATTGAGACTCTTACCCTCTATGACGCTAGACAATTTAACGTTGCTGGTGCATCGGCAAGTTTTTGTGACATAGCCAGCAGCTCTTTGGGCATCTCGCTCTGGGTACCCACCGTAATGTGACAGATATCGCTGGCTTCTCGTCAGCAGGAGGGAATATCCATAAAGCTGAAGGAGGACTCAAAGCAAAACGCTTGTTAGCCATGCTGACCTGCAGCAAATCTTTTTTTACATATCGGCGTTTGCGGAAGAACTGTAGCTCCATTTTGCTTAATATAAACATGCACATGTCGCCACTTGCCGTTAGTTTCTTTGATAAAAGAAGCCAGAGTTGAGCGGTTTGATATTTTCTTTGCCTCAAAGAATGCGTCAACGACATCACACTATTCCCATGAAAAGGCTCGTTGCAATGTAATGCGATATATAGACTGGAACCAAGTCTCTTTCATGACGCAACCCCCTGTTTTCGGGGATAAAACGTGATGTCGGTCTTTCATCACTACGTCGTGATATTTAGAGACAGATTTTTTCGTGACGAATGGCGAGCTTAGCCCCTTCTTCGGTACACTTATACCATTCGGGTGACTCTACCGCCCTGAATATTCCTTTCACATCCTCGTTGATCTTTTCTTCGAATCTGCAAGAGGATCTGCCAGATGTAGTTCGGGTAGCCTTATAAATCCAAGGGTTCTCCCGACTACTCAATATATGAGTAAATAATCTTTTGCGCCACTAATACATGGAGCTCCACTGCTCCATATAATGGGCATATCACACGATAGCGCTGACACAGCAGTAGTGACCAGAATCAATAAGAATCATCCGCCTAATCTTGAGGGTCTGGCCCCACTACCGCGATTCTCAGTCGCTTTTTATCGACACCCGGCCCCTTGGTAAAAATTTTAAATTATATTATCAAGATACCTGATTGTGGATGTGCATTGGAGACAGCAGCTCACAGCTGTTCATTACTATCCAGCCAATGAAACTTTGGGATTCACGATATACAGTCGTATTTCCCGCTTAAACAGAGATATTTAATGGTGACTGCGATGTACAATGACCCATTTCTTTATCATCCTGAGGCCACTATTAACTGCCTCCTCCGCCTTCGAAATCTGTTAGAGGATCCCAGCATATCCTTTGCTATCATTCTTGGAATACGTATGTCCTACGGGAAAGCTATCGGAATTTCGTGTCCGCACCAAAGCTATTTTGCTTTTTGACAGCAGCAACTTCATGGCTGGCCTACGCTCCACACCAGAAAAGTGCGTAGCACCAACTCGTTTCAACTTCCAGTTGCCTTTAATCGTGGCATTCCAACCACGTCATTCGTAAAATCAGATCGAATCTCGAACACAAATTCGAGATAAAATAACAGCTCACGCCTTTAAAGTCCTCAAACTTTACTTAGCATTTTTGACAGAATCTTTGATACTTCTATCAGAGCACCGACTCAAGACACATATATATACGATCCGTGTACGGCCATCGCGTTCAATCTTCTGTTTTTGATGGTTGCGTTAGGTACAAACCTGCACATTGATTTTGGATCTATCACAATCCTTCACGACTTAACATAGCCTGGGACGTTGAAAATAACAATCAACAACCATAGGCTGTGAATCCGCCTCGATTTTAAAGTACCGCCTATTAAGAGTCAAGCTCCATTAACGACCGGCAAGTACTATACAAAATCAATTTTGTCGCATTAGGCGCTAGACGGCCAACTGGGTCCCAATGTTTCCCCGGGAGCCATTTTTCGACCAGACTTATGTGGGAGCCCGACATTCGTACCTTTAAAAGATGACCGAAAGGATACTATGATTTGAACAGCCACATAACATCAGGACGAGTACCGCAGAGCTGCTTAGCAGCTGAGATTCCTCAGCATGGCCGAGGTCCAGCGCTCCTGACTCGCTCCCAGAACTTCTATTTCTAGTAACCCAACCGACCGTCGTAGTTTAAAAAGCATACTTCTCATTGAATGCTTTGTCAAAATAGGAAGGTGCACGCAGATGGTATTCGTGTGAGCCGCACACGTTCGGTTACTCGCAACAGAGTGTCCGACGCCATTTTGGTGATGTAAACTTCTCAACTTCTGGACTTACTCCGCCAGTTCATGCTTCTTTTGAAAGGTGCACAGGAGTCTTAAATCCGCGCCATGAATTTGTTTTAGCGGTGCAAGCACTCGCGACATCAGTCACTTGAAGACTGCTTATCTCCTTTATCAAAAATGTTGCACTCTAGGGTCCGTTTTTGCACTCCATCGTTCGGTTTGGTGCACGGCCGAGATCATGGCTATCTTATCCTCCCTCATTCAAAGAGTGACAATCATTCATCCTGACCCTTCATGGCCTGGAAGCTAGCATCAGCGGCCACATCGTGGGTACCCGAATTCCCTTCTCAGCTGGGGCACTTCTGGACGCGCCTCAAATTCCACGACCGAGTTGTGAAAGGCGTGAAATTTCTGCAAGGATGGAACGGGAAATGTTCGGGTACCTGGATTTGGGACTTTTAGACAAGGTAAACAAGCTTATATCTATGTCGATCATATTTAGATCATGAAACTTGTTTAGGCCGAAGGGGCAGCAATTGCTCGCCTAAGCGCTCAACAATATAGATAATGCACAGGGACTACTACATGTGGTACCAAGCGCAATGGGATTGCATAAAGCTTTGAGTCTAAGATTCCGCGTTAACTACGCACAGAAGTCGGATTCGTTCGCTCCGACCAGAAGCGACTTTTCCGCAACTAGGTGTATAGTTAGCTTGGCTGTTCCAAGAGTGCATATTGTTAGGATGCTATTTACACTGATTTCAATAATTTTACGATTCACTATATACTTTGATATTAGTAATAAATCGTCTGTCTTCTGCCATATTGGTAGCATTCCACGTGTATTGGTGACTTCTCCGTTCAGGCGTTATAGCACCTACATAAATGTCAATACATTTTATTTGCGAGTATCTATTTCACCGAATTGCACTGTCAGTTTTATTCTGTTGCACCGTATCAATACAAATACATTAAATGTAGCAAACAAGATTGCAGTACTTGACCGCTACAGCCTCAACATAGCAAAGCAAGGTTTTAAAAACCCTGTTTGAAGTATGGCAGAGTCAGTGTTGGCAGGATCAAACATACATGATCCATTTATGATCCATCATTTTCCTTTAGTGTACAAAATGTAGCCGTTGCATTTGCCAGGCTGCCAAAATCACTTTCATACAAATTTCAGTTCAAATCGACAAAATGGGTGAGCCGGATTTCAGAAAATTAAATCCCAAGAATCTGTCTAGCCTATTGTCTGACTCTAAATATGTAAATTATTGGCGGATGAATCCTATTCTGAAGAGATATTTTGATAAAAAACATTGAGACATAATTCCTGTCCGCTACATACACGACTTTTCATTCTCCATTTTTTTCTGTTTTACGATGACACAGCGCCCAAACAGCGCGGTTGGAAGTGGCATCAGGACGGGCGAATGATGCGCACGGGGCATATCAGATATACGGATTGCACACTTGCTTATATTAACACGGTAGGGGGGTTTCACCGAGAAAGAGAATAAGTTGGAATTAGGATTAGGGTCAAGTTAAACGATAAGCTGAAGACTGCACTGCCGCGTAGTCGAGACCCTCCTCTTATGAACAAAGCTTGCAGTCTATCCTTATGCGACGCTTGTGTCTAACTGGCTTAGAAGTTGTATTAGAACGCGCTGAAAATCTTCAGGAAATCTACAAGCGCCTCTTCAATCGAAGTGATGGAAAACGAGCAGAAATTCATTTCAGGCGACGCATGTACTCTACAGCGTTGCGATCAGTACAAAGTAAGATGGGCGTGAGGAACATCTTAAATTGTCTGCTCTCGTTATAGATGCCAAATAAAAAGAGATTCTATTAAGCACGATCTCTTTACTTAATAAAGTCTGGGGTCTCAATATTATCTGGAGAACATCGCCTACATTAAATATGACCAATATCAAGCATGGAAATGGCCGAGTTAATTAACGACTCAATGTTGCGCTGATGGCGGAATAAGTCTTCCTTTACTGCATCCAGCACCTTAGTGGACTCTTCACTTAATTGGAGATAGCTTTTCTAAACGTTGGATACACTACATGCGGTCCTTCTTCAGCTTAAAAAGCGCTTGGAATATGCAAACAGGTCCTCTGAAGTCGACTTGTCGTCAGAACATATCCCACGCATGATCACAGTACGATAAACCTGTCCGCAAATGTGCAAGACTTTGACGGACTACGTGGACTTCCGCTGTAGCATCTTGAACAATTACTGGAACGATATGTCTTAAATCATTAAACAGCACGCACACTTTTTCTTTTAAATATTTGTCACTGTAATGGAATTGCCCGTCCGTGTAATTACTTACTGAGGAAGGCTTAGGTCAACCGACAAGCCTCATCGTGTGTTGCTCGCCTTCCGCGGGTCGTTGACTTACGTAGAGAGAACGAAAGGTGGAGTGACATTTATCAGTACAGCCAATAGGCTTGTAACCTCCCTAACCTGGTCGGTGCTCCCAGTTATGATACTACAGCAGTGAAAGGGGATATACAATTGTTCGTACAGTGTATATATTCTTTAATTGTATTGATCCGAACAGGCACAAACCTTTGCCCCGACAGAAGTATTTTATCAATATTACATATCCTGCTTATATACACTCATGTATACTCATGTATACTCATGTATACAATGAATGTGCACTCTTACAGTCCATTCGTCTGCGTCTCCACTTGCTGGTCATGATCTCTGCGCTCGCTTGGGTACCGAAAGGTGCGTCGCGGCGCGTTCCTGAGAGACTCAAGCTGACCGAAAAAGAGATGCAAATGCTGCGAAATGTTGCGACAGAGGAGGAAGCGGAGGAATTGAGTGCTTTGGAGGACTCTATGGTTGAAGAGAATGACCCAGCGCAGATAAATGAGGATGAGAAGGATAGCAACGGCCTTCCTTCTTCGTTTAAAATGGACGAATATGAAGAGGAGGATGATGATGCTGCGATCAAGAACTATATTGGTGGCGGTGCTGGTGCTGTTGATGATGAGGAAGAGGACGAAGCCACGAATTATCAGGTGGACGAGGAAGACAATGCATCAATGGAGAATGATGAGGAAGAGCAGGATCATGAGATGGATCAAGAGGATGTAGAGATTCGACCTACAGATAGTGTAATCCTTGTGGCAAACACAGAGGACGACTTTAGTAACCTTGAGGTACAGGTGTACGACGACGAAAACGGTGCATTGTATGTGCACCACGAGATTAATCTACCAGCTTTTCCATTGTGTATGGCTTGGATGGATTGTGCTCCAGTACCGTTAGATCCAATGACAGGGCCAGTGAATGGTAGCTTTGTTGCAGTGGGTACGTTTAAGCCTGGTATTGAGATCTGGGATCTCGACGTGCTTGACGTACTCGAGCCGACTGCCACATTAGGCGGAGAACAGAGCGAAGAGTTGAGAGATGTTGCTATACCAACGAAATTTCAGCGGAAAAAAAACCAGAAGACAGTACTCAAACCAGGCAGTCACCAAGACGCGGTTATGTCTCTTGACTGGAACAGCAGTCACCGTAATATGCTGGCCAGTGGTTCAGCTGACTCGACAGTTAAGGTTTGGGATATCACGACACAAAAGTGCTTGTACACTATGACGCATCACAACAATAAGGTGCAGAGCGTTCGTTGGAATATGGCCGAGACAACAGTCCTCGCCAGCGCGTCATTCGACCGAACGATTGTGGTCTTGGATGGACGTCAGCCAGATGCTTTTTCAAAATTTCAATTGAGTGCCGAGGTAGAAAGTATGGCTTGGGCACCGCATAATCCAAGTACCGTTGTTGCATCTTCGGAAGATGGTGTTGTAGTCGGTTTTGACGTCCGCATGAACGGGTCGAATCCGTTGTTCCGTCTCGATGCTCACACTGGTGCCGTATCGTCTATTTCTTTTTCTGCTCAGATACCTGGTATGCTTGCAACTGCTGGCGTTGACAAGACTGTGAAGCTTTGGGACCTTCAAAGTAACGCTCCTGTGTGTGTGGCATCGAAGGAGATGAATGTTGTACGTAAATTTGTTTCTGCAGTACACACTCGTAAGGGGGACTCTAGACTGACGAGAATGTTTTATGTAATGCAGGGTGAGCTATTTGCTTTGTCATTTTACCCGGATTCACCATTTTTGCTCGGAGTTGGCGGGTCAAAAGGTATTTTGGCACTTTGGGATACCTCTGAGAACGAAGCTGTTGAACGCCTGTTTAGCTCGCGCGTACATGGAATTTCAACGCCTGCGTCTAGCGGTATCTCGTCATCTTTTCAATCGCCTGATCAGCTTGGCGAAGAGTTAGCACGAGAAGAGGAACTAGACCGACAACAGCGGAAGAAAAAGTCAGGAAAAGGCAAGAAAGGAAAAAAAAAATAGATTATTGTTCACCATATACCTTTTCAAATTACGAATTGCTGTTACCTCAAGTGCAATATTTGACCTCGACACAACTTGTACTATTCTCAAGCTTTCCACAGTCTGACATATCGGTCGCTGCCGTACGTGGCTATAATATTGCGGTGCGGATGGTGAGCAATGCCAATAGCGTCGGCGTTACAAATTTGCATCGATGACTCAAGATGTCCACTTGCTGCGGCGAAGCTCACAAGGTATCCTTTGTCAGTCACGCCATACAGCCACTTCGCACGCATTGAGAGCGTGCAAGCAACAAAGTTGCCAACTTTCCTTTCATTAAAAGGATCTCCCTTGTACGTCATCAACACGTCTCCCTTCATTGACATGCGGAGCATAGCACTAGTGCGTGTGCAAACCATGATTTCTTCCCCGGTCCCAGACGCAAACGGAAATAATAATGCACTCACGATATCTACTTCTGCAGCGCAAAAGTCACTGGGTAGTCGCACAGTTTGCAGACATTCTGTCGTTTTGGCATTCCAAATCCTTAGCGTTCCATCGCTTGATGTTGATATTACTTTGCTACCGTCCAAAGAATAAAATGCCGCATTTACGTAACTCTGATGACCACGAAATTCTTTCAGCGTCTTGCCTGACTTAAGGCCGTGAATACGAGCGAGATGATCACACGATGCTGTTAGCAACTGAGTACCATCTCGTGAGAAGGTAATACACTGGATGCCTTCGCTGTGAGCACTTTCAAAACGACGTAGACACAAACCGCTGGATATTTTCCACACCTTTACTTTACCGTCTTCACTTCCTGTTGCCAGCAACTCTCCATCTCGACTAAAGGCTTCAGCTGTCACGCTGGCATCGTGCATCATAAATTCATCCTATACCACAAATAAATTAAATGCACAGAATAAGAATGTACAATATCATTTCACCGCACCTTTGCTTGGTAGTCGAGATCTTTACGCATTTTGCACTTTTCAAAGTCCCAGACCTCAACAAAACCATCTTTTGAACCTGTCACGAGCATTCGTCCATTTCGACTGAATTGTGCACATTGCGGCATTGAGGTCTTGCCAAACTTTATCTTGCCTGCTGGTTTGCATACCAGCTTGTCAGAACGGTCAAGTACCGTTTTCTTTGCTCCACCACGAAACAGATCAAAGTCTTCTCCAGGTGTTGCTAAACCCTGCAGCAAAGATATATGAATATTACCAACTAGTTTACATTGCATTCTGTTTCATCCAATTTCATTATAACCTGCAATTGCTGCCACTGAAGAGCTTGCCCGAGAAGAACAAGTAGTCTAGATGGCTCCACAGTCGTCACTTCATTGCGAATCTCTTGCGCAACGTCATCTCTTCGCTTCTGTTTGCAAGTACCATTATAAGCTTCGAAGGAGTCGAAGACTGGAGACTGCGCGAGTTTTTCGAGTTTCATAAAACGCTCCGGTTGAATTTTTTTCATTGTGGCCATGACTGGCGTGTTGTGCAGTAGCTGCACAGTGACATCATTCTCCTGAGCCTCCATCATGTCAAAAGAAATCAACTCGTACAGGTCCATCATCGTGGCGGTGCTGCACTCAAAAGATTTTGTTTGTTGCAGTACACGGTCCCAACGGCCGTGCGAGATATCGCTAGCCAGTGATTCTACCGACTCTACACAATTGAGACTCACTTGCGACTCGTCCTGCAGCGCCCGCAAGGCTTTAAACAAACGATTCTCGCGTAGAAACTGCTGAATTAAGCGGATAATGTCGCTGGAATCTATTTCCAATTCTTGCGAAGGCACAAGAGCGTTTGTCGAAGCTGCAGCTTCCATTGCTATTGCCTGGCTACGTTATTAAGTAGGAGCAGAGAGGTGACAGGTATATTTTTTCTGAGACAATCCTTTTTACTTGTAATTTATCTCGCTTTCTCCTACGCAATGTTTTATTTTACGATTATCTTAAATTTTTTACAATCAAGCCTTTTGGCTAAGGCAACCATTTATACGCCGCATCAACAGGAATGTCAATGCGAGACACTCTTCGTCAGATGATGTTAATAACATCAAGGCTCCGAAGGAGCAGGGATTGGAAACCCTGGACGACACAAAGTGCGTGTTTCCACTGGTCTCGAAGATTCGTAAAACCTCAGCAGAGAAGAGACGGTGATGCCGAATGTTATCTACAAGACGCAGGGCGTCGACCCCGACCCAGAGTGTGTCTACCGTAGACGATAGCGCACTATACGCCCTTGTTAACGGTATGACGGGAGAGGAAGACGGCGATGTCACCCTCGAGGCTATTCCCGCGTTGGATGCTCTTCTTGAGCTGGACGAGCAGTCCTTCGGAGAGTTTGGCGGTGCCTTGAAGGCAGGCAATTTAGCCGAGGTGGTCATTGTACGACCGAACGAGGAGATTAACTCGTTGTTGATTCTAGATGAATCTGTCCTGGAGGACACCAAGAAGGTGCTGAACGCGCGAAGTGAGTCTTCAATCTTAAAGGATCCCTCGGATCCGTATTTCCTTGGTGAGGGAATTACAAGACGTCTTTTCCAGAGACCCGCCGTCGTTCCTACCTACGGACCAAAGTGTGCGTCATGAGATCGACCTGGTTCTGGGAACCAAATGCTGCGTAACACGTCAATGGTTCCTGCCCAAGGAGCAGTGTGACGTCGTTGACGCCTTCTTTCGGGCAAAGCACGACGCAGGAATGGTGCGTGAGAGCAATTCTCCTCATTCGACACGCACGTTTTGTGTCCGGAAGCCGAACAGTAAATGGCGTATCGTTCAGGCATATATAAGCTCGACGCTGCCACCATTTTGGCACAAACGCCAACCCAATAGGAAGGATATTCTTCCAAACAACATGGTTGGATGTACGAAGTATAGTGCACTCGACTTGGTCGATGGTTATTACCAATTGCTCATGATAGCGAGTGATAACCCGCTGACAGCGGTGAGTACTCCGAGCGGCATGCTCTGGGAGTGGCTGGTGATGCCCCGAGGGCTGTCGAATGGACCAGCAACATTAAATCGTCTTGTGACACAATTGTTCAGGTCCCACCGGTCGTATATACAGACATTACTTCGTCCACAGTCGCGCGGAGTACGGGAGAACGGATGAAGAGAACAACACCGTCCATTTGAGAGCGGTGCTCGAGTGCATGCGCACGAATAAGCTGTATACCACGACGGACAAGTATCTTCGCCGCCGAAGAAATCCCCTTTTTAAGGTGCTTCATCGGGAAGCATGGCCTTCGATCGAATCTCGCTAAGGTCGACGCCATTGTGGACTAGTCGGCTCTAAAGAACCAAAATGACTTGCGCAACGCCAACTACATGCATAAGTACAACGAGAATCATGCGAAAATGGCACGGCCATTATCGAATTTCTTTAAGAAGGATGCGGAATGACGTTGGGACTCGAGCATCGGGAGGCTTTTGACGGTGTTGAAGATAGCCTATTTCGTGCCCTAGTACTGGCGTTGTTACTAGACCCTGATCGTCCTTTCAGTGTCGTCTGTGACGCCTCGGACTTTACCTTCGGCTGCAAGCAGACGCGGAGGGGCGAGATCGGGTGATCGCATTCGAATCTCGTCAGCTCAAGGCTGCAGAGGAAAGCTACCCAGTCTACGAAAATATATTTTTTGCGATTAAGTATGCACTTGTCAGGTTCAGGGTGCACCTGCTCGGTTCCAAGTCTATTGTGATCTACACAGATCTTGTACTGCGACTCCGTCGCCCCACCTCTCGCATAGGATGGCCAGGTGGCTCTCCTTCTTCCCAGAACATAACTTTGAGGAGAGATACAAGCCAGGAATGTGTTGTCACGCAGACCGAATTATGAACTTGCTCATGTCACGACGGTGACGTAGTCAGTGACGGATTCGATCCGCGCCATAAACGCGGGTGATGATATGAGCGTAGCGCTGCTACGAGCTCTCGGGGGCAAGGAGTCTGAAAACTCGGACAAGAAGTTGTCGTCGCGATTGCGAGCACGAATGCACCTATTTTCTCTGCGACATGTTGCTGTATTGTAGCACCGATTCGACGGATACGCCACGAATTGTGGTTCTTCACGATAAAGGTACCATGTACCTATGAGGCCCACGACATGGCTATCTCGATCGTGAGAAGACGCCCAGCGCTGTGAGTTGCCACTACTGGTGGCCCAAGCTGTACAAATTAACGAGCACGTATGTGCGCACGATTGAGATGTGTCAAGGGGTGAACCCCTCTCCGAATGCGGCGGAGCCGCTGGTCAGTCTGCCGGTATCCTCCGGGTGTTGGCAGTCCATGTGTTTCGACTTTTTGTTTGGCCTGTCGAAGGTCTCGGCGGGCAATACGGGTGTCGTGGTCTTCGTCGGCCTTTGAGCCAGATGACTCATCTTGCGGCGGTGCTGGACACCATCGACGCTGTCGGTACAGCGACACTGTTTGTGGGTCGTGTCTTTTAACAACATGGACTCCCGGGGTCAATTGCCTCTGACAGAGACCCATGCTTCACTGAAACGTTTTGGCCGACAATCTTCAAGGTGCTGGACGAAAATCAGATATGTCAACAGCGGACCATCCACAGACCGAAGGTCAAACTGAGCGTATGAATCGCATCGTCGAAAACACTCTCTTCGCAGCGCCTGCGTCGAGACGCCGAGGCACTGAGTGCCATGCTGCTACTCGTAGAGCTTGCTCTGAACAATGCAGTGCAGTCGTGTACCGGCTATGCAGCGGGGCTGCCGTAGCTTCGCTGCTTAGAGGAAGCGTTAGTTAGTTCACCGACCTTTCGTTCTATACTTAGAACAAGAACGAGTTTAGCGGATCGCATACGATTTCTCCAAGAGTGATTACAACCTTAACCTTAGGCTAATGAACGCTTCCGTTTAATATCAAAAACTGACTTTTATTTATTTTTGTCTGCGGCAAAGCCGCCTAGTTTTTAATGTATAGAGTTTACGTATAGTAAAACCCAAATACATGTATAACTACTGCTATCTAGCCCCGTACCGTATTCTTGCTTGGGTGTGGTCACACCATGCCCATCTGGTGTGACACACACACCTGTTACCAGGGTATGTGTAACCCCGTTACACTCTCCCCCATTGAGATTGAGAACATTTACAGTTCCAATCGATTATTGCCTCAACGAGGCTTGCGTGTCCATTAGACACTGCGTTGGAACAAAACGAATTCCGTTCTTAATGAT